>NC_057812.1:86485042-86841886 GCF_018294505.1 Triticum aestivum | reverse complement strand
TTTTTGTCGTGACCCTCTATACTCTTTCGCACATGCTATGCAGGTGAAATGATGATACCATGCCGAGTTTCAACATTTTCACAGTTTATTTTGTAGTGATTTTCAATTTCACGGTCATTTAGCTCTTTAAACAATTCGATAAATGACTGAAAAACAAATGATGTCAGAACATGTTGGAAATTGATGACGTCGCTTTGAATGCTGTATACTGAACACAAAAGAAGTCCGGAGTTAAAATAAGTTTAAAAAACATTGAAGTGCCCGTGTAACAGATAAGTTCTCGTCCGAAATCCTGATACTCCGAAAGAGATTGTCCGGTTTGTACACGAAGTGCGTCCAGTTTTTGCCGTGACCATCTCTACTCTTTCGCACATGCTATGCGGGTGAAATGATGATACCATGCTAAATTTCAATATTTTCACAGTTCATTTTGTAGAGATTTTCAATTTCACGGTCATTTAGATCTTTAAACAATTCGGTAAATGATTGAAAAACAATAAGTGATGTCAGAACATGTTGGAAGTTGATGACGTCGCTTTGAATGCTGCATACGGAACACAAGAAGTCCGGAGTTCAAATAAGTTATTAAAAAAAAAGATGCAATGCTGGTTAATTTGCTTGAAGCATTTCGGAATAATGTAGACTGCTCTGCACATAGCTCAGTGCAATCTATGCTATTCCGAAAGGCTTGAAGCTAATCAACGTGCAGGTAAGCATTGCACCTCTTCGTCATTGTCTCTGCACTCACGGCTTATAAACCGCTCATACTGCCTCTCTCTTGGCGAGGTGGGACTAAAAATCAGCTTACTAAGAAACTCTAGTACCGGTTCATGCCATGAACCGGTACTAAAGGTCTTCGTGGGGGCCCCAGCCTGACCACAACCGCACTGGCCTCATTAGTACCGGTTCGTGGCATGAACCGGTACTAAAGGTTGCCTACGAACCGATACTAATGATGCCCGCCCGCCTAGCCGTTGGAACCGACACTAATGGTCACATTAGTGCCGGCTCAAATTCAAACCGGCACTAATGTGCTTCACATTTGACCCTTTTTCTACTAGTGTGTGTTGTAGTATTGGTTAATCTGGTTTGTTCGTCCACTGAAAATGGATGGCCCATATTGACTAGATGCACTGTAAAAGGTCGCCTCCTGTACTCATTTTAATTTTTTCTATCAATGAAATGATGCATAAGTTTTGCGTATTTGCGAAAAAAAAATAAAAATTCGGTGTCACATCATCTAGTACACACTGCATACATAGATGCACATGAATGCACCGGCAGATACGGTGGGCATACAATACATGATACTGGAGTACCTAGTTCTGAGGGTTCCAGGGTACGCATTTGGGCGCAGAGCACTCCTTCTGGCAGGTTTCCCGGCACTGCTGCCCCAACCCGTACCGGCAGAGGTCGCAATATCGGGTGATGCAGAGAACCTTAGACACTGGATCCCTTTCTTCGGAACATCCAGAAGAAGATTGTTACTCCTTTTTCATTTGACATGCAGCAATTGAGACTTTGATAGTAATGAGAAGGTGCTATCCTCACAAACGAGGTGTACTATCTTCTATTACGCAAATTTATGATTTAACCATGAATTCTAACATGTTCTGAAAGATCTTCTTGCTATATGCATTTGAAGTATTAATATGCGTTTGTTAGTTGAATATGTGGTGTGATTTTGTTTTGTCAATTGGACCACCCTGGCATAAAATCCTGACTACGCCACTGGTGCAGGGGCTGACGCGCGAAGGGCAAGGGTCGAAGTTGCACTCGTCGCAGCTGCCGGTGTAGTTGTTTGCTTTCTTGAGTGGTATCACTGTAAACTTCATGTGTATACAAATCAGCAAATCAAATATACGATCGAATTCAAACCAAAATACAAGGGTCTAGTACTCACCTTAACCGGTTAAACTGGGTCAAATTAATGTCATGAAAAATAGAAAAGTGAATTACTTGACAGTGTACTAAGTTACGGCGGCTGTTTTTTTTTTGAAAAGGCACCCTTAGGGGCATCTTATAACTGACATTTCTCAAGGAAATAGAATAGACAATGCAATGGGCAAAAAAGACACTAAACGACCAGCAAAAATGGCAAAATTGGCAAGTATAAGCAGATGTCTGAAATATTTTTATTTTGAAATGGTCACCGGGGAAAACTCCCCGCCTGAATATATTTCAAAAGTTATCAAGTGTTACGGAGTTCACAGGACCCTTGAGAGTTTCGGACATAAGTCGATGGGTCCAAACAATCAAATCATCTAAAATAGTTTTAATAGAACTACTTGCATCGGTCTCAAGGCTTCGGAAGACTTTCTTGTTCATTGCATCCGGAATCTTGCAGAGAATTAGAAGGAACATGAAGGAGCTACCCGAGCTGGGCAGCGGAGCTGGTAGTGTTGTGCGCAAGAGATCTCCAATCGGCGTGAAAAGAGGACAGATACTGATTCCCACCAAATCCCGCGAGCTGCCGGACACGAGAAAAAGAGATGTTCACAGTCCTCCACCGCATGAGAGCATCTTGGGCAAGCTTCCGTGCCTGGAATGTTCTTCATGTGCAAGTCCTTCCTTGTGTTGAGACGATCAAGGTAGAACAGCCACGCGAAGATCATTACCTTTTTCGGGACCCTGGAATCCCAAATATCAGCAAGCACTGGGGTTACTGTGCAACACTTACCCTAGAGTGGATGGATGATCGTTCCAAGCGAGTCAGCAGCTTAATTACTGTCCACCGGACATGCGATGCACACGATGCTGGTTTGTTCGTGTATACTCAATTTGGTTTCTGGTTTGTTCTCGAATGTTCTACATTGAAATAATAGACGGATTCACTTTGAACATCGTCGGGGATGTAGCTCAGATGGTAGAGCGCTCGCTTAGCATGCGAGAGGTATGGGGATCGATACCCCACTTCTCCACTTTTTTTTTGTCTTGGGCAGAAACCCTGTGGGCCGTGACCTGCAGGCCAGAGGGCAGAAGGCTGGGTCGACATCGGCGTCATCACCGGGCCGCTACACACACATCCCGCAACGTCTTGGGCGGAGCTGCGGCATATGTCGCGTGTGTGCATGCAAGTGCAATGCCTGCGAGTGCACGAGAGCATGCCGCCAAGGTCCATGAAGTGCCAGAGATCGCCGACCTGCCGGGAGACGTCCCACCTTCCTCCGGGGGGCATGCCGGTATGTACCCTGCTTCCCTTCACACATGGACCATGGCGCATTGCCCCGCCTCCGGTCTCCCAGCCCATGCATCGTGGACCAAGCATTAGCATGTGCCTGGTTATTATCCAGAGAAACCAACATACACAAACGGCATACTACTCCTGTCCTGTGTGAGCATCCATGGAGCCTGGACCGATCGACCATCGAATCTCTCGTGCTCCGCAACGAGCGGGTGACCGCCGTTAAGTAAACTAGTGCCGGCCGGCCGGCCAGACGAGTCAATTAATTAACTGGCATACTTCTCACGCACGTTCGTTTGGCGGTCGAATCTTTACTCTCGCTCTCGATCGTGAAGAGACTCAGCGCAAGTGCAACGCACGGAGGCGGGAGTAAACTTCAATGCTTTCGATCAGCTTCTGAAGAACACGTGTGCACGAGAGCATGCCGCCAAGGTCCATGAAGTGCCAGAGATCGCCGACCTGCCGGGAGACGTCCCACCTTCCTCCGGGGGGCATGCCGGTATGTACCCTGCTTCCCTTCACACATGGACCATGGCGCATTGCCCCGCCTCCGGTCTCCCAGCCCATGCATCGTGGACCAAGCATTAGCATGTGCCTGGTTATTATCCAGAGAAACCAACATACACAAACGGCATACTACTCCTGTCCTGTGTGAGCATCCATGGAGCCTGGACCGATCGACCATCGAATCTCTCGTGCTCCGCAACGAGCGGGTGACCGCCGTTAAGTAAACTAGTGCCGGCCGGCCGGCCAGACGAGTCAATTAATTAACTGGCATACTTCTCACGCACGTTCGTTTGGCGGTCGAATCTTTACTCTCGCTCTCGATCGTGAAGAGACTCAGCGCAAGTGCAACGCACGGAGGCGGGAGTAAACTTCAATGCTTTCGATCAGCTTCTGAAGAACACGTGTGGCTCCAGAGATGCCGGCCGTCATCGATCGATTGCTTTCTTGTCCGGGCAGAAGTAGACGGGTGTTTATCATCAAGACCGGAGTTCGCTGAACTTGGCTCGTAATCACCTTTGTCCGTCGACTCCCGGAATCCCGGCGGTCTCGGCCCTTTTTGTATTCCTTTTGTATTTGGCAAGTCGGTGGTAGGGCTGCAAGAAAAGCTTGAGGCACGTGAGCCACTCGAGATTGACTCGTTTTTTGACTCGACTCGATATTGACTCGAAAAGAAACAAACTGAGTTTGAACATTTTATGTAGCTCGGCCGAGAAATGAGTCGATCTTGAGCTAATGTTGGCTCGCTCGATTTTAACTCAATAGCTCGACAGAATATCATTATATTAAATGATCGTGCCATATATTAAATGAAATAAGATAATTTATTACCATATATATTGTCCATAATTTTTCTCCATTTTATTTACCAACGAACATGGAAACTTAATTAAGTGTGGAGAAGATTTAGGCCTAATTATGACATGTGGTCCACTATGTGTTAAATATCCTATATTTTTGGCAAAGGTTTCCAGCATATTCATCTTATTTTTTTTGTTTTTCATCCATAGATTTGTAATTTTTACCATCTCATTTAGCTCGAAACTAGCTCGAGATCGACTCGAGATCGTTACAAGATGAGCACGAGTCATGTTCTAGAGCTCGATCATGAGCTTCACTTTGTTTGAGCTCGCTCGAATTTTCATATGAGTTGAGCTAAGCCAACTCCAACTTGCTCGAGCTCGACTCGTTTGCAGCCCTACTCGGTGGTCTGTACTTCTGTTTTCACGATGATGAACGGTGGTCTGTGGTCTGGACATGATACGACGTACCCGCCTCGATGTTTTGAACGAAGGTGCAATGGACCAGCCGATCAAGATGATGCAGCTATCACAAAAAGAAGTCAATCTAGCTAAGAGTTAAAAACCTGAACCTGATCGGCACGGGTGTTTCTAAAAGTCTAGCGTGTCTCTTATCACATGCACGCACCGATAAATTAAGCCACCCAATCTGAGGTGACGTGCCTAACCCTGACTAATTAGGCTAGTAGCCTAGTCAATCATGGCGGTAATAGCATCCATCTTGAGCTTTCATCGGTTGTATCGTGTCGCCCACAAGGAGATTGATCCATGGTACTTGGACAAAGAGTTACATGGGTGCGGATAAGTCTTAGTCAAGTGAGATTTAACTAAGTCTTATTTAAGTGACATAACATGCAAGAGAGAGAAAAAACTGAACTTTTCTCCACAGATTTAATGTATGATTTTATGGATATAACATTGACTGAGACTTACCATAGCTGTTTGGACAAACTGCTCTCCCTGTGTAATTGTCCTGCCCCCATCAGAAGTTGCACACACACATATAGATACTAGCTAAATTGTCTTTACAAATATGTTGTAGATAAATAGCTCACGTTGTAGCTCACTGTTTCAATACATTCCTAGAGAAAGATTAAGTTGAAAGATATTGTAAGTAATGATGCGGACTAGGTCCGTAGTCTGAGGAGTCCTCACTACTAGACAGAAGGCTTACGTCTTTGATGCACCGCTCGATGTGCAAACCCCTACAACGTCGTCTGTAGATGTTGTGAACACCTGACAGACACATCCTGATGACTACTTGATAGTTTAGTGCACCATACTTTACGGCTTAGAATCGGGATTCCAATAACGTTTTGAACGCCATAGAATATATGCGATGTTCCAAAAGCTGAAATTGGGATTTCAGGCTCATGCCCGTGTTGAGAGGTGTGCGACCTCTGACAAGTTCTTTTGCCAACAAGATGGAGGAGAATAGCTCAGCTAGTGAGCATGTGCTCAGAATGTCTGGGTGCTACAATCACTTAAATCAAGTGGGAGTTAAACTTTCAGATAAGATAGTGATTGATAGAGTTCTCTAGCCACTATCACTAAGCTACTAGATCTTCGTGATGAACTATAACATGCAAGGGATGGAATTGATCCCGGAGCTGTTCGCGGTGCTTAAGACCGCAAAAGGTAGAAATCAAGAAGGAGCATCAAGTGTTGATGGTTTAACAAGACCACTGATTTCAAGAAGGGCAAGGGCTAGAAGGGAAACTTCATGGATGGCAAACCAGTTGCCGCTCCAGTGAAGGAACCCAATGTTGAACCCAAACCCGAGACTAAGCGCTTCTATTGTAAGGGGAACGGTCACTGGTAGCGGAATTACCCCAAATGCATGGTAGATAAGAAGGCTGGCAACTTCAACAAAATTTATACGTGTTATTAATGTGTACCTCACTAGTACTCCTGGTAGCACCTGGGTATTGGATACCGGTTCAGTTACTATTATTGGTGACTTGAAGCAAAAGCTATGGACTAAACGGAGACTGGCTAAGGGCGAGGTGACGATGTGTGTTGGAAGTGTTTCCAAAGTTGATGAGATCACCATCGCACGCTCCATCTACCTTCGGGATTAATATTGAACCTAGATAAATGTTATCAGGTGTCTACGTTGAGCATGAATATGATTAGATCATGTTCATTGCAATACGATCATTCATTTAAGTTAGAGAATAATGGTTATTCTGTTTACATGAATGATACCTTTCATGGTCATGCACCCTATGTGAATGGTTCATTGAATCTCGGTCGTGGTAATACACATGTTCACGCCAAAAGATGTAGAGTTAATAATGATAGTACCACTTTCTCGTGGCACTGCCACTTAGGTCATAATGGCGTAAGATGCATGAAGAAACTCCATGTCGATGGATGTTTGGAGTCACTTGATTTTGAATCACTTGACACATGCGAGCCATGAAGGAAATATGCACTAGAGGCAATAATAATGTTATTATTTTATTTCCTTATATCATGATAAATGTTTATTATTCATGCTAGAATTGTATTATCCGGAAACATAATACTTGTGTGAATACATAGACAAACTAAACGTCACTAGTATGCCTCTACTTGACTAGCTCATTAATCAAATATGGTTATGTTTCCTAACCATAGACATGTGTTGTCATTTGATTAACGGTGTCACATTATTAGGAGAATGATGTGATTGACATGACCCATTCCATTAGCTTAGCACCCGATCGTTTAGTATGTTGCTATTGCTTTCTTCATGACTTATACATGTTCCTATGACTATGAGATATGCAACTCCCGTTTGCCGGAGGAACACTTTGTGTGCTACCAAACGTCACAACATAACTGGGTGATTATAAAGGAGCTCTACAGGTGTCTCCAAAGGTAAATGTTGGGTTGGTGTATTTCGAGATTAGGATTTGTCACTCCGATTGTCGGAGAGGTATCTCTGGGCCCTCTCGGTAATGCACATCACATAAGCCTTGCAAGCATTGCAACTAATGAGTTAGTTGCGAGATGATGTATTACGAAACGAGTAAAGAGACTTGCCGGTAACGAGATTGAACTAGGTATTGAGATACCGACGATCGAATCTCGGGCAAGTAACATACCGATGACAAAGGGAACAACGTAGGTTGTTATGCGGTCTGACCGATAAAGATCTTCGTAGAATATGTAGAAGCCAATATGAGCATCCAGGTTCCGCTATTGGTTATTGAGGGAGTCCTGTATTAGGGGGTGTTCGGGTAGCCGGACTATACCTTCAGCCGGACTCCTGGACTATGAAGATACAAGATTGAAGACTTTGTCCCATGTCCGGATGGGACTTTCCTTGGCGTGGAAGGCAAGCTTGGCGATGTGGATATTCAAGATCTCCTACCATTGTAACCGACTCTATGTAACCCTAACCCTATCCGGTGTCTATATAAACCGGAGGGTTGTAGTCCGTAGGCAATCAACTCCATATACAACAATCATACCGTAGGCTAGCTTCTATGGTTTAGCCTCCTTGATCTCGTGGTAGATCTACTCTTGTACTACCCATATCATCAATATTAATCAAGCAGGACGTAGGGTTTTACCTCCATCAAGAGGGCCCGAACCTGGGTAAAACATCGTGTTCCCTGCCTGCTGTTACCATCCGGCCTAGACGCACAGTTCGGGACCCACTACCCGAGATCCGCCGGTTTTGACACCGACATGGGTGCTTTCATTGAGAGTTCCTCTGTGTCGTCACCTTTAGGCCCGATGGCTCCTTTGATCATCAACAGCGATGCGGTCCAGGGTGAGACTTTGCTCCCCGGACAGATCTTCATCTTCGGCGGCTTCGCTCTGCGGGCCGATTCGCTCGGCCACCTGGAGCAGATCGAAAGCTACGCCCCTGGCCATCAAGTCAGGTTTGGAAGCTTAAACTACACAGCTGACATCCGTGGAGACTTGATCTTTGACGGGCTCGAGCCACGGCCAAGCGCGCCGCACTATCTCGAGGGGCATGTGTTGGAAATATGCCCTAGAGGCAATAATAAATTAGTTATTATTATATTTCCTTGTTCATGATAATCGTTTATTATCCATGCTAGAATTGTATTGATAGGAAACTCAGATACATGTGTGGATACATAGACAACACCATGTCCCTAGTAAGCCTCTAGTTGACTAGCTCGTTGATCAATAGATGGTTATGGTTTCCTGACCATGGACATTGGATGTCGTTGATAACGGGATCACATCATTAGGAGAATGATGTGATGGACAAGACCCAATCCTAAGCATAGCACTAGATCGTGTAGTTCGTATGCTAAAGCTTTTCTAATGTCAAGTATCATTTCCTTAGACCATGAGATTGTGCAACTCTTGGATACCGTAGGAGTTCTTTGGGTGTGCCAAACGTCACAACGTAACTGGGTGGCTATAAAGGTACACTACGGGTATCTCCGAAAGTGTCTGTTGGGTTGGCACGAATCGAGACTGGGATTTGTCACTCCGTGTGACGGAGAGGTGTCTCTGGGCCCACTCGGTAGGACATCATCATAATGTGCACAATGTGATCAAGGAGTTGATCATGGGATGATGTGTTACGGAACAAGTAAAGAGACTTGCCGGTAACGAGATTGAACAAGGTATCGGGATACCGATGATCGAATCTCGGGCAAGTATCATACCGATAGACAAAGGGAATTGTATACGGGATTGATTAAGTCCTTGACATCGTGGTTCATCCGATGAGATCATCGTGGAACATGTGGGAGCCAACATGGGTATCCAGATCCCGCTATTGGTTATTGGCCGGAGAGTCGTCTCGGTCATGTCTGCATGTCTCCCGAACCCGTAGGGTCTACACACTTAAGGTTCGGTGACGCTAGGGTTATAGAGATATTAGTATGCGGTAAACCGAAAGTTATTCGGAGTCCCAGATGAGATCCCGGACGTCACGAGGAGTTCCGGAATGGTCCGAAGGTAAAGAATTATATATAGGAAGTGCTATTTCGGGCATCGGGACAAGTTTCGGGGTCACCGGTATTGTACCGGGACCACCGGAAGGGTCCCGGGGTCCACCGGGTGGGGCCACCTGCCCCGGGGGGCCACATGGGATGTAGGGGGTGCGCCTTGGCCTACATGGGCCAAGGGCACCAGCCCCTAGAGGCCCATGCGCCAAAGGACAAGAGGAGGGAGAGTCCTAAAGGGGGAAGGCACCTCCGAGGTGCCTTGGGGAGGATGGACTCCTCCCCCCTTGGCCGCACCCTTCCTTGGAGGAAGGGGCAAGGCTGCGCCCTCCCCCTCTCCCTTGGCCCTATATATAGTGGGGGGAAGGGAGGGCAACCATACCTAAGCCCTGGCGCCTCCCTCTCCCTCCCATGACACATCTCCCTCCTCCCGCAGCGCTTGGCGAAGCCCTGTTGGAATCCCGCTACTTCCACCACCACGCCGTCGTGCTGCTGGATCTCCATCAACCTCTCCTCCCCCCTTGCTGGATCAAGAAGGAGGAGACGTCGCTGCTCCGTACGTGTGTTGAACGCGGAGGTGCCGTCCGTTCGGCGCTAGGATCATCGGTGATTTGGATCACGACGAGTACGACTCCATCAACCCCGTTCTCTTGAACGCTTCCGCGCGCGATCTACAAGGGTATGTAGATCCACTCCTCCCTCGTTGCTAGATGACTCCATAGATAGATCTTGGTGACACGTAGGAAAATTTTGAATTATTGCTACGTTCCCCAACAGTGGCATCATGAGCTAGGTCTATGCGTAGTTTCTATGCACGAGTAGAACACAAAGTAGTTGTGGGCGTTGATTTTGTTCAATATGCTTGCCGTTACTAGTCTTATCTTGATTCGGCGGCATTGTGGGATGAAGCGGCCCGGACCGACCTTACACGTACTCTTACGTGAGGCTGGTTCCACCGACTGACCTGCACTAGTTGCATAAGGTGGCTAGCGGGTGTCTGTCTCTCCCACTTTAGTCGGATCGGATTCGATGAAAAGGGTCCTTATGAAGGGTAAATAGCAATTGGCATATCACGTTGTGGTTTTTGCGTAGGTAAGAAACGTTCTTGCTAGAAACCCATAGCAGCCACGTAAAACATGCAAACAACAATTAGAGGACGTCTAACTTGTTTTTGCAGGGTATGCTATGTGATGTGATATGGCCAAGAAGAATGTGATGAATGATATGTGATGTATGAGATGATCATGTTCTTGTAATAGGAATCACGACTTGCATGTCGATGAGTATGACAACCGGCAGGAGCCATAGGAGTTGTCTTAATTTATTTATGACCTGCGTGTCAACATAAACGTCATGTAATTACTTTACTTTATTGCTAACCGTTAGCTGTAGAAGTAGAAGTAATAGTTGGCGAGACAACTTCATGAAGACACGATGATGGAGATCATGATGATGGAGATCATGGTGTCATGCCGGTGACGATGATGATCATGGAGCCCCGAAGATGGAGATCAAAAGGAGCAATATGATATTGGCCATATCATGTCACTATTTGATTGCATGTGATGTTTATCATGTTTATACATCTTATTTTCTTAGAATGACGGTAGTAAATAAGATGATCTCTCATTAAAATTTCAAGAAAGTGTTCCCCCTAACTGTGCACCGTTGCGACAGTTCGTAGTTTCGAAGCACCACGTGATGATCGGGTGTATAGATTCTTACGTTCGAATACAACGGGTGTTGACGAGCCTAGCATGTACAGACATGGCCTCGGAACACATGCAAACACTTAGGTTGACTTGACGAGCCTAGCATGTACAGACATGGCCTCGGAACACAAGAGACCGAAAGGTCGAGCATGAGTCGTATGGTAGATACGATCAACATGAAGATGTTCACCGATGTTGACTAGTCCGTCTCACGTGATGATCGGACACGGCCTAGTTGACTCGGATCATGTAATCACTTAGATGACTAGAGGGATGTCTATCTGAGTGGGAGTTCATAAGATGAACTTAATTATCCTGAACATAGTCAAAAAGGTCTTCGCAAATTATGTCGTAGCTCGCGCTTCAGTTCTACTGTTTAGATATGTTCCTAGAGAAAATTTAGTTGAAAGTTGATAGTAGAATTATGCGGACTAGGTCCGTAAACTGAGGATTGTCCTCATTGCTTCATAGAAGGCTTATGTCCTTAATGCACCGCTCAGTGTGCTGAACCTCGAACGTTGTCTGTGGATGTTGCGAACATCTGACATACACGTTTTGATGACTACATGATAGTTCAGTGGTAATGCTAAATGGTTTAGAATTGAGGCACCAAAGACGTTTTTGAAACGTCGCGAACATATGAGATGTTTCGAGGGCTGAAATTGGGATTTCAGGCTCGTGCCCACGTCAAGAGGTATAAGACCTCCGACGATTTTCTTAGCCTGCAAACTAAGGAGAAAAGCTCAATTGTTGAACTTGTGCTCAGATTGTCTGAGTACAACAATCGCTTGAATCGAGTGGGAGTTGATCTTCCAGATGAGATAGTGATGTTTCTCCGAAGTCATTACCACCAAGCTGCTAGAGCTTCGTGATGAACTATAATATATCAGGGACATATATGATGATCCTTGAGATATTCGCGATGTTTGACACCACAAAAGTAGAAATCAAGAAGGAGCATCAATTGTTGATGGTTGGTGAAACCACTAGTTTCAAGAAGGGCAAGGGCAAGAAGGGATACTTCATGAAACGGCAATTCAGCTGCTGCTCTAGTGAAGAAACCCAAGGTTGAACCCAAACCCGAGACTAAGTGCTTCTGTAATAAGGGGAACAGCCACTGGAGCAGAATTACCCTAGATACTTGGTAGATGAGAAGGCTGGCAAGGTCGATAGAAGTATATTGGATATACATTGTTGATGTGTACTTTACTAGTACTCCTAGTAGCACCAGGGTATTAGATACCGGTTCGGTTGCTAAGTGTTAGTAACTCGAAATAAAAGCTACGGAATAAACGGAGACTAGCTAAAGGTGAGCTGACGATATGTGTTGGAAGTGTTTCCAATGTTGATATGATCAAGCATCGCACGCTCCCTCTACCATCGAGATTGGTGTTTGCGTTGAGCATAGACATGATTGGATTATGTCTATCGCAATACGGTTATTCATTTAAGGAGAATAATGGTTACTCTGTTTATTTGAATAATACCTTCAATGGTCTTACACCTAAAAT
The DNA here is from genome assembly GCF_018294505.1 of Triticum aestivum. Lineage (NCBI taxonomy): Eukaryota > Viridiplantae > Streptophyta > Magnoliopsida > Poales > Poaceae > Triticum > Triticum aestivum. The sequence goes on along the minus strand of NC_057812.1, from coordinate 86,829,250 downwards.
GAATGGTTTATTGAATCTCGATCGTAGTGATACACATGTTCATGCCAAAAGATAGTAATGATAGTACCACCTACTTGTGGCACTGCCACGTAAGTCATATCGGTATAAAACGCATGAAGAAGCTCCATGTTGATGGATCTTTGGGCTCACTCATTTTTGAAAAGTTTGAGACATGCGAACCATGTCTATTGGTGTATATGCATGAAGAAACTCCATGCAAATGGACCGTTTGGACTCACTTGATTTTGAATCACTTGAGACATGCAAATCATACCACATGGGCAAGATGACTGAAAGCCTCGTTTTCAGTAAAATGGAACTAGAAAGCAACTTGTTGGAAGTAATACATTTTGATGTGTGCAGTCCAATGAGTGCTGAGGCATGTAGTGGATATCGTTATGTTCTTACTTCACAGATGATTTGAGTAGATGTTGAGTATATTTACTTGATGAATCACGAGTCTGAATTATTGAAAGGTTCAAGTAATTTCAGGGTGAAGTTGAAAGATCGTCGTGACAAGAGGATAAAATATCTATGATATGATCATAGAGATGAATATCTGAATTACGAGTTTGGCACAGAATTAAGACATTGTGGAAATTGTTTCACAACTAATACAGCCTGGAACACCATAGTGTGATGGTGTGTCCGAACATCATAACTGCACCCTATTGGATATGATGCATACCATGATGTCTCTTATCGAATTACCACGATAGTTTATGGGTTAGGCATTAGAGACAACCACATTCACTTTAAAAGGGGCACCACGTAATTCCGATGAGATGACACCGTATGAACTATGGTTTAGAGAAACCTAAGCTGTCATTTCTTAAAAGTTTGGGGCTGCGACGCTTATGTGGAAAAGTTTCAGGCTGATAAGCTCGAACCCAAAGCGGATAAATGCATCTTCATAGGACACCCAAAACAGTTGGGTATACCTCCTGTCTCAGATCCGAAAGCAATAAGGGATTGTTTCTAGAATCGGGTCCTTTCTCGAGGAAAAGTTTCTCTCGAAAGAATTGAGTGGGAGGATGGTGGAGACTTGATGAGGTTATTGAACCGTCTCTTCAACTAGTGTGTGACAGGGCACAGGGAGTTGTTCCTGTGGCACCTACACCAATTGAAGTGGAAGCTTATGATAGTGATCATGAAACTTCAGATCAAGTCACTACCAAACCTCGTGGGATGACAAGGATGCGTACTACTTCAGAGTGGTACGTAATCCTGTCTTGGAAGTCATGTTGCTAGACAACAATGAACCTACGAGCTATGGAGAAGCGATGGTGGGCCTGGATTCCGATAAATGGCTCGAGGCCATAAAATCCGAGAGAGGATCCATGTATGGAAAACAAAGTGTAGACTTTGGCAGAACAGCTTGATGGTCGTAAGGCTGTTGAGTACAGATGGATTTTAGAAGGAAGACGGACAATGATGGTAAGTATCACCATTAAGAAAGCTCGACTTGTCATTAAGATGTTTTCCGACAAGTTCAAGGAGTTGACTACGATGAGACTTTCTCACTCGTAGCGATGCTAATAGTCTGTTGGAATTATATTAGCGATTACTGCATTATTTATGAAATCTTGCAGATAGGATGTCAAAACATTGTTTCCTCGACGATTTTTTGAGGAAAGGTTGTATGTGATACAACCGGAAGGTTTTGTCAATCCTGAAATATGCTAATAAGTATGCAAAGCTCCAGCAATCCTTCTAGGGACTGGAGTAAGCATCTCGGAGTTGGAATGTATGCTTTGATGAGATGATCAAAGGTTTTGGGTTTATACAAAGTTTATGAGAAACTTGTATTTCCAAAGAAGTGAGTGGGAGCACTATAGAATTTCTGATGATATATGTTGTTGACATATTGTTGATCAGAAATGACGTAGAATTTCTGGAAAGCATATAGGGTTATTTGGAAAGTGTTTTTCAATGGAAAGCCTGGATCAAGCTACTTGAACATTGAGCATCAAGATCTATAAGGATAGATCAAAACACTTAATGGTACTTTCAAATGAGCACATACCTTGACATGATCTTGAAGGTGTTCAAGATGGATCAGTCAAAGAAGGAGTTCTTGCCTGAGTTGTAAGGTATGAAGTTAAGACTTAAAGTTCGACCACGGCAGAATAGAGAGAAAGGACGAAGGTCGTCTCCTATGCTTAAGACATAGGCCCTACAGTATGCTATGCTGTGTACCGCACCTGAAGTGTGCCTTGCCATGAGTCAGTCAAGGGGTACAAGAGTGATCCAAGAATGGATCACAGGACAGCGGTCAAAGTTATCCTTAGTAACTAGTGGAATAAGGAATTTTCTCAATTATGGAGGTGGTAAAAGAGTTCGTCGTAAAGGGTTACGCCGATGCAAACTTTGACACTAATCCAGATTATTCTGAGTAGTAAACTGGATTCGTATAGTAGAACAGTTATTTGGAATAGCTCCAAATGTAGCATAGTAGTTGCATCTACAAGATGACATAAGAAATTTGCGAAGTACATACGGATCTGAATGTTGCAGACCCGTTGACTAAAACCTCTCTCACAAGCAAAACATGATCAAACCCAGAACTCATTGAGTCTTAGTCACATGATGATGTGAACTAGATTATTGACTCTAGTAAACTCTTTGGATGTTGGTCACATGGCGATGTGACCTGTGAGTGTTAATCACATGACGATGTGAACTAGATTATTGACTCTAGTGCAAGTGGGAGACTGTTGGAAATATGCCCTAGAGGCAATAATAAATTAGTTATTATTATATTTCCTTGTTCATGATAATCGTTTATTATCCATGCTAGAATTGTATTGATAGGAAACTCAGATACATGTGTGGATACATAGACAACACCATGTCCCTAGTAAGCCTCTAGTTGACTAGCTCGTTGATCAATAGATGGTTACGGTTTCCTGACCATGGACATTGGATGTCATTGATAACGGGATCACATCATTAGGAGAATGATGTGATGGACAAGACCCAATCCTAAGCCTAGCACAAGATCATGTAGTTCGTATGCTAAAGCTTTTCTAATGTCAAGTATCATTTCCTTAGACCATGAGATTGTGCAACTCCCGGATACCGTAGGAGTTCTTTGGGTGTGCCAAACGTCACAACGTAACTGGGTGGCTATAAAGGTACACTACGGGTATCTCCGAAAGTGTCTGTTGGGTTGGCACGAATCGAGACTGGGATTTGTCACTCCGTGTGACGGAGAGGTATCTCTGGGCCCACTCGGTAGGACATCATCATAATGTGCACAATGTGATCAAGGAGTTGATCACGGGATGATGTGTTACGGAACGAGTAAAGAGACTTGCCGGTAACGAGATTGAACAAGGTATCGGGATACCGACGATCGAATCTCGGGCAAGTATGGTACCGATAGACAAGGGGAATTGTATACGGGATTGATTAAGTCCTTGACATCGTGGTTCATCCGATGAGATCATCGTGGAACATGTGGGAGCCAACATGGGTATCCAGATCCCGCTGTTGGTTATTGACCGGAGAGTCATCTCGGTCATGTCTGCATGTCTCCCGAACCCGTAGGGTCTACACACTTAAGGTTCGGTGACGCTAGGGTTATAGAGATATTAGTATGCAGTAACCCGAAAGTTGTTCGGAGTCCCGGATGAGATCCCGGACGTCACGAGGAGTTCCGGAATGGTCCGGAGGTAAAGAATTATATATAGGAAGTGCTATTTCGGGCATCGGGACAAGTTTCGGGGTCACCGGTATTGTACCGGGACCACCGGAAGGGTCCCGGGGGTCCACCGGGTGGGTCCACCTGCCCCGGGGGGCCACATGGGCTGTAGGGGGTGCGCCTTGGCCTACATGGGCCAAGGGCACCAGCCCCTAGAGGCCCATGCGCGAAAGGGACAAGAGGAGGGGAGAGTCCTAAAGGGGGAAGGCACCTCCGAGGTGCCTTGGGGAGGATGGACTCCTCCCCCCTTGGCCGCACCCTTCCTTGGAGGAAGGGCAAGGCTGCGCCTCCCCCTCTCCCTTGGCCTATATATAGTGGGGGGAAGGGAGGGCAACCATACCTAAGCCCTGGCGCCTCCCTCTCCCTCCCATGACACATCTCCCTCCTCCCGCAGCGCTTGGCGAAGCCCTGTTGGAATCCCGCTACTTCCACCACCACGCCGTCGTGCTGCTGGATCTCCATCAACCTCTCCTTCCCCCTTGCTGGATCAAGAAGGAGGAGACGTCGCTGCTCTGTACGTGTGTTGAACGCGGAGGTGCCGTCCGTTTGGCGCTAGGATCATCGGTGATTTGGATCATGACGAGTACGACTCCATCAACCCCGTTCTCTTGAACGCTTCCGCGCGCGATCTACAAGGGTATGTAGATCCAGTCCTCCCTCGTAGCTAGATGACTCCGTAGATTGATCTTGGTGACACGTAGGAAAATTTTGAATTATTGCTACATTCCCCAACAACATGATCTAGCCCTGCCCCAGGACAGTGTCCTGGAGGCCGCACACGCATCGGTTCCGACCCCTAACTCGGAGCCTATTGCGCCAATCGAGGATGAACGGTTGGATGTCACTTCAGGGGCTGCGATCCCGAAGGCGATCGAGCCGAACGCTAGCCCCGCACTCTGCACGACCCGTGACTCCGAGGATCCGGACTCCTCCCCGGACTCCGAACCCCCCGCGCCCCTGCCAATCGAATCCGATGGGGTGCCGATAATGGAGTTCACCGCCGCAGACATCTTTCAGCATTCGCCTTTTGGCGACATCCTGAATTCTCTTAAGTCTCTCTCTTTATCAGGAGAGCCCTGGCCGGACTACGGTCAGCGAGGGTGGGATACGGACGATGAGGAAATTCAAAGCCCACCCACCACCCACTTTGTAGCCACTGTCGATGATCTAACCGACATGCTTGACTTCAGCTCCGAAGACATCGACGGCATGGACGACGATGTAGGAGACGAACAAGAACCAACACCTGTAGGGCACTGGAAGGCCACCTCGTCATATGACATATATATGGTGGATACTCCAAAAGATGGAGATGGCGATGGAACAGTGAGGGATGACGCCCCCAAGAAACAGCCAAAGCGCCGGTGTCAGCGGCGCCGCTCTAAATCCCGCCAAAGCAAAAACGGTGATTCCGGCACGGGAGATAATACTACCCCGGATAGCACCGAAGAACACCCACCTCAGCAAGATTCGACACAGGAAGATGGAGAAGCCAGCCCTCATGAGAGAGCGGCAGACCAAGAGGTCGAGGATGATAACTATACGCCTCCCTCCGAAGACGAGGCAAGCCTCGATGACAATGAATTCGTCATACCATCAGACCCCGCCGAACAAGAGCGTTTTAAACGCAGGCTTTTAGCCACGACAAGCAGCCTCAAGAAAAAGCAACAACAGCTTAGAGCTGCCCAAGATTTGCTAGCTGACAGATGGACTGAAGCCCTTGCGGCCGAAGAGTATGAACTCGAACATCCCTCCAAGAGTTACCCGAAGCGCAGGCCGCTACCCCGATCATAGGAGGAAGCACCTACATCACCAGCGCATGACATGGTAGACCGGCCACCTCGCGGCCACGACAGAGAGGCCTCTCGGCCCTCCACCCAAGCCATGCCCCGACGCCGCTCAACTAAGGCACGGGAAAATGCGCCCGACCTGCAAGACATACTGGAGGATAAGGCAAGACAAACAAGATCGATCTACGGATCGCGCAGGCACCCTACGGCATGTGACAATGATCTTCACGCCGGATACAACAAATTCGGCCGGGCCGAACACAGCAGACATAGCTCTTCCGAGCTGCGTCGTGATATAGCCCAGTACAGAGGCGCCGCACACCCGCTATGCTTCACGAATGAAGTAATGGATCATAAAATCCCAAAGGGTTTCAAACCCATAAACATCGAATCATACGATGGCACAACAGATCCGGCAGTATGGATTGAGGATTATCTCCTTCACATCCACATGGCACGCGGCGATGATCTACACACTATCAAATACCTCCCGCTCAAACTTAAAAGACCGGCCCAACATTGGCTTAACAGCTTGCCAGCAGACTCAATCGGTTCTTGGGAGGACCTGGAAGCCGCATTCCTCGACAACTTCCAGGGCACTTACGTGCGACCGCCGGATGCCGACGACTTAAGCCACATAATTCAGCAGCCAGAGGAATCGGCCAGACAATTCTGGACACGGTTCCTAACAAAGAAAAACCAGATAGTCGACTGTCCGGACGCAGAGGCCCTAGCAGCCTTCAAGCATAACATCCGCGACGAGTGGCTTGCCCGGCACCTGGGACAGGAAAAGCCGAAATCCATGACAACCCTCACGACACTCATGACCCGCTTTTGCGCGGGAGAAGCAGCTGGCTAGCTCGCAGTAACAACTTATCAAAGAACCCTGGTAATTCGGATACAAAGGACAAAAGTGGCAGGACACGTCGGAATAAGCAAAAACGCCGCGTTAACAGCGACAACAACGAAGACACGGCAGTCAACGCCGGATTCAAAGGCTATACATCCGGTCAGCGGAAAAAGCCATTCAAAAAGAATACTCAGGGCCCGTCCAGTTTGGACCGAATACTCGATCGCTTGTGCCAGATACATGGCACCCCCGAAAGGCCAGCCAATCACACTAACAGGGATTGTTGGGTGTTCAAGCAGGCAGGTAAGTTAAGGGCCGAAAACAGAGACAAGGGGCTGCACAGCGACGACGAGGAGCCCAAGCCGCCGAACAACAATGGACAGAAGGGCTTTCCCCCACAAGTGCGGACGGTGAACATGATATACGCAACCCACATTCCCAAGCGGGAGCGGAAGCGTGCGCTACGGGACGTATACGCGATAGAGCCTGTCGCCCCAAAGTTCAACCCATGGTCCTCCTGCCCGATCACTTTTGATCGAAGGGACCATCCCACTAGTATCCGTCATGGCGGCTTCGCCGCATTGGTTCTCGACCCAATCATCGACGGATTTCATCTCACAAGAGTCCTCATGGACGGCGGTAGTAGCCTGCACCTCCTTTATCAGGATACAGTGCGGAAAATGGGCATAGATCCCTCAAGGATTAAGCCCACAAGCACGACCTTTAAAGGCGTTATACCAGGTGTAGAAGCCAACTGTACAGGCTCAGTAACACTTGACGTGGTCTTCGGATCCCCGAACAGTTTCTGAAGCGAAGAGTTAATCTTCGATATAGTCCCGTTTCGCAGTGGCTATCACGCCCTGCTCGGACGAACCGCATTCGCAAAGTTCAATGCGGTGCCGCACTATGCATATCTCAAGCTCAAGATGCCAGGACCTCAAGGAGTAATTACGGTTAACGGAAACACCGAACTCTCCCTCCGTACGGAGGAGCATACGACGGCTCTCGCAGGGGAAGTACAAAGTAGCCTTCTCAGGAAATTCTCCAGTCCGGCCATTAAAAAGCCAGACACTGCCAACCGCGCCGGGAGTAGCCCACAGCAGGACCGCCTGGCACACTCTGAGCAAGCGTAGCAATGCGGCCCCAACCCCAGCTTTCGCGACATAGCGAAACCAGTACCTCGCGTACATAACTACGCCCTTGAAATACCATGGGCACAGGGGAAGGGGCACAATAACGGCATGCCCAGAATACGGCTTAAAACGTACTAGGGGCTGCCAGATTCTTTTTTTAATTTTTTCTTACTTTTAGGACTCCATACTTCGGACGACCTGTTCGGCAATTCGCTTGCCGCACAAACGATGCAAGATCCAGGGAGACAGACAAGCCATGCCGCATTATGGAACTCCCAGGTGGTCTCTGTTACGAGCGGTATACCTGTTTTAAATACAATTCCGCGGCCTGCCCCTGGTCAGGACATACTGAATAGTCCAATATCTTTTGCTTACCGCACTATTTGCATCGTTCGGCTTTGATAAATAGCCTCTCTATAGACAATGCTTAGCTTCCTGTCTATTTTTTGCATTATCCTCTTTTCACATATATGTTTATTAAATGACATGATTGCACCCGTACACCATGGTACGACAAACACGCCAGGGGCTTCAGTACCCCTCATTATGGTGTGAGAAGTCCGTACACTTTCACAAGTGCGGCACCCCGAACTTATAGCACTATATGCATCGGCTCTGAATCATGATTTGGGTCAATAGTTGGGTTTGTCCGGCTCCTATGTTTTGGTTCCTTACGTTCCGCTATATCGGCTAAGGTAGCACTAGGAGAACCACTACGATTGTGCCTCGGTTCAGCTGGGTTAAGCACCTCAGTGGAGAAAGCTAAAACTGACTGTCATGATGAGGCGAGAGACCAGTCGCTGTTCGAGAGGTTTTTCGAGTCCCTAAAGACTTATGCCACTTCGAGCGGGGAGCTGGCTTTGTCCAGCCAAGGCGTGGATAGCGCCCCGAACTCGGTCTTCCGAACTAGGGGCTTCGCCGAAATTTAAAATTATAGAGTTCTATGGCTAAGTGAGAGTGTTCAAGCATTATAGTCCGATTGCGTGGTTTGTTGTGCTGAGCGCCTCCCTCGAAGGACCCAACTATGGGAAAAAGAGCGCTCAGGTTTATCCCGAACACCCCAACACTAGTGGCATGGGGGCAGAAGCCGACGACTGGCCATCTCTCAATTTTTTGATAAATGGCCGCACAGAAAGTAATATTTTAAATTCAATAAGCATTGCTTAGCACATATGAACAAGTTTTCAGCGCACAGGATAAACACGAGCGAGTTCATTCAAATATCACATCTTTGGTACATTCATCCGCCACAAGGCGGGCACCTGCAAGAACATCCTTGTAGTAGTTCCCGGGCTTGCGATGCTCCTTCCCCGGCGGCGGCCCGTCCTTCACAAGCTTCTCACCGTCCAGCTTACCCCTGTGCACCTTCGCACGGGCAAGGGCCCAACGGGCAGCTTCGATGCAGACGGAGCGCTTGATGACCTCGAGCCTCGGACAGGCCTCCACCAGCCGCCGCACCAGCCCGAAATAGCTCCCAGGCAGGGCCTCTCCGGGCCACAGCCGAACTATGAAGCCCTTCATGGCCTGTTCGGCCGCCTTGTGGAGCTCGACCAGCTGTTTCACCTGGTCGCTCAAAGGCACAGGGTGTCCGACCTCAGAATACTGAGACCAGAACACCTTCTCCGTGGAGCTGCCCTCTTCAGCTCGGTAGAATGCGGCGGCGTCGGATACGCTGCGGGGAAGATCTGCGAATGCCACTGGAGAGCTCCGGATTCGGGTAAGTAACAAGTAGTTTACTTTTATATTTCTGCTTTGCATGAAGAATGCCTTACCCGCTGCTATCTTCCTCATCTCCTCCAACTCTTGGAGGACCTTTTGGGCTTCGGCCTTGGCAGACTTGGCAGTCTCAAGGGCCGTCGCGAGCTCGGATGCTTGCGTCTTTGACTCAAGCTCCAAACTCTCATGTTTTTTCATGAGAGCCTGAAGCTCTTGCTGCACCTCGCCAACCTGAGCCCCAAGTCTGTCTCGCTCGGTGCGCTTCGCAGCCGTTTTCTTTTCGGCCTCAGACAACGCCTGCTTAAGGGTCGCCACCTCAGTCGTGGCCCCTACAATAAGCAGTACAATCCTATTATTTTTTTGCAATCACGCCTTTTTATAGGCACTTTTTCTGTAAGGTATTTCTTACCTTCTTTCTCCTCGAGCTGCCGCTTGGCAAGGCCGAGCTCTTGCTCGGTCCGCTCGAGCTCCTGCTTCAGGACACCCACCTCCGCAGTCAGTGCGGCGGTGGATAGCAGCGAAGCCTGCATACGCATATTGACTCTTTTTGTTAGACTCCTGCGAAATTTAATAGATCCTCTATTCGGCTTTTCTTTCCGAACGCCAAACAGAGCATCAGGGGCTACTGTCTATGTGGTAATATTTTTACATATTTTTACTTACCTTGAAGCCTGTTAGAAGGCTAGCGCAAGCTTCAGTCAGTCCGCTCTTGGCGGACTGAACCTTCTGGATCACCGTACTCATAATAGTACGGTGCCCCTCGTCGATGGAGGCGCCGTCAAGCACCTCCAGCAGATTGTCCGGCACCTCCGGTTGGATGGAGGCCGCCGGCTCAGAAGGCTTGCTCCTCGTGGAAGGAGTTCGCCCACCGCGGTCCGGAATTGTAGAAGATTCCGGCGCGGTGTCCGGCACAAAGCCGGACTTGGAGCCCTGGGGGGCCTTATCCCCTTCACTCCTGGAGTCCGGGAGGTTGCCCTGCGGCCCCTCCGGGACCACCTCCTCCTGCCCCGGAGCTTGTCACGACGCCACTTCGGCGTCGTCTGCAGTGCGGGGGGAGACACGGGGCGGAACTGAGTTCACGTCTGATGAGTCCAGGGAGCCGCCCGACAATTCGTCGAATTCGGCCCGGGGCGGACTGCATAATTACATTCGACATTAGGGAAAGCTGTGCAACAAAGGAACATCATGAGTTATTCTGTTATCCGAACTTACGATTTCGCCGGACGCTTGGCCCTGTTTGGCCACTCCTCTTTGCCCTCTTCGGCGTTGGGGGCGTAGTCCGGCGAAGGGGTCTTCCTTTTCCTAGACCCCTCGGCCTCCCCCGTTGGGGCAGCCTTCCTCTTCTCTCCTCCCTCCGCTGGGGGGGGGGAGAGTTTTCTTCTTCCTCCTCCTCGTTTTCGCGGGAGGAGGGCGTCTCGGGCTCGTCAGATGACGAGTCCGACATCACCACGTTACGAGCACTCTTTCGAGTCCCCGTGGTCTTCTTCTTCTTGGCCTTCTTCTCCGGCACCACATAAGGCGCCGGAACCAGCAACTTCACTAGTAGAGCTGGGGCTGGGTCTTCGGGTAGCGGAGCCGGACAGTTAATCGGTCCGGATATCGCTCGCCAAGCCTGTCAAAGGTAAGGGAGTTTAGATCCCGCATAGAGTCAAACTATGAAAAAAAGCTTAACATCCTGTAAAAGGTGAAGATAGCTTAACTCGCTAGCGTGACGCTGCGAGCTGTATCCGCGGTCCTCGGAAGCGGATGCGGGAGCCTCGGCGCCCTTGAATAGCACCTTCCAGGCATCTTCATACGTCGTGTCGAAGAGCCTGCTAAGGGTTTGGTGCTGCGCCGGGTCGAACTCCCATAGATTAAAATCCCGTCGTTGGCACGGGAGGATCCGGCGGACGAGCATAACCTGGATTACATTAACAAGCCGGATTGGCTTGTTCACCAGGGACTGGATGCATGTTTGCAATCTGGTCACCTCTTTTTCGTCACCCCACGACAGGCCCGTCTCTTTCCAGGACATAAGCCGCGTGGGGGGTCCGGATCGGAACTCGGGGGCTGCGATCCAGTTCGGATCGCGTGGCTCGGTGATGTAAAACCACCCGGATTGCCACCCCTTTAAGGTCTCCACAAAAGAGCCCTCGAACCATAGGACGTTGGCCATCTTGCCCGCCATGGCGCCTTCGCACTCCGCCTGGCTGCCGCGCACCACCTTGGGCTTGACGTTGAAGGTCTTGAGCCAGAGGCCGAAATGAGGGCGGACGCGGAGGAAAGCCTCGCACACGACGATAAACGCTGAGATGTTGAGGATGAAGTTCGGGGCCAGATCATGGAAATCCAGGCCGTAGTAGAACATGAGCCCCCGGACAAATGGGTGGAGTGGAAAACCCAGTCCGCGGAGGAAGTGGGGAAGAAATACTACCCTCTCATGGGGCCTTGGGGTGGGGAGAAGCTGCCCCTTTTCGGGAAGCCGGTGCGCGATGTCCTTAGATAGGTATCCGGCCTTCCTTAGCTTCTTGACTTGGCCCTCCGTAGCGGAGGAGACCATCCACTTGCCTCCCGCTCCGGACATTGCTGGAGAAGGTTGAGGTGGGAAGTGCGGGCTTGGGCGCTGGAGCTCGAGTGCGCGGGAGATGGATAGGCAAAGGAGGAAGAAGGCGTAGGTAAAAAGGTGGATCCTTATCCCCTTATATGGGCGGATGCGGTTGTGCGTCCCCACCAGCCTAGTAAAACTCGCTTGCCTCCCAAGCGTCGTGATAAATGGCGCGGTTGGGTTACCCACGTCCGTATTGATGAGAATCCCGTAAAGGGGGTACACGATCTATGCTTTGACAAGACGTGCCAAGGAAACCGCCTCGCAAAACATGGTGAGGTGGAAAAGTAAAAACGATTCGAGTAAAGGACTTGGCCGTAGTGTGATGACGCACTGCGGAATACGTCAGCAGATTTGATTTGTGTTAATATTATTCTCTCTATGGCAATATGTGGAAGCTTATTTTGCAGAAGCCGGACACTACTCTTGGTGTTTACAATCTTCTATGAAGGACTTGGAGGAGGAACCCGCCTTGCAATGCCGAAGACAATTTGCGCGCCGGACTCGTCGTCATTGAAGCCTGGTTCAGGGGCTACTGAGGGAGTCCTGGATTAGGGGGTGTTCGGGTAGCCAGACTATACCTTCAGCCGGACTCCTGGACTATGAAGATACAAGATTGAAGACTTCGTCCCGTGTCCGGATGGGGCTTTCCTCGGCGTGGAAGGCAAGCTTGGCGATACGGATATTCAAGATCTCCTACCATTGTAACCAACTCTATGTAACCCTAACCCTATCCGGTGTCTATATAAACCGGAGGTTGTAGTCCGTAGGCAATCAACTCCATATACAACAATCATACCGTAGGCTAGCTTCTAGGGTTTAGCCTCCTTGATCTCGTGGTAGATCTACTCTTGTACTACCCATATCATCAATATTAATCAAGCAGGACGTAGGGTTTTACCTCCATCAAGAGGGCCCGAACCTGGGTAAAACATCGTGTTACCTGCCTCCTGTTACCATCCGGCCTAGACGCACAGTTCGGGACCCACTACCCGAGATCTGCCGGTTTTGACACCGACAGTTATTGACCGGAGACATGTCTCGGTCATGTCTGCATTGTTCTCGAACCCGTAGGGTCCGCATGCTTAAGATTTTGATGATAGTTATATTATGAGTTTATGAGTTTTGATGTACCGAAGTTAGTTCAGAGTCCCGGATGTGATCACGGACATAACGAGGAGTCTCGAAATGGTCGAGACATAAAGATTGATATATTGGACGGCTATATTCGCACACCGGAAGTGTTCCGGGTGATTTCGGAGAAAACCGGAGTACCGGAGGGTTACCGGAACCCCCCGGGAGAAGTAATGGGCCATATGGGCCTTAGTGGAGAAAGAGAAGGGCAGCCAGGGTGGGCCGCACGCCTCCTCCCCCCGTGTCCGAATTGGACTAGGAGAGGGGGGGGGGGCGGCGCCCCCCTTTCCTTCTCCCTCCCCACTTCCTTCCCCCTCCTAGTAGGAGTCCTACTCCTACTAGGAGGAGGACTCCTCCTTGGCGCGCCTATAGGGCCGGCCGGCCTCCTCCCCTTGCTCCTTTATATATGAGGGCAGGGGGCACCCCTATACACACAAGTTTATCCACGTGATCATTTTCTTAGCCGTGTGCGGTGCTCCCTTCCACCATAATCCTCGATAATATTGTAGCGGTGCTTAGGCGAAGCCCTGCGATGGTAGAACATCAAGATCGTCACCACGCCGTCGTGCTGACGGAACTCTTCCCCGACACTTTGCTGGATCGGAGTCCGGGGATCGTCATCGAGCTGAACGTTTGCTAAAACTCGGAGGTGCCGTAGTTTCGGTGCTTGATCGATCGGGCTGTGAAGACGTACGACTACATAAACCGCATTGTCATAACGCTTCCGCTGTCGGTCTACAAGGGTACGTAGATCACACTCTCACCTCTCGTTGCTATGCATCACCATGATCTTGCGTGTGCGTAGGAATTTTTTTGAAATTACTACGTTACCCAACAGTGGCATCCGAGCCTAGGTTTTATGTGTTGATGTTATATGCATGAGTAGAACACAAGTGAGTTGTGGGTGATATAAGTCATACTGCTTACCAGCATGTCATACTTTGGTTCGGCGGTATTGTTGGACGAAGCGGCCCGGACCGACATTACGCGTACGCTTATGCGAGACCGATTCTCCCGACGTGCTTCGCACAAAGGTGGCTAGCGGGTGTCAGTTTCTCCAACTTTAGTTGAACCGAGTGTGGCTACGTCCGGTCCTTGCGAAGGTTAAAACAGCACTAACTTGACAAACTATCATTGTGGTTTTGATGCATAGGTAAGATTGGTTCTTGCTTAAGCCCGTAGCAGCCACGTAAAACTTGCAACAACAAAGTAGAGGACGTCTAACTTGTTTTTGCAGGGCATGTTGTGATGTGATATGGTCAAGACATGATGCTAAATTTTATTGTATGAGATGATCATGTTTTGTAACCAAGTTATCGACAACTGCCAGGAGCCATATGGTTGTCTCTTTATTGTATGCAATGCAATTGCGCTGTAATGCTTTATTTTATCACTAGGCGGTAGCGATAGTCGTGGAAGCATAAGATTGGCGAGACGACAATGATGCTACGATGGTGATCAAGGTGTCGCGCCGGTGACGATGGTGATCACGATGGTGCTTCGAAGATGAAGATCACAAGCACAAGATGATGATGGCCATATCATATCACTTATATTGATTGCATGCGATGTTTATCTTTTATGCATCTTATCTTGCTTTGATTGACGGTAGCATTTTAAGATGATCTCTCACTAATTATCAAGAAGTGTTCTCCCTGAGTATGCACCGTTGCGAAAGTTCTTCGTGCTGAGACACCACGTGATGATCGGGTGTGATAGGCTCTACGTTCAAATACAACGGGTGCAAAACAGTTGCACACGCGGAATACTCAGGTTATACTTGTTGAGCCAAGCATATACAGATATGGCCTCGGAACACGGAGACCGAAAGGTCGAGCGTGAATCATATAGTAGATATGATCAACATAGTGATGTTCACCAATGAAACTACTCCATCTCACGTGATGATCGGACATGGTTTAGTTGATTTGGATCACGTAATCACTTAGAGGATTAGAGGGATGTCTATCTAAGTGGGAGTTCTTTAGTAATATGATTAATTGAACCTAAATTTATCATGAACTTAGTACCTGATAGTATCTTGCTTGTTTATGTTTGATTGTAGATAGATGGCCCGTGCTGTTGTTCCGTTGAATTTTAATGCGTTCCTTGAGAAAGCAAAGTTGAAAGATGATGGTAGCAATTACACGGACTGGGTCCGTAACTTGAGGATTATCCTCATTGCTGCACAGAAGAATTACGTCCTGGAAGCACCGCTGGGTGCCAGGCCTGCTGCTGGAGCAACACCAGATGTTATGAACGTCTGGCAGAGCAAAGCTGATGACTACTCGATAGTTCAGTGTGCCATGCTTTACGGCTTAGAATCGGGACTTCAACGACGTTTTGAACGTCATGGAGCATATGAGATGTTCCAGGAGTTGAAGTTAATATTTCAAGCAAATGCCCGGATTGAGAGATATGAAGTCTCCAATAAGTTCTATAGCTGCAAGATGGAGGAGAACAGTTCTGTCAGTGAGCATATACTCAAAATGTCTGGGTATAATAATCACTTGATTCAATTGGGAGTTAATCTTCCAGATGATTGCGTCATTGACAGAATTCTCCAATCACTGCCACCAAGCTACAAGAGCTTCGTGATGAACTATAATATGCAAGGGATGAATAAGACTATTCCCGAGCTCTTCGCAATGCTGAAAGCTGCGGAGGTAGAAATCAAGAAGGAGCATCAAGTGTTGATGGTCAACAAGACCACTAGTTTCAAGAAAAAGGGCAAAGGAAAGAAGAAGGGGAACTTCAAAAGAACAGCAAGCAAGTTGCTACTCAAGAGAAGAAACCCAAACCTGGACCTAAGCCTGAAACTGAGTGCTTCTACTGCAAGCAGACTGGTCACTGGAAGCGGAACTGCCCCAAGTATTTGGCGGATAAGAAGGATGGCAAGGTGAACAAAGGTATATGTGATATACATGTTATTGATGTGTACCTTACTAATGCTCGCAGTAGCACCTGGGTATTTGATACTGGTTCTGTTGCTAACATTTGCAACTCGAAACAGGGACTACGGATTAAGCGAAGATTGGCTAAGGACGAGGTGACGATGCGCGTGGGAAATGGTTCCAAAGTCGATGTGATCGCGGTCGGCACGCTACCTCTACATCTACCTTCGGGATTAGTATTAGACCTAAATAATTGTTATTTGGTGCCAGCGTTAAGCATGAACATTATATCTGGATCTTGTTTGATGCGAGACGATTATTCATTTAAATCAGAGAATAATGGTTGTTCTATTTATATGAGTAATATCTTTTATGGTCATGCACCCTTAAAGAGTGGTCTATTCTTATTAAATCTCGATAGTAGTGACACACATATTCATAATGTTGAAGCCAAAAGATGCAGAGTTGATAATGATAGTGCAACTTATTTGTGGCACTGCCGTTTGGGTCATATCGGTGTAAAGCGCATGAAGAAACACCATACTGATGGACTTTTGGAACCACTTGATTATGAATCACTTGGTACTTGTGAACCGTGCCTTATGGGTAAGATGACAAAACACCGTTCTCCGGTACTATGGAGAGAGCAACAGATTTGTTGGAAATCATACATACAGATGTATGTGGTCCGATGAATGTTGAGGCTCGTGGCGGATATCGTTATTTTCTCACCTTCACAGATGACTTAAGCAGATATGGGTATATCTACTTAATGAAACATAAGTCTGAAACGTTTGAAAAGTTCAAAGAATTTCAGAGTGAAGTTGAAAATCATCGTAACAAGAAAATAAAATTCCTACGATCTGATCGTGGAGGAGAATATTTGAGTTACGAGTTTGGTGTACATTTGAAACAATGCGGAATAGTTTCGCAACTCACGCCACCCGGAACACCACAGTGTAATGGTGTGTCCGAACGTCGTAATCGTACTTTACTAGATATGGTGCGATCTATGATGTCTCTTACTGATTTACCGCTATCGTTTTGGGGATATGCTCTAGAGACGGCCGCATTCACGTTAAATAGGGCACCATCAAAATCCGTTGAGACGACGCCTTATGAACTGTGGTTTGGCAAGAAACCAAAGTTGTCGTTTCTGAAAGTTTGGGGCTGCGATGCTTATGTGAAAAAGCTTCAACCTGATAAGCTCGAACCCAAATCGGAGAAATGTGTCTTCATAGGATATATAAAGGAAACTATTGGATACACCTTCTATCACAGATCCGAAGGCAAGACTTTTGTTGCTAAATTCGGAAACTTTCTAGAGAAGGAGTTTCTCTCGAAAGAAGTGAGTGGGAGGAAAGTAGAACTTGACGAGGTAACTGTACCTGCTCCCTTATTGGAAAGTAGTACATCACAGAAACCAGTTTCTGTGACACCTACACCAATTAGTGAGGAAGCTAATGATGATGATCATGAAACTTCAGAACAAGATACTACTGAACCTCGTAGATCAACCAGAGTAAGATCCGCACCAGAGTGGTACGGTAATCCTGTTCTGGAAGTCATGCTACTAGATCATGATGAACCTACGAACTATGAAGAAGCGATGGTGAGCCCAGATTCCGCAAAATGGCTTGAAGCCATGAAATCTGAGATGGGATCCATGTATGAGAACAAAGTATGGACTTTGGTTGACTTGCCCAATGATCGGCAAGCAATTGAGAATAAATGGATCTTCAAGAAGAAGACTGACGCTGACGGTAATATTACTGTCTACAAAGCTCGACTTGTCGCAAAAGGTTTTCGACAAGTTCAAGGGATTGACTACGATGAGACCTTCTCACCCGTAGCGATGCTTAAGTCTGTCCGAATCATGTTAGCAATTGCCGCATTTTATAATTATGAAATTTGGCAGATGGATGTCAAAACTGCATTCCTGAATGGATTTCTGGAAGAAGAGTTGTATATGATGCAACCGGAAGGTTTTGTCGATCCAAAGGGAGCTAACAAAGTATGCAAGCTCCAGCGATCCATTTATGGACTGGTGCAAGCTTCTCGGAGTTGGAATAAACGCTTTGATAGTGTGATCAAAGCATTTGGTTTTGTACAGACTTTTGGAGAAGCCTGTATTTACAAGAAAGTGAGTGGGAGCTCTGTAGCATTTCTGATATTATATGTAGATGACATATTACTAATCGGAAATGATATAGAATTTCTGAATAGCATAAAGGGATACTTGAATAAGAGT
Source organism: Triticum aestivum (assembly GCF_018294505.1). Classification (NCBI taxonomy): domain Eukaryota; kingdom Viridiplantae; phylum Streptophyta; class Magnoliopsida; order Poales; family Poaceae; genus Triticum; species Triticum aestivum. The sequence goes on along the minus strand of NC_057812.1, from coordinate 86,811,192 downwards.
TTTTCAATGAAAGACCTCGGTGAAGCTGCTTACATATTGGGCATTAAGATCTATAGAGATAGATCAAGACGCTTAATTGGACTTTCACAAAGCACATACCTTGACAAAATTTTGAAGAAGTTCAAAATGGATCAAGCAAAGAAAGGATTCTTGCCTGTGTTACAAGGTGTGAAATTGAGTAAGACTCAATGCCCGACCAATGCAGAAGATAGAGAGAAAATGAAAGATGTTCCCTATGCTTCAGCCATAGGCTCTATCATGTATGCAATGCTGTGTACCAGACCTGATGTGTGTCTTGCTATAAGTCTAGCAGGGAGGTACCAAAGTAATCCAGGAGTGGATCACTGGACAGCGGTCAAGAACATCCTGAAATACCTGAAAAGGACTAAGGATATGTTTCTCATATATGGAGGTGACAAAGAGCTCATCGTAAATGGTTACGTTGATGCAAGCTTTGACACTGATCCGGACGATTCTAAATCGCAAACCGGATACGTGTTTACATTAAACGGTGGAGCTGTCAGTTGGTGCAGTTCTAAACAAAGCGTTGTGGCGGGATCTACATGTGAAGCGGAGTACATAGCTGCTTCGGAAGCAGCAAACGAAGGAGTCTGGATGAAGGAGTTCATATCCGATCTAGGTGTCATACCTAGTGCATCGGGTCCAATGAAAATCTTTTGTGACAATACTGGTGCAATTGCCTTGGCAAAGGAATCCAGATTTCACAAGAGAACCAAGCACATCAAGAGACGCTTCAATTCCATCCGGGATCTAGTCCAGGTGGGAGACATAGAGATTTGCAAGATACATACGGATCTGAATGTTGCAGACCCGTTGACTAAGCCTCTTCCACGAGCAAAACATGATCAGCACCAAAGCTCCATGGGTGTTAGAATCATTACTGTGTAATCTAGATTATTGACTCTAGTGCAAGTGGGAGACTGAAGGAAATATGCCCTAGAGGCAATAATAATGTTATTATTTTATTTCCTTATATCATGATAAATGTTTATTATTCATGCTAGAATTGTATTATCCGGAAACATAATACTTGTGTGAATACATAGACAAACTAAACGTCACTAGTATGCCTCTACTTGACTAGCTCGTTAATCAAAGATGGTTATGTTTCCTAACCATAGACATGTGTTGTCATTTGATTAACGGGATCACATTATTAGGAGAATGATGTGATTGACATGACCCATTCCATTAGCTTAGCACCCGATCGTTTAGTATGTTGCTATTGCTTTCTTCATGACTTATACATGTTCCTATGACTATGAGATTATGCAACTCCCGTTTGCCGGAGGAACACTTTGTGTGCTACCAAACGTCACAACGTAACTGGGTGATTATAAAGGAGCTCTACAGGTGTCTCCAAAGGTAAATGTTGGGTTGGCGTATTTCGAGATTAGGATTTGTCACTCCGATTGTCGGAGAGGTATCTCTGGGCCCTCTCGGTAATGCACATCACATAAGCCTTGCAAGCATTGCAACTAATGAGTTAGTTGTGAGATGATGTATTACGAAACGAGTAAAGAGACTTGCCGGTAACGAGATTGAACTAGGTATTGAGATACCGACGATCGAATCTCGACAAGTAACATACCAATGACAAAGGGAACAACGTATGTTGTTATGTGGTCTGACCGATAAAGATCTTCGTAGAATATGTAGGAGCCAATATGAGCATCCAGGTTCCGCTATTGGTTATTGACCGGAGACATTTCTCGGTCATGTCTACATTGTTCTCGAACCCGTAGGGTCCGCACGCTTAAGGTTTCAATGACAGTTATATTATGAGTTTATGAGTTTTGATGTACCAAAGTTAGTTCAGAGTCCCGGATGTGATCACAAACATAACGATGAGTCTCGAAATGGTCGAGACATAAAGATTGATATATTGGACGGCTATATTCGGACACCGGAAGTGTTCCGGATGATTTCGGAGAAAACCAGAGTACCGGAGGGTTACCGGAACCCTCCCGGGAGAAGTAATGGGCCATATGGGCCTTAGTGGAGAAAGAGAAGGGAAGCCAGGGTGGGCCGTGCGCCTCCTCCCCCCTGGTCCAAATTGGACTAGGAGAGGGGGGCGGCGCCCCCCTTTCCTTCTCCCTTCCTACTTCGTTCCCCCTCCTAGTAGGAGTCCTACTCCTACTAGGAGGAGGACTCCTCCTTGGCGCGCCTATAGGGCCGGCCGGCCTCCTCCCCTTGCTCCTTTATATACGGGGGCAGGGGGCACCCCTAGACACACAAGTTGATCCACGTGATCGTTTTCTTAGCCGTGTGCGGTGCCCCCTTCCACCATAATCCTCGATAATATTGTAGCGGTGCTTAGGCGAAGCCCTGCGACGGTAGAACATCAGGATCGTCACCACGCCGTCGTGCTGACGGAACTCTTTCCTGACACTTTGCTGGATCGGAGTCCGGGGATCGTCATCGAGCTGAACGTGTGCTAAAACTCGGAGGTGCCGTAGTTTCGGTGCTTGATCGGTCGGTCCGTGAAGACGTACGACTACATCAACCGCGTTGTCATAACGCTTCCGCTGTCGGTCTACAAGGGTACATAGATCACACTCTCCCCTCTCGTTGCTATGCATCACCATGATCTTGCGTGTGCATAGGAATTTTTTTTGAAATTACTACGTTACCCAACAAGCCATGCCTCATGGGCAGGATGACTAAGACCCCGTTTTCAGGTACAATGAAACGGGCAAGTGACTTGTTGGAAATCATGCATGCTGATGCGTGTGATCCAATGAGAATTGAAGCGTGCGGTGGATATCGCTATTTTCTCATCTTCACTGACGATTTGGGTAGATATAGGTATATCTACTTAATGAAGCACAAGTCTGAAACATTTGAAAAGTTCAAGCGATTTCAGAGTGAAGTTAAGAATCATCATAACAATAAGATCATGTTCCTACGATCTGATCAAAAAGGGATTTTCTGAGTTATGAGTTTGGCAATCACTTAAGACATTGTGGAATTGTTTCACAGTTGAAGCCACCTGGAACACCACTGGGTTATGGTGTGTCCGGACGTCGTAATCAAACCTTATGAGATATGGTGCGATCTATGATGTCTCTTACCGATCTACCATTTTCATTTTGAGGTTATGTGTTAGAGATAGCTGCATTCACTTTAGATAGGACACCATCTAAGTACGTTGAGACGACATCGTATGAACATTGGTTTGGCAAGAAACCAAAGTTGTCGTTTCTTAATGTTTGGGGCTGCGATGCTTAAGGCTTCAGCCGGAGAAGCTCGAACCCAAAGCGGACAAACACATCTTCATAGGATACCCAAAGGTGACAGTTGGGTATACCTTCTATCTCAGATCCGAGGGAAAATTGTTTGTCGCTAAGAACGGGTCCTTTATCGAGAAGGAGTTTCTCTCGAAAGAATTGAGTGGGAGGAAGATAGAACTTGATGAGGTTGTCGAACCTTTACTTCAACTAGAGAGTGATGCAACACAGAGAGATGTTTTCTGTGGCGCCTACGTCTGTTGAGTAGGAAGTTAATGATAGTGATCATGAAGCTTCGGATCAAGTTGCTATCGAACCTCGTAGGTCGACAAGGATATGTACTACTCCTGAGTGGTACGGTAATCCTGTCTTAGATATCATGTTGTTAGACAACAATGAACCTACGAGCTATGGAGAAGCGATGGTGGGCCCGTATTCCGACAAATGGTTAGAAGCCATGAAATCCGAGATAGGATCCATATATCAGAACAAAGTATGGACTTTGGTGGACTTGCCCGATGATTGGCAAGCCATTGAGATAAATGGATCTTTAAGAAGAAGACGGACGTGGGCGGTAATGTTACCGTCTATGAAGCTCGACTTGTGGGAAAGAGTCTTTTCACAAGTTCAAGGAGTTGACTATGATGAGAATTTCTCACCCGTAGCGATGCTTAAGTCCGTCGGAATCATGTTAGCATTAGCTGTATTTTCGATTATGAAATCTTACAGATGGATGTCAAAACAAGTTTTCTTACCAGTTTTTGTAAGAAAAGTTGTATGTGATACAATAAAAGGTTTTGTCGATCCTAAGGATGCTAAAAGGTATGCTGGCTCCAGCAATCCTTCTATGGACTAGAGCAAGCATATCGGAATCGGAATATATGTTTTGATGGAGTGATCAAAGCTTTTAGGTTTATACAATGTTTGCTAGAAACTTGTATTTACAAGAAAGTGAGTGGGAGCACTACAACATTTCTGATAAGTATATGTGGATGACATATTGTTGATCCGAAATAATGTAGAATTTCTAGAAAGCATAAACGGTTGTTTGAAGAGTGTTTTTCAAAGGAAGACCTCGATAAAGCTGCTTACATATTGGGCATCAAGATCTATAGAGATAGATCAAAACGCCTGATGATACTTTCAAAGAACGCACACCTTGACATGTTTTTGAAGGAGTTCAAAATATATCAGTCAAAGAAGGGGTTCTTACCTGAGTTGTAAGGTGTGAAGTTGAGTAAGACTCAAAGCTTGACCACGGCAGAAGAAAGAAGAAGGACGAAGGTCGTCCCCTATGCTCTTGTCATAGGCTCTATACGGTATGCTATGCTGAGTACCGCACCTGATGTGTGCCTTGCCACATGTCTGGCAAGAGGGTACAAAGGTGATCTAGGACTGGACCACCAGATAGTGGTCAAAATTGTCCTTAGAGGAATAAGGAAATGTTTCTCGGATATGGAGGTGATAAAGAGTTCGATGTAAGGAGTTACGTCGATGCAAGCTTAACACCTATCCAGATAGCTTTGAGTGAAGATACCGGATACATATAATGGAGCAATAATTTGGAATAGCTCCAAGTGGAACGTGGTAGCAGCATCTATGATATGACATAAAGTTTTGTGAAATACATAGGGATCTAAATATGGCAAGACCCGTTGACTACAACCTCTCTCACAAGCATAACATGATCAAACCCAGAACTCATTGAGTATTAATCACATAGTGATGTGAACTAGATTATTGAGTCTAGTAAACTCTTTGGATGTTGGTCACATGGCGATGTGACCTATGAGTGTTAATCACATGGCGATGTGAACTAGATTATTGACTCTAGTGCAAGTGGGAGACTGTTGGAAATATGCCCTAGAGGCAATAATAAATTGGTTATTATTATATTTCCTTGTTCATAATAATCGTTTATTATCCATGCTAGAATTGTATTGATACGAAACTCAAATACATGTGTGGATACATAGACAACACCATGTCCCTAGTAAGCCTCTAGTTGACTAGCTCGTTGATCAATAGATGGTTACGGCTTCCTGACCATGGACATTGGATGTCGTTGATAACGGGATCACATCATTAGGAGAATGATGTGATGGACGAGACCCAATCCTAAGCCTAGCACAAAGATCATGTAGTTCGTATGCTAAAGCTTTTCTAATGTCAAGTATCATTTCCTTAGACCATGAGATAGTGCAACTCCCAGATACCGTAGGAGTGCTTTGGGTGTACCAAACATCACAACGTAACTGGGTGGCTATAAAGGTTCACTACAGGTATCTCTGAAAGTGTCTGTTGGGTTGGCACGAATCGAGAATGGGATTTGTCACTCCGTGTAAACGGAGAGGTATCTCTGGGCCCACTCGGTAGGACATCATCATAATGTGCACAATGTGACCAAGGAGTTGATCATGGGATGATGTGTTACGAAACGAGTAAAGAGACTTGCCGGTAACGAGATTGAACAAGGTATCGGGATACCACGATCGAATCTCGGGCAAGTATCGTACCGATAGACAAAGGGAATTGTATACGGGATTGATTGAATCCTTGACATCGTGGTTCATCCGATGAGATCATCGTGGAGCATGTGGGAGCCAACATGGGTATCCAGATCCCGCTGTTGGTTATTGACCGGAGAGTTGTCTCGGCCATGTCTGCATGACTCCCGAGCCCGTAGGGTCTACACACTTAAGGTTCGATGACGCTAGGGTTATAGGGAATAGATATACATGGTTACCGAATGTTGTTCGGAGTCCCGGATGAGATCCCGGACGTCATGAGGAGTTCCGGAATGGTCCGGAGGTAAAGATTTATATATGGGAAGTCATCATACGGTCACCGGAATAATTCGGGGGTTACCGGTATTGTATCGGGACCACTGGAGGGGTTCCAGGGGTCCACCTGCTCCGGAGGGCCCTGTGGGCTGTGTGTGGAGAGAGGACCAGCCCCTTAGTGGGCTGGGCGCCTCCCCCCTTAGGGCCCATGCGCCTAGGGTTTGGGGGAACCCTAAAGGGGGGCGCCCCCTTGCCTTGGGGGGCAAGGCAACCCCCTGGCCGCCACCCCCTCCTCAGATTGGATCTGAGGGGGCCGGCCCCCTCTCCCTTGCCCCTATATATATGTGAGGGGTGGGAGGGCAGCCGCAACCAAGTTGTGGCGCAGCCCTCCCCCTCTCCCAAGTCCTCCTCTTCTCCCGCGGTGCTTGGCGAAGCCCTGCAGGATTGCCACGCTCCTCCTTCACCACCACGCCGTCGTGCTGCTGCTGGATGGAGTCTTCCCCAACCTCTCCTTCTCCCCTTGCTGGATCAAGGCGTAGGAGACGTCACCGGGCTGCACGTGTGTTGAACGTGGAGGCGCCGTGGTTCGGCGCTTAGATCGGAATCAACCGCAATCTGAATCGCTACGAGTACGACTCCTTCATCCGCGTTCTTGCAACGCTTCCGCTTAGCGATCTACAAGGGTATGTAGATGCACTCTTCTTCCCCTCATTGCTAGATTACTCCATAGATTGATCTTGGTGATGCGTAGAAAATTTTAAATTTCTGCTACAATCCCCAACAGCGTCCACCGTAACCGTAGTGGCAGGCAATAGCGACTCCGGGACCGTACGCGTCGGGCCCGAGGCCGGCGCCCGCGTGCACAAGGTCACTGAGAAAAACACGCGATCGACAAGCAACCGGCCCGGTCCACGCACAGTTCCGGAACCACACACACCCCCACAAACTCGCACGTTCCTCCACCTTGTGGAGGAGGAGGGGAGGCTTCGGGACAGTCAAGGCGCGGTGGTGGCTACATGGATTTAAAGCAAAGAAGGAGAAGGAGCGGCGACTGGGAGAAGGGGAGGGGAGGGGTGGCTCTGTTGTGTTGTGCAGCAAAGCTCGGTGAGAAGGGGAGCCGTAGCAAAGCAGGAGTTGATCAGACAATCGGTGCAGCGTACTGTCCAGAAATCTTTTGCTTGCGGGAGAGGGAGAGGGCAGGGTGGTGCCTCAGGATTCGGGCCCTTTTTCGTGGGGCAGGCAAAAGGAGGAGGGAGGGAGGGTGGCAGCCGCGATGGGTAGTGCCGTTGCGGTCACAGTAAAAATGACAAACATGATCTCTTTCTCTCTGTGTGTGTGTGGGTGGGTTTGGTAGTCGTGGACAGTCTTTTCTTTCTTTCTTTCTCTTTCTGTTACTCCCTTTTGCAAAGCCTGCGAGTGCCCGTGAAAACAGTCGAAAGTTGCTCATCATCGTAACCCGAAACTTGCTTGGTGCATGCGAGAGCGCCCGTGAGTTACCGCAGCTAGTGGCCGCTGCTGCTTTGCTCCTGCGAGCCTAGCCAGTCCATTCTGGACATGCTGTATTAAACACCGCATTTCTGAGAGAGAGAAGACTTCTTTGTCACCGCGTATGATAGCCCATGACACATTCAGCCCGCCCGCAAGCCCACACGATTCTTCGTCCATCTAAGCAGAAAGCCCTATGACTTTTTCTTTTTTGAACTGACTGACTAGGAGCAACAAGTTCGGGCTACCCATTGCTAAAAAGAAATTGGGGTTAGGCATGACCCAAATGGTCCGGCCGTGTCTGCTCAAGGGTAAACGGACACAAAACATGGCCCAACGTGCGGGAACAAACAGACAAATGCCCGTTTTTTGTCTGGTTTTGACCCATTCCCGGCTTAATTTTGGGCCGCGTTTGCGTCTAGATGAACAAGATGAAACACCGCTCCTCCTCTTGTCCCCTCCAACGAGCACTTGCTCCAAAATGATGCCCCCAGGAGGAAGAACGACACCGAAGGCACCGTCATCGTTCGATCCGGTAGACCCAGATTTAGGGTTTCCCCTGGAACTTCCTGATCAGGTTGACGTGACCTGCAACGACGATGCCTCGAGAAGGGAACGACGTTCGAGATGCCGCCATCGTCCGCCAAGACCGCAGCCAGGCGCGATTTTCAACGAAACCCACGTCGTCCCCGTCGGTACTCTGGCGGAGATCCGGCAACAGACCGTCGGGCACCGGCAGTATCCCAAATAGCCGTACGGATCGGACGTGACGACCGGATACGATCCAGAAACTCCGCCGGATCACCAGCAAAGGCCTCCGGCGCCCCTCGCTGGCCCTTCCACATAGCCACCGGCCGGCCACATGTAGGGCCTAGATCAGCCAACCCGCACATCGTAGCCAACAGCCGCACCACCAGTCCTCCCCGTTGACCCTGCAGCACCGCCGCCACTGCCCAGCACCATGCCGCTGCCACACGCCACCACTGGAGAGATGCCGTGCTACCAGCGATCCAAATCTGAGTAGGTGCCCCCACGCCCATGGATGCACCACATCACCCTAACCTGCGTGGGAGGGGAGGGAGCCTCCGCCACCGTCGTCGGCCACCAAGCTTTGCCCTGTGGCTTCCTCCAGCGGCGACAGAGGGAGGCATGGGATCTGCGACGGCCTGACGACTTGGATTGCCGATCTGCCCGAGTCGCCCAGGCGGAGGGGGGGGGGGCGACGCGGGCGACAGTTGGACGGCGGACAGGGCTGCCTAATAGCCGAATAGCAGGAAGACAGAGTGCAAAAAATGAATGTATCTAACATCAAGTTAGTGCTAGATACATCCATTTGAGACACAAGCTTGGGACAAGCTCTTTCGGACGGAGGGAGTACTACTCTATTCGTCTGGAATTAGTTGATGGTCAAATGAATGTATCTGCATGAAGAACGTATTATCCACCGGAGCAGTACATTTGCACGCCATGCGTCCACAGTAACCGTAGTGGTAGGCAATAGCGACTCCGGGACCGTACGTGTCAGGCCCGAGGCTGGCGCCCGCGTGCACAAGGTCAATGAGCAAAACACGCGATCGACAAGCAACCGGCCCAGTCCACGCACAGTTCCGGAACCACACACACTCCCACAAACTCGCCCGTTCCTCCACTTTGTGGAGGAGGAGGCGAGGCTTCAGGACAGTCAAGGCGCGGTGGTGGCTGCGTGGATTTAATGCAAAGAAGCAGAAGGAGCGACGAATGGGAGAAGGGGAGGGGAGGGGTGGCTCTGTTGTGTTGTGTAGCAAAGCTCGGTGAGAAGGGGAGCCGTAGCAAAGCAGGAGTTGATCAGGCGATCGGTGTTGCGTACTGTCCATAAATCTTTTGCTTGCGGGAGAGGGAGAGGGTAGGGTGATGCCTCGAGATTTGGGCCCTTTTTCGCGGGGCAGGTAAAAGGAGGAGGGAGGGGGAAGGCAACCATGGTGGGCAGTGTCGAGGAGCGCCGGAGCGGTCACAGTAAAAATGGCAAACATGGTCTCTCTCTCTCTCTCTTTGGGTTTGGTGGTCTTGGAAAGTCTTTTCTTTCTTTCTTTCTCTTTCTGTTACTCCCTTTTGCGAAGCCTGCAAGCGCCCGTGAAAACAGCCGAAATTTGCTCATCATCGTAACCCGAAACTCGCCTGGTGCGTGTGAGAGCGCCCGTGAGTTACCGCAGTTAGTGGCCGCTGCTGGTTTGCTCCTACGAGCCTTGCTAGTCCATTCTGGACATGCTGTATTAAACACCCCATTTTTGTGAGAGAAAATAATTCTTTGTCACCGCGTGTGATAGCCCATGACACATTCCGCCCGCCCGCAAATACGGACAAGGGGGATCGCTCTGCAAGCCCACACGATTCTTCGTCCGTCTAAGCAGAAAGCTCTTAGACTTTTTCTTTTTTGAACTGACTGACTGGGAGCAACAAGTTGGGGCTACCCATTGCTCAAAAACAATTGGGGTTAGGCACGACCCAAATGGTCCGGCCGCGTCTGCTCAAGGGTAAACGGACACAAAACGCGGCCCAACGCACGGGAACAGACGGACAAATGTCCATTTTTTGTTCGATTTTGACCCATTCCCGGCTTAATTTTGGGCCATGTTTGCGTCGAGATGGATAAGATGAAACACCGCTCCTCCTCTTGTCCCCTCCAACGAGCACTTGCTCCAAAATGATGCCCCCGGGAGGAAGAACGAAACCGAAGGCGCCATCATCGTCCAATCGGGTAGACCCAGATCTAGAGTTTCCCCCGGAACTTCCCGATCAGGTTGACGTGACCTGCAACGACGATGCCTCGAGAAGGGAACAATGTCCGAGACACCGCCATCATCTGCCAAGACCGTAGTCAGGCACGATTTTCACCGAAAGCCACGTCGTCCCCATCGGTACTCCGACGGAGATCCGGCAGCAGACCGCCGGGCACCCGCAGTATCCCAAATGGCTGGACGGATCGGACGTGATGACCGGATACGATCTAGAAACTCCGCCAGATCGCCAACAAAGGTCTCCGGAGCCCGGCGCTTGCCCTTCTACGCAGCCGCCGGTCGGCCACATGTACGAGCTCGATCTGCCAACCCACACGTCGCCGCTAACAGTCGCACCACCAGTCCACCCTGTCGACCCTGCAGCACCGCCGCCACTGCCCACCACCATGCCACCGCCACGCGCCACCGCCGGAGAGACGCCGCGCTGCCAGCGATCCAGATCTGGGCAGGTGCCCCCACGCCCATGGATGCCCGCATCACCCAAACCTTTGTGGGAGGGAAGGAAGCCTCCGCCACCGCCGTCAGCCACCAAGCTTCCTGTGGCTTCCTCCAGCGGCGACGGAGGGATGCACGGGATCTGCGGCGGCCCGGTGGCTCGGATTGCCGATCCGCCCGAGTCACCCAGGCGGGGGGCGACGCGAGCGACGGTTGGACGCGGACAGGGCTGCCTAATAGCAGAATAGCAGGAAGACAGAGTGCAAAAAATGAATGTATCTAACATCAAGTTAGTGCTAGATACATCCATTTGAGACACAAGCTTGGGACAAGCTTTTCTGGGCGGAGGGAGTACTACTCTATTCGTCCGGAATTAGTTGACGGTAAAATGAATGTATCTGCATGAAGAATGTATTATCCACAGGAGCAGTACATTTGCACGCCATGCGTCCACCGTAACCTTACTGGCACGCAGTTGTGACTCTGGGACCATACGTGTCGTGCCCGAGGCCGGCGCCCGCGTGCACAAGGTCACTGAGCAAAACACATGATCGACAAGCAACCGGCCCCGGTCCACTTCCGGTTTCGGAACCACGGACACCCCCACAAACTCGCCCGTTCCTTCGGCTTGTGGAGGAGGAGGGCAGGCTTCAGGAAAGTCAAGGAGCGATGGTGGCTGCGTGGATATAAAGCAAAGAAGCAGAAGGAGCGACGAATGGGAGAAGGGGAGGGGTGGCTCTGTTGTGTTGTGTAGCAAAGCTCGGTGAGAAGGGGAGCTGTAGCAAAGCAAGAGTTGATCAGACGATTGGTGCAGCGTACTGTCCAGAAATCTTTTGCTTGTGGGAGAGGGAAAGGGCAAGGTGGTGCCTCGCGATTCGGGCCCTTTTTCACGGAGCAGGTAAAAGGGGGAGGGAGGGAGGGTGCCAGCCACGGTGGGCAGTGCCCGGGAGCGCCGGAGCAGTCAAAGTAAAAATGGTAAACGTGGTCTCTCTCTCTCTCTGTGGGTTTGGTGGTCGTGGTAGTGATGGCAGTTTTGCCCATGGGTATGGGTACCCGCGGGTACCCTGCCCGAAAACAATGGGTATGGGCAAGACTTGAAGAGATTTTCTACCCACGGGTAATGGGTACCCATACCCGCAAAATATATGGGTAGGGCATGGGTAAGAAATTGTGCCCATGGGTAACCCAATGGATACCTAGAAAAAAAATTAATAAATGAAAATAACTCCTATAACATGTGGGGTTAGCATCCAACTCATATGGTCCAACCCTAAATCTCATATTCCTTAAATAAGTCATAGCTCATAGGCTCATAATCACCTGCTCGCCACTCCTCATACATACTATGTGACTCCTCAAAAAGATGAAATATTGACTCTTCGCTACCAGACTCTTGTCGAACACTCGATCTAGTGATCCCCAATTCCCACCACCACCTTCCACTACGTCGGCCTTCCACCAACCGCTGCTCATGCTCCCCTGATGCTTCCAAGAGGCCACCCACTGGAGGAGGCCACATACGTGCTATACTACTCTACCATGGTCACTTGAATTTTAAACTCATTTCTCTACCTCTTAAGAATTTGAATGCTATATATTGTACCCAATGGATACCCATTGGGTATAGGATACCCGATGGGTATGGGCATGGGTGTCAGTTTATACCCATGGGTATTGAAGTGGGTGGGTATAAAAAGTTTCTATGGGTATGGGTTTGGGTAGAAGGAGGTTGTACCCGCCCATACCCTACCCATTGCCATCCCTAGGTCGTGGACAGTCTTTCCTTTCTTTCTTTCTCTTTCTGTTACTCCCTTTTGCAAAGCCCGCGAGCCCCCGTGAAAACAGCCGAAATTTGCTCATCATCGTAACCCGAAACTCGCCTGGTGCCTGTGAGAGTGCCCATGAGTTACCGCAGTTAGTGGCCGCTGCTGGTTTGCTCCTACGAGCCTTGCTAGTCCATTCTGGACGTGCTGTATTAAACACCCCATTTTTGTGACAGAAAATAATTCTTTGTCGCCGCGTGTGATAGCCCATGACACATTCGGCCTGCCCGCAAATACGGACAAGTGGGATCGCTCTGCAAGCCCACACGATTCTTCGTCCGTCTAAGAAGAAAGCTCTTAGACTTTTTCTTTTTTGAACTGACTGACTGGGAGCAACAAGTTGGGGCTACCAATTGCTCAAAAACAATTGGGGTTAGGCACGACCCAAATGGTCCGGCCGCGTCTGCTCAAGGGTAAACGAACACAAAACGCGGCCCAACACACGGGAACAGACGGACAAATGTCCGTTTTTTGTCCGATTTTGACCAATTCCGGCTTAATTTTGGGCCGCGTTTGCGTTGAGATGGACAAGATGAAACACCGCTCCTCCTCTTGTCCCCTCCAACGAGCACTTGCTCCAAAATGATGCCCCCGGGAGGAAGAACGACACCGAAGGCGCCGTCATCGTCCGATCGGGTAGACCCAGATCTAGAGTTTCCCCCAGAACTTCCCGATCAGGTTGACGTGACCTGCAACGACGATGCCTCAAGAACGGAACGATGTCCGTGATGCCGCCATCGTCCGCCAAGACCGCAGTCAGGCACGATTTTCACTGAAAGCCACGTCGTCCCCATCGGTACTCCGACGGAGATCCGGCAGCAGACCGCCAGGCACCTGCAGTGTCCCAAACGGCCGGACAGATCGGACGTGATGACCGTATAGGATCTAGAAACTCCACCGGATCGCCAGCAAAGGTCTATGGCGCCCGTTGCTGGCCCTTCCACGCAGCCGCCGGTCGGCCACATGTATGAGCTGGATCAGCCAACCCGCACGTCGCCGCCAACAGCCGCATCACCAGTCCACCCCGTCGACCCTGCAGCACCGCCGCCACTGCCCACCACCATGCCACCGCCATGCGCCACCGCCGGAGAGACGCCACGCTGCCAGCGATCCAGATCTGGGCAGGTGCCCCCACGCCCATGGATGCCCGCATCACCCAAACCTATGTGGGAGGGAAGGAAGCCTCCGCCACCGCCGTCAGCCACCAAGCTTTACCCTGTGGCTTCCTCCAGCGGCGACGGAGGGATGCATGGGATCTGCGGCGGCCCGGCGGCTTGGATTGCCGATCCGCCCGAGTCACCCAGGCGGGGGGCGACGCGGGAGACGGTTGGACGCGGACAGGGATGCCTAATAGCAGAATAGCAGGAAGACAGAGTGCAAAAAAATGAATGTATCTAACATCAAGTTAGTGCTAGATACATCCATTTGAGACACAAGCTTGGGACAAGCTTTTCCGGGCGGAGGGAGTACTACTCTATCCGTCCGGAATTAGTTGACGGTCAAATGAATGTATCTGCATGAAGAATGTATTATCCACAGGAGCAGTACGTTTGCACGCCATGCGTCCACCGTAACCTTACTGGCACGCTGTTGTGACTCCGGGACCGTACATGTCGTGCCCGAGGCCGGCGCCCGCGTGCACAAGGTCACTGAGCAAAACACATGATCGACAAGCAACCGGCCCCGGTCCACTTCCGGTTCCGGAACCACGCACACCCCCACAAACTCGCCCGTTCCTTCGGCTTGTGGAGGAGGAGGGCAGGCTTTAGGAAAGTCAAGGAGCGATGGTGGCTACGTGGATATAAAGCAAAGAAGCAGAAGGAGCGACGAATGGGAGAAGGGGAGGGGAGGGGTGGCTCTGTTGTGTTGTGTAGCAAAGCTCGGTGAGAAGGGGAGCTGTAGCAAAGCAAGAGTTGATCAGACGATTGGTGCAGTGTACTGTCCAGAAATCTTTTACTTGTGGGAGAGGGAAAGGGCAAGGTGGTGCCTCGGGATTCGGGCCCTTTTTCACGGAGCAGGTAAAAGGGGGAGGGAGGGAGGGTGCCAGCCACGGTGGGCAGTGCCGGGGAGCGCCGGAACAGTCAAAGTAAAAATGGTAAACGTGGTCTCTCTCTCTCTCTGTGGGTTTGGTGGTCGTGGACAGTCTTTTCTTTCTTTCTTTCTCTTTTTGTTACTCCCTTTTGCAAAGCACGCGAGCCCCCGTGAAAACAGCCGAAATTTGCTCATCATCGTAACCCGAAACTCGCCTCGTGCCTGTGAGAGCGCCTGTGAGTTACCGCAGCTGGTTTGCTCCTGCGAGCCTTGCTAGTCCATTCTGGACGTGCTGTATTAAACACCGCATTTCTGTGAGAGAAAAGACTTCTTTGTTGCCGCGTGTGATAGCCCATGACACATTCAGCCCGCCCGCGAATATGGACAAGTGGGATCGCTCCGCAAGCCCACACGATTTTTCGTCCATCTAAGCAGAAAGCCCTATGACTTTTTCTTTTTTGAACTGACTGACTGGGAGCAACAAGTTGGGGCTACCCATTGCTCAAAAAAATTGGGATTAGGCACGACCCAAATGGTTCGGCCGCGTCTGCTCAAGGGTAAACAGACACAAAACGCGGCCCAACGCGCGGGAACAAACGGACAAATGTCATTTTTGTCTGATTTTGACCCATTCCCGGCTTAATTTTGGGCCGCGTTTGTGTCGAGATGGACAAGATGAAACACCGCTCCTCCTCTTGTCCCCTCCAACGAGCACTTGCTCCAAAATGATGTCCCCGGGAGGAAGAACGACACCGAAGGCGCCGTCATCGTCCGATCGGGTAGACCCAGATCTAGAGTTTCCCCCGGAACTTCCCGATCAGGTTGACGTGACCTGCAACGATGATGCCTCGAGAAGGAACGATGTCCGAGACGCCGCCATCATCCGCCAAGACCGCAGTCAGACGCGATTTTCACCAAAAGCCACGTCATCCCCGTCGGTACTCCGACGGAGATCTAGCAGCAGACCGCCGGGCACCCGCAATATCCCAAATGGCCAGACGAATCAGACGTGACGACCGAATAATATCCAGAAACTCCGCTGGATCGCCAGGAGAGGCCTCCGGTGCCCCTCGCTGGCCCTTCCGCGCAGCCGCCGGCCGGCCACATGTACGGGCTGGATCAGCCAAACCGCACATCGCCGCCAACAGCCGCACCACCAGTCCTCCCCGTCGACCCTGCAACACCGCCGCCACTGCCCACCACCATGCCGCCGCCACGCGCCACCGCCGGAGAGACGCCGCGCTGCCAACGATCCAGATCTGGACAGGTGTCCCGACACCCATGGATGCCCCGCATCACCCAAACCTGCGTGGGAGCGGAGGGAGCCTCCACCACCGCCGTCGGCCACCAAGCTTGCCCTGTGGCTTCCTCTAGCGGCAACGGAGGGAGGCACGGGATCTGCGGTGGCCCGGCGGCTCGGATTGCTGATCCGCCCGAGTCGCCCAGGCTGGGGGCGACGCGGGCGACGGTTGGAGCGGACAGGGCTGCCTAATAGCAGAATAGCAGGAGGACAGAGTGCAAAAAATGAATATCTCTAACATTAAGTTAGTGCTAGATGCATCCATTTGTGACACAAGCTTGTCTAAACTTGGGACAAGCTTTTTCAAACGGAAGGAGTACTACTCTATTCGTCCGGAATTAGTTGACGGTCAAATGAATGTATCTGCATGAAAAACGTATTATCCACCGAAGCAGTACATTCACACACCATGTGTCCACCGTAACCATACTGGCATGCAGGCAGTAGCGACTCCGGGACCGTGCGTGTCGTGCCCGAGGCCGGCGCCCGCGTGCACAAGGTCACTGAGCAAAACACACGATCAACAAGCAACCGGCCCTGGTCCATGCTCAGTTCCGGAACCACGCACACCCTACACTATGGCCAAGAGACAGAACCACATATACGCTCACAAACTCGGCCGTTCTTTCGCAGGCAACACAAAGAGTTCATGTCGATGACTCGATATACTACCGCGGCACACGCAAGAGCAAGCGGTGCCGACTGCGCGGCGGTAGGCCGGCAGCCCGCCCGCTGCTTGCCCCCCTTGAGCCCCAACACCATGTCTCCCACTCGCCCGGCCGCCACGAGCTCACTCTCTCCCGATTGACCTCCACTGTCGCCATGCATCGAACGTAGCCATCGCCAGCGGTGCCCCGCGCGCCTATATATACCGCACGCATCGATTGCACTGTGTCGCCGCCTGCCGGAGTACACTAGCGCTACTCCTAGAACAAGTTTTTAGCTGTGATCACGCAGTACAGGGAAAATAGTTGACAAAGGGAAGGAGCTAGCCACCAGCGCCATGGAGCTGGAGTTGGGGCTTGCACGGCCATACCATGCGGGCTCGTGCGGGAAGAGGGGCTCGACGGAGGCGTTCGGGGTCAACAAGCCCACGCTGACACTCTTGCTGCGCGACGATGACGACGACGACGACGGTGACCGCGGCAAGGGCGAAGACGGCACTAGCGACGCCTGCGACTGCGAGATGGGCACCAGGTGAGTGTTTCGTCTATGGTGTTCAATGCAATGCACGTAGTGTTGGAAATATGCCCTAGAGGCAATAATAAATTAGTTATTATTATATTTCCTTGTTCATGGTAATCGTTTATTATCCATGCTAGAATTGTACTGATAGGAAACTCAGATACATGTGTGGATACATAGACAACACCATGTCCCTAGTAAGCCTCCAGTTGACTAGCTCGTTGATCAATAGATGGTTACGGTTTCCTGACCATGGACATTGGATGTCGTTGATAACGGGATCACATCATTAGGAGAATGATGTGATGGACAAGACCCAATCCTAAGCCTAGCACAAAGATCGTGTAGTTCGTATGCTAAAGCTTTTCTAATGTCAAGTATCATTTCCTTACACCATGAGATTGTGCAACTCCCGGATACCGTAGGAATGCTTTGGGTGTGCCAAACGTCACAACGTAACTGGGTGGATATAAAGTACACTACAGGTATCTTCGAAAGTGTCTGTTGGGTTGGCATGAATCGAGACTGGGATTTGTCACTCCGTGTAAACGGATAGGTATCTCTGGGCCCACTCGATAGGACATCATCATAATGTGCACAATGTGATCAAGGAGTTGATCACGGGATGATGTGTTACGGAACGAGTAAAGAGACTTGCCGGTAACGAGATTGAACAAGGTATCGGGATACCGACGATCGAATCTCGGGCAAGTATCGTACCGATAGACAAAGGGAATTGTATACGGGATTGATTAAGTCCTTGACATCGTGGTTCATCCGATGAGATCATCGTGGAACATGTGGGAGCCAACATGGGTATCCAGATCCTGCTGTTGGTTATTGACCGAGAGTTATCTCGGTCATGTCTGCATGACTCCCGAACCCGTAGGGTCTACACACTTAAGGTTCGATGACGCTAGGGTTATAGGGAATAGATATACGTGGTTACCGAATGTTGTTCGGAGTCCCGGATGAGATCCCGGACGTCACGAGGAGTTCCGGAATGGTCCGGAGGTAAAGATTTATATGTGGGAAGTCCTGGTTTGGTCACCGGAAAAGTTTCGGGTTTTATCGGTAACGTACCGGGGCCACCGGGAGGGTCCCGGGGGTCCATCAAGTGGGGCCACAATCCCCGGAGGGCTGCATGGGCCAAGTATGGGAGGGGACCAGCCCCAGGTGGGCTGGTGCGCCCCCCCACAAGGGCCCAAGGTGCCTAAGGGGAGGAAGGGGGCAAACCCTAAGGGCAGATGGGCCTTAGGGCCCATGCCTGGTGCGCCTCCCTCTCCCCCTCCACCTGGCCGCCACCCAGATGGGATCTGGGGGCTGCCGCCACCCCTAGGGAGGGAACCTTAGGTGGGGGCGCAGCCCCTCCCCTCCCCCTATATATACTTGAGGTTTGGGCTGCCCAAGAAACACGAGTTCCTCTCCTTGGCGCAGCCCTGCCCCTCTCCCTCCTCGTCTCTTGCGGTGCTTGGCGAAGCCCTGCTGGAGTACCACACTCCTCCACCACCACCACGCTGCCGTGCTGCTGTTGGATGGAGTCTTCCTCAACCTCTCCTTCTCTCCTTGCTGGATCAAGGCATGGGAGACGTCACCGGGCTGTACATGTGTTGAACGTGGAGGTGCCGTCCGTTCGGCACTAGGATCTCCGGTGATTTGGATCACGACGAGTACGACTCCTTCAACCCTGTTCTCTTGAACACTTCCGCTTACCGATCTACAAGGGTATGTAGATGCA
The DNA here is from genome assembly GCF_018294505.1 of Triticum aestivum. Taxonomy (NCBI): domain Eukaryota; kingdom Viridiplantae; phylum Streptophyta; class Magnoliopsida; order Poales; family Poaceae; genus Triticum; species Triticum aestivum. Next base: position 86,792,387 of record NC_057812.1, on the reverse strand, counting down.
CTCTCCTTCCCTTCGTTGCTGGTTTCTCCATAGATAGATCTTGGTGACACGTAGGAAAATTTTGAATTTCTGCTACGTTCCCGAACAGTGGCATCATGAGCTAGGTCTATGCGTAGTTTCTATGCACGAGTAGAACACAAAGTAGTTGTGGGCGTTGATTTTGTTCAATATGCTTACCGTTACTAGTCCAATATTGATTCGGCGGCATTGTGGGATGAAGCGGCCCGGACCGACCTTACACGTACTCTTACGTGAGACTGGTTCCACCGACTGACATGCACTAGTTGCATAAGGTGGCTAGCGGGTGTCTGTCTCTCCCACTTTAGTCGGATCGGATTCGATGAAAAGGGTCCTTATGAAGGATAAATAGCAATTGGCATATCACATTGTGGTTTTTGCGTAGGTAAGAAACGTTCTTGCTAGAAACCCATAGCAGCCACGTAAAACATGCAAACAACAATTAGAGGACATCTAACTTGTTTTTGCAGGGTATGCTATGTGATGTGATATGGCCAAGAAGAATGTGATGAATGATATGTGATGTATGAGATTGATCATGTTCTTGTAATAGGAATCACGACTTGCATGTCGATGAGTATGACAACCGGCAGGAGCCATAGGAGTTGTCTTTATTTATTGTATGACCCGCGTGTCATTGAACAAGGCCATGTAATTACTTTACTTTATTGCTAACCGGTAGCCATAGTAGTAGAAGTAATAGTTGGCGAGCAACTTCATGGAGACACGATGATGGAGATCATGATGATGGAGATCATGGTGTCATGCCGGTGACAAGATGATCATGGAGCCCCAAGATGGAGATCAAAGGAGCTATATGATATTGGCCATATCATGTCACTATTATTTGATTGCATGTGATGTTTATCATGTTTCTGCATCTTGTTTACTTAGAACGACGGTAGTAAATAAGATGATCCCTCATAATAATTTCAAGAAAGTGTTCCCCCTAACTGTGCACCGTTACGACAGTTCGTTGTTTCGAAGCACCACGTGATGATCGGGTGTGATAGATTCCAACGTTCACATACAACGGGTGTAAGACAGATTTACACATGCAAACACTTAGGTTGACCTGACGAGCCTAGCATGTACAGACATGGCCTTGGAACACAGAAGACCGAAAGGTCGAACATGAGTCGTATAGAAGATACGATCAACATAAAGATGTTCACCGATGTTGACTAGTCCGTCTCACGTGATGATCGGACATGGCCTAGTTGACTCGGATCATGTAATCACTTAGATGACTAGAGGGATGTCTATCTGAGTGGGAGTTCATAAGATGAACTTAATTATCCTGAACATAGTCAAAAGGTCTTCGCAAATTATGTCGTAGCTCGCGCTTCAGTTCTACTGTTTAGATATGTTCCTAGAGAAAATTTAGTTGAAAGTTGATAGTAGCAATTATGCGGACTAGGTCCGTAAACTGAGGATTGTCCTCATTGCTTCATAGAAGGCTTATGTCCTTAATGCATCGCTCAGTGTGATGAACCTCGAACGTCGTCTGTGGATGTTGCGAACATCTGACATACATGTTTTGATAACTATGTGATAGTTCAGTTAAACGGTTTAGAGTTGAGGCACCGAAGACTTTTTGAAACGTCGCGAAACATATGAGATGTTTTGAGGGCTGAAATTGGGATTTCAGGCTCGTGCCCACGTCAAGAGGTATAAGACCTCCGACGATTTTCTTAGCCTGCAAACTAAGGGAGAAAAGCTCAATTGTTGAGCTTATGCTCAGATTGTCTGAGTACAACAATCATTTGAATCGAATGGGAGTTGATCTTCCAGATGAGATAGTGATGTTTCTCCGAAGTCATTACCACCAAGCTGCTAGAGCTTCGTGATGAACTATAATATATCAGGGACATATATGATGATCCTTGAGATATTCGCGATGTTTGACACCACAAAAGTAGAAATCAAGAAGGAGCATCAATTGTTGATGGTTGGTGAAACCACTAGTTTCAAGAAGGGCAAGGGCAAGAAAGGGATACTTCATGGAACAACAAATCAGTTGCTGTTCTAGTGAAGAAACCCAAAGTTGAACCCAAGCCCAAGACTAAGTGCTTCTGTAATAAGGGGAACAGTCACTGAAGCAGAACCACCCTAGATACTTGGTAGATGAGAAGGCTGGCAAGGTCGATAGAAGTATATTGGATATGCATTATAATGTGTACTTTACTAGTACTCCTAGTAGCACCAGGGTATTAGATACCGGTTCGGTTGCTAAGTGTTAGTAAACTCGAAATAAAAGGCTGCGGAGTAAACGGAGACTAGCTAAAGGTGAGCTGGCGATATGTGTTGGAAGTTTTTCCCAAGCTTGATGTGATCAAGCATCGCACGGTCCCTCTTCCATCGAGATTGGTGTTTGCGTTGAGCATAGACATGATTGGATTATGTCTATCGCAATACGGTTATTCATTTAAGGCGAATAATGGTTACTCTGTTTATTTGAATAATACCTTCAATGGTCTTGCACCTAAAATGAATGGTTTGTTGAATCTCGATCGTAGTGATACACATGTTCATGCCAAAAGATATAAGATAGTAATGATAGTACCACCTACTTGTGGCACTGCCACGTAAGTCATATCGGTATAAAACGCATGAAGAAGCTCCATGTTGATGGATCTTTGGGCTCACTCGTTTTTGAAAAGTTTGAGACATGCGAACCATGTCTATTGGTGTATATGCATGAAGAAACTCCATGCAAATGGACCGTTTGGACTCACTTGATTTTGAATCACTTGAGACATGCAAATCATACCACATGAGCAAGATGACCGAAAGGCCTCATTTTCAGTAAGATGGAACAAGAAAGCAACTTGTTGGAAGTAATACATCTTGATGTGTGCAATCCAATGAGTGCTGAGGCGTGTAGTGGATATCATTATGTTCTTACTTCACAGATGATTTGAGTAGATGTTGAGTATATTTACTTGATGAATCACGAGTCTGAATTATTGAAAGCTTCAAGTAATTTCAGGGTGAAGTTGAAAGATCTTCGTGACAAGAGGATAAAATATCTATGATATGATCATAGACATGAATATCTGAATTACGAGTTTGGCACAGAATTAAGACATTGTGGAAATTGTTTCACAACTAATACAGCCTGGAACACCATAGTGTGATGGTGTGTCTGAACATCATAACTGCACCCTATTGGATATGATGCATACCATGATGTCTCTTATCGAATTACCACGATAGTTTATGGGTTAGGCATTAGAGACAACCACATTCACTTTAAATAGGACACCACGTAATTCTGATGAGATGACACTGTATGAACTATGGTTTAGAGAAACCTAAGCTGTCATTTCTTAAAAGTTTGGGGCTGCGACGCTTATGTGAAAAAGTTTCAGGCTGATAAGCTTGAACCCAAAGCAGATAAATGCATCTTCATAGGAAACCCAAAACAATTGGGTATACCTCCTGTCTCAGATCCGAAAGCAATAAGGGATTGTTTCTAGAATCGGGTCCTTTCTCGAGGAAAAGTTTCTCTCGAAAGAATTGAGTGGGAGGATGGTGGAGACTTGATGAGGTTATTGAACCGTCTCTTCAACTAGTGTGTGGCAGGGCACAGGGAGTTGTTCCTGTGGCACCTACACCAATTGAAGTAGAAGCTTATGATAGTGATCATGAAACTTCAGATCAAGTCACTACCAAACCTCGTGGGATGACAAGGATGCGTACTACTTCAGAGTGGCACGTAATCCTGTCTCGGAAGTCATGTTGCTAGACCACAATGAACCTACGAGCTATGGGGAAGCGATGGTGGGCCTGGATTCCAAAATGGCTCGAGGCCATATAATCCGAGAGAGGATCCATGTATGAAAACAAAGTGTAGACTTTGGAAGAACTACTTGATGGTCGTAAGGCTGTTAGGTACATATGGATTTTAAAAGGAAGACGGACAATGATGGTAAGTATCACCATTAAGAAAGCTCGACTTGTCGTTAAGATATTTTTTCCGACAAGTTCAAGGAGTTGACTACGATGAGAATTTCTCACCCGTAGCGATGCTTAAGTCCGTCGGAATCATGTTAGCATTAGCTGTATTTTTCGATTATGAAATCTTACAGATGGATGTCAAAGCAAGTTTTCTTACCAAGTTTTCGTAAGAAAAGTTGTATGCGATACAATAGAAGGTTTTGTCAATCCTGAAAGATGCTAACAAGTATGCAAAGCTCCAGCAATCCTTCTAAGGACTTGAGTAGGCATCTCGGAGTTGGGATGTATGCTTTGATGAGATGATCAAAGTTTTGGGTGTATACAAAGTTTATGAGAAACTTGTATTTCCAAAGAAGTGAGTGGGAGCACTATAGAATTTCTGATGAGTATATGTTGTTGACATATTGTTGATCGGAAATGACGTAGAATTTCTGGAAAGCATATAGGGTTATTTGGAAAGTGTTTTTCAATGGAAAGCCTGGATTAAGCTACTTGAACATTGAGCATCAAGATCTATAAGGATAGATCAAAACGCTTAATGGTACTTTCAAATGAGCACATACCTTGACATGATCTTGAAGGTGTTCAAGATGGATCAGTCAAAGAAGGAGTTCTTGCCTGAGTTGCAAGGTATGAAGTTAAGACTTAAAGCTCGACCACGGCAGAATAGAGAGAAAGGACGAAGGTCGTCCCCTATGCTTTAGACGTAGGCTCTACAGTATGCTATGCTGTGTACTGCACCTGAAGTGTGCCTTGCCATGAGTCAGTCAAGGGGTACAAGAGTGATCCAAGAATGGATCACAGGACAGCGGTCAAAGTTATCCTTAGTAACTAGTGGAATAAAGAATTTTCTTGATTATGGAGGTGGTAAAAGAGTTCATCGTAAAGGGTTACACCGATGCAAACTTTGACACTAATCCAGATTATTCTGAGTAGTAAACTGGATTCGTATAGTAGAACAGTTATTTGGAATAGCTCCAAATAGAACGTGGTAGCTGCATCTGGGAGATGACATAGAGATTTGTAAAGCACACACGGATCTGAAAGATTCAGACACGTTGACTATAACATCTCTCACAAGCATAACATGATCAAACCCAGAACTCATCGAGTGTTAATCACATGGTAATGTGAACTAGATTATTGACTCTAGTAAACTCTTTGGGTGTTAGTCACATGGGGATGTGACCTTGAGTGTTAATCACATAGCGATGCGAACTGGATTATTGACTCTAGTGCAAGTGGGAGAATGTTGGAAATATGCCCTAGAGGCAATAATAAATTAGTTATTATTATATTTCCTTGTTCATGATAATCGTTTATTATCCATGCTAGAATTGTATTGATAGGAAACTCAGATACATGTGTGGATACATAGACAACACCATGTCCCTAGTAAGCCTCTAGTTGACTGGCTCGTTGATCAATAGATGGTTACGGTTTCCTGACCATGGACATTGGATGTCGTTGATAACGGGATCACATCATTAGGAGAATGATGTGATGGACAAGACCCAATCCTAAGCCTAGCACAAAGATCATGTAGTTCGTATGCTAAAGCTTTTCTAATGTCAAGTATCATTTCCTTAGACCATGAGATTGTGCAACTCCCGGATACCGTAGGAATGCTTTGGGTGTGCCAAACGTCACAACGTAACTGGGTGGCTATAAAACGACACTACAGGTATCTCCGAAAGTGTCTATTGGGTTGGCACGAATCGAGACTGGGATTTGTCACTCCATGTAAACGGAGAGGTATCTCTGGGCCCACTCGGTAGGACATCATCATAATGTGCACAATGTGATCAAGGAGTTGATCATGGGATGATGTGTTACGGAACGAGTAAAGAGACTTTCCGGTAATGAGATTGAACAAGGTATCGGGATACCGATGATCGAATCTCGGGCAAGTATCATACCGATAGAGAAAGGGAATTGTATACGGGATTGATTAAGTCCTTGACATCGTGGTTCATCCGATGAGATCATCGTGGAACATGTGGGAGCCAACATGGGTATCCAGATCCCGCTATTGGTTATTGACCGGAGAGTTATCTCGGTCATGTCTGCATGACTCCCGAACCCGTAGGGTCTACACACTTAAGGTTCGATGACACTAGGGTTATAGGGAATAGATATACATGGTTACCGAATGTTGTTCGGAGTCTCGGATGAGATCCCGGACGTCACGAGGAGTTCCGGAATGGTCCGGAGGTAACGATTTATATGTGGGAAGTCTTGTTTTGGTCACCGGAAAAGTTTCGGGTTTTATCGGTAACGTACCGGGACCACCGGGAGGGTTCCGGGGGTCCACCAAGTGGGGCCACAAGCCCCGGAGGGCTGCATGGGCCAAGTGCGGGAGGGTACCAGCCCCAGGTGGGCTGGTGCGCCCCCCCACAAGGGCCCAAGGCACCTAAGGGGAGGAAGGGGGGCAAACCCTAAGGGCAGATGGGCCTTAGGGCCCATGCCTAGTGCGCCTCCCTCTCCCCCTCCACCTGGCCGCCACCCAGATGGGATCTGGGGGCTGCCGCCGCCCCTAGGGAGGGAACCCAAGGTGGGGGCGCAGCCCCTCCCCTCCCCCTATATATACTTGAGGTTTGGGCTGCCCAAGAAATATGAGTTCCTCTCCTTCTTGGCGCAGCCCTACCCCTCTCCCACCTCGTCTCTTGTGGTGCTTGGCAAAGCCCTGCTGGAGTACCACGCTCCTCCTCCACCACCACGCCATCGTGCTGCTGCTGGATGGAGTCTTCCTCAACCTCTCCTTCTCTCCTTGCTGGATCAAGGCATGGGAGATGTCACCGGGCTGTATGTGTGTTGAACGCGGAGGTGCCGTCCATTCGGCACTAGAATCTCCGGTGTTTTGGATCACGACGAGTACGACTCCTTCAACCCCGTTCTCTTGAACGCTTCCGCTTAGCGATCTACAAGGGTATGTAGATGCACTCTCCTTCCCTTCGTTGCTGGTTTCTCCATAGATAGATCTTGGTGACACGTAGGAAAATTTTGAATTTCTGCTACGTTCCCCAACACGTAGGTGCACGCCCTTCTCTTTCGTGGAACTGACTGTAGTGTTAGAGGGATTTAGCACAAAGGCTGGGTCATATATACACTTACAGAACCACAGCCGTGGCTGGGACGTGCGCCACTACCTCTACCACTCGCTCCACTACTGCCATCATCGTGGCCAGTCTCTGAGCACAACCGCTCGTGGTGTCTGTTGTTACAACACACACACGCACAAGCTATATACGCTAACACCTCCCCCCCTGCAGTCGTGATGTCGCCGGTGGAGACGCAAAGACTGGAGCGAAACTCTCGGAAGACATCAGCGGGCAGGCCCTTGGTCATCACGTCGGCGAACTGCTGCCTTGTAGGGATGTGCAGGACGCGGAACTCGCCGAGAGCGACACGCTCGCGGACGAAGTGGATGTCGAGCTCGACATGCTTCGTGCGTCGGTGGTGAATAGGGTTGCTGGAGAGGTAGACTGCCGAGATGTTGTCGTAGAAGACCAGCGTCGCGGAGCGAACCAGGCAGAGCAGTTCACCGAGGAGCTGGCGAAGCCAGACGCATTCAGCAACAGCATTCGCCACGGCGCGGTACTCGGCCTCTGTGCTGGAGCGTGATAGTGTAGCCTGGCGCTTGGACGACCAGCTGACGAGGGCGTCGCCGAGGAAGACGCAGAAGCCTGAGGTAGAGCGACGTGTGTCCGGGCAACCAGGCCAGTCAGCATCTGTGTAGGCGCGTAGCTCGAGGTTCACCGAGGCGTGGAGATGAAGGCCGAAGTTGGTGGAGCCCCGGACGTAGCGCAGCACACGCTTGAGAAGAGCCAGGTGACAGGCACGCGGATCATGCATGTGTAAGCACACTTGCTGCACTGCATAAGCCAGCTCCGGGCGTGTGATGGTGAGGTACTACAACGCGCCTGCGAGGCTGCGGTACTCGGTGGGATCGTCGACGGGCGGGCCAGCAGCAGAGGGCAGCTTAGCCTTGGTGTCGATAGGAGTGGCCACCGGCTTGCAGTTGTCCATGCTTGCGCGCTCGAGGATGTCGTCCGCATACTGCTGCTGGAACAGGAAGAAGCCGGACGGCGAGCGGGTGACGTGAATGCCGAGGAAGTAATGGAGTGCGCCAAGGTCCTTCATAACAAACTCGCTCGTGAGCTTGGAGACGATGCGCTGGAGGAGAGCGGGGCTCGAGGCGGTAAGAACAATGTCATCCACGTAGAGCAGCAAGAACGCGGCGTCGGGGCCATTGTTGTAGAGGAACAACGAGCTGTCAGAGCGAGTGGCACGGAAGCCAATGGAGGTGACAAAGCTCGCGAACCGCAGAAACCAGGCTCGTGGCGCCTGCTTGAGGCCATAGAGGGACTTGGCAAGGCGACCGACATGATCGGGCTTGGTTTCGTCCACAAATCCAGCCGACTGCAAGCAATAGACTTCCTCCTGGAGCGTGCCATGGAGGAAAGCGTTCTTTACGTCAAGTTGATGAACGGGCCAGCTCCGGGAGGCAGCAATCGTCAAGACGGTGCGGAGGTTTGATGACGGGTGAGAATGTCTTGCCATAGTCAACACCGGGACGTTGCCGGAACCCACGAACAACCCACCGGGCTTTGTATCGCTCGAGCGAACCGTCGGCTCGAGTTTTGTGGCGAAACACCCATTTCCCAGAGATGAGGTTGGTGCGAGGTGGGCGGGGCACAAGCTCCCAGGTGCGATTGCGGACTAGGGCGGCGAACTCATCGTGCATCGCGGCGAGCCAGTTTGGATCACGCACGGCGGCACGAACGGAGCTAGGAAGAGGAGAAGCGCCCGAGGGTGGTGCGGTTTCAGCGACACAGACATAGTCTTTGGCATAGCGTGTATTTGGCCGGAAGATGCCGGCTCGCGCACGCGTGAGCACGCCACGGGGTGGAGAGGAGGTGGGGTTAGGCTCAGGGAGCAGTTCAGGCGAGGAAGCGGTGCTGGCAGAAGAGCCAAGCTCTGAAACTGATCCACCCGTGGAGGCGGGGCTGCAGTCTGAATGTGATTCAGAAACGCGAGCAGGCACAGAAGGACCGGCCAAGCCATCCGATGGTGATCGAATGGTGGAGTTTGAATCGCGCACTTGCGCGCGCGACGCGTGTGAGGCAGAGTCGCCGGCAGAGCGAGCAGAGAGTGTGCTCGAAGCAGTGTTGGGTGGAGGGGCGGAGCGCGATGGCGGGCAGCTGCCGAGCAACAGAGGGGTAGTTGGAGGGCAGACGTGTGATGGCGCAAACGTGGCGAACGGAAACGTGCGCTCGTCGAAGCAAACATGGCGCGACGTGATCACACGGCCGGAGGCACGATCGAAGCACCGGTAGCCACGGTGATCAGTGGAGTACCCGAGGAAAACACAGGCGACCGAGCGATGGTCAAGTTTGTGGCGCGTGGTGGCGGATGTGTTGGGGTAACAAAGGCAGCCGAACACTCGAAGAACTGAGTAGTTTGGTGTAACGCGAGCAGGTCAGGTCTCCTTGGACGAGGGCATGGTACTCCGCGTCGATGTAGACGGCGCGGGAGAGCTGATTGGCCCTGAAGATGGCGTCGACGGCAGCCCAGACCGCGGCCGCGGTGTCCTCCGGGTGCATGACCGCATCGAGAATGTCAGGCGAGATGGTGGTGGAGAGCCAATGAACGACGGCGTGATCCGCCATCAGCCAGTCGGGGTGGTCGGGGCGATGCAGGGTGTCGGCGTCGACGTGGTCGTGGAGCCCAAACATGCCCAGCACGGTGTCGAAGTGCCGGCGCCACTGGGCGTAGTTGCCAGCGGTGAGGTCAAGCACCACGGGGACGAGGCGCCGGATGTCAACCGTCTGGAGGACGGAGGGGGGTGCAGGCTGTGCAACGGGCACGGCCACGGCGGCCGGGGGAGCAGGCGTGATGCGGAGCGCTGGGGGCGCTGGAGGTGGTGCTGCACCGTCGACCGGTTCAGCAGCGGCGGACGGAGCGCCATCATCGCCGTCGTCGAGAGAGGGAGGAGGAGTCTGGACAGGGTTATTATCCATGGCAACGGAAGAAGAATGGTGCGCAACAGGGTTAACCTCTGCGTCTGATACCATGTTAGAGGGATTTAGCACAAAGGCTGGGTCATATATACATTTACAGAACCACAGCCGTGGCTGGGACGTGCGCCACTACCTCTACCACTCGCTCCACTACTGCCATCATCGTGGCCGGTCTCTGAGCACAACCGCTCGTGATGACTGCTGTTACAACACACACACACGCACAAGCTATATACGCTAACATGCAGGGCTGAGTGCAAGCCGTGCAGGAGGAAGAGGTTTGTATGGTGGCCGCCGGTGAAGAGCGCGCACCGCCCGCGCAGCTGCAGCAACGGCGGCCACGTGAAGGTGAAGATGGAAGGGGTGCCCATTGGGAAGAAGGTGGACCTGTCCCGCCACGCCTCCTACCACCAGCTCCAAGACACGCTCCGCCTAATGTTCCCCTCCTCCGCTCACCAAGGTGATCCGTACCCCGTCATCTACGAGGACGGCGACGGGGACTGGATGCTCGTCGGAGACGTCCCGTGGGAGTAAGTTGAGGATGCTTATTAATTTTTTCTGCTCGCATTCCCCTGCCATTGCACCGAATCGTTGACTCACAACGGTGTCGAATCCATCTCTTGCAGGGAGTTTAGCAAGTCCGCCAAACGGCTCAACATCCTCATGTCGCCACCGACTACGCTTGCCATTGTTAGTTGAGTTTGGGCGTCATGATCTGCACCGGCGTCTGTCGGTCTGTGTCTAGTTAATTAGCTTACTAGATAATGTTAGTACAATGTTGTCGTCATGTCCACAACTATGGGACTTTCTGAATTTGTTTCTCTTGTCCAGGATTTTAAATTATGTTAACGAACAAATTCGGTGAAATGTCGAAATTTAATTTGGAATTTGATCTATCAAAATGTCCTTGGTTTTGATTAATTTCAACTGAATTTGCATTTGGCTTGGAATTAGTGAATCTGATCTGAATTAGAGTTTACAAATATTTCGGCACCATACAAAATTACCGAAATCTGTAAAAAATTATTGAATTTTTGAACCCGCTCATGTCTTTAGAATTAAGTGTTCTACAACACTAAACCCTTCCGAAGAAAGCTCTCCCGACCCCGCGTTGCTCCTACAAGCGACACGAGGGGAACCTTAGCTGCCACTCGCCATAGCCACCCCTCCCCTTCGCAACCTCTCGCCACCGCTTGAGGATGCATTTGGGTTAATCCTGTACCACGGACAGCGGCGATGGGGAGAGCTCTCGCAATTTTTCATGCTCGGTGAGTCAAGGGAGATGCAACGATCGTCCCGGCATGAGTATTATAAATACTAGTAGGCGAAATTGAGATCAAAGAATTAATTTAGTAGATTGTGTTTTATGTATCCCCCCCCCCCCCCCCCAGAGTTGTGGTGGCTCAGGTTGTGCGACGACGCAGAGCTACTCCTGCAGCAACGAGATGTAGGATTTCGGTGAGGCGCCTTGGCCCGCCGTTCCTATTGGCCCTAGTTTGGGGTCAGATCCTAGCGGTCGAGGTGCTGGTAACGTGCTTCCGCTCTGGTTGCTCGGGATGGCGGCGATGTGAATCATGGCGCACCTTGCGGCAACCTCGATTACCGGCCTCGCGACATGGCACTTAATTAGCAACGTGCCGCTTCTGATCTTGTGTGTGCTGGCTGATGGGCCTGGTGTAGGCCTACTCTATTGCGGGGTGGATGGTGTTGGTGGTAGTGTTGGCATGCCAACCAACTATTTAGGCTTTGGGGAGGCGAGATGACCAGCGAAAGTTGGGCCGGACGCGCCTAGGCTGATGCAGGCAAAGCCTGCAGGCACCGTAACATTCTTGAAGGTGTTGTCGTTGCGGTTCTTGCCTCCCTGCTGAATTGCAACGTCGATGATATTTTCTTTGTGGCGATTTTCGGTGATCTGACTTGTATGTGTGCCCATTCAGCGGTTGTGACGGTTTTCCCCGGTTTCCCCTAATTAACTATGACATAGTACTTTGCTATGCACTCCTCACACTCTTGCCTTTTATGCATGCATTTGTTTCAGTTTTATTTGGTTATGTTTTCAAATAATTTTCAAATAGAATTACATACACTTATTTGAAATATTTGAAACAACTGTCCAATATAAATTATTCTCCAATCGTTCTTATTTATATATATGTTATAGTTTTTATTAGTTATTAACCATGTACATACTCTCTCTATGTCATTACTCATCACGAAAAAAATTCCCTTCGTAAAAAGGGGGGGGGGGGCATTGAAAGTCCAAATTTCTTTCTTTGATCAAGTTTGTAATAGACCTTATAAAAACCCTTAATATCCCAATACTGATCTTGCACTATAGCTGTTGATATTTGTTACTGTAAACTTTATAATAGACCTTATAAAAAGGAAACGAGAGTATCAATTTTGACATATTTCACTTATTTACGTAAGTTTCCAGATTTAATTCATGATTTTTCCAACAAAAGCTCGCATCAGTTTCACACGATTTCAAACATATTGACACAATTTTAGTCATTTCTAAACAGGTTTTAATAATTGCTCCAATTATTTAAGAAAACATATTCTGATTGTGTTCGGTTGCTTTAGTCTTCTTTTAATGGATTTCAGAAGCATTCCACAGACAATTGACATAAACTTGATTAAAAAAACAGGCATGTTAGAAAACCATTATACAGGCACCAGAGAGGCATTGAACTGGATTTTTAACACAAGCTAAATCTTACAAACTTGTTTTTTCGGTGGAATTTCAGAACTGTTTCAGTGACATTCGTGAGACATCTCAGTGGAATTTCAGAATGATACCAAAACAACAGAAGTACAACTAAACTTTATGTCGAGTCTGTCGCGGTAGTGGTGTTTGTAGTTTTTGGACTTTTTTTTATACTAGGAAACATGCCCGCCCGTGGGTTGCAATGGCAGAAAAAATTTACATGCCCCTCTGCTTGAGAGCATGGGCTTTAGTTTCTTTTTTAGACAAAGCATGGTATTTACTGCCGCCCAATATTCCTTTGTCTTCCGTGTTGGAGAGATAGATGAATATTATTACAAATAAACAAAAAATGTTGCAACATATATGTTTTGTTAACCTAGAGTTTTGTGTCCCTCGGATCAAAACACAAGCGAACTGTCCCGAACTGACCCCCAATTCCTCGACTCTCCACCACTTTGTTTTCCTCAAAAAACACAGCATGCCGGCAAAATCTCCCAAACGGCTGACTCCAAGGTCACTGCAAATCAGAGCTCCATGGCGGCAAAGTGGAACAATAATGCCTTCTATCTTATGTAGATCGATGGTGATACCGCTCGGATGGAAAATCATGCCTTCTATCTTATGTTACGCGCTAATGTTTTCATTAATGTAATACTGCTTACAGGAAAAATATTAAATGTTCACACCATAACTAAGCCAAATTTATTGAAAAATAGTAGCCACAATAATATGCTAGTTTTAGCCGCAATCTAAACTGATGATAGCATCTACACTAAAGCTCATGTTCTATCTTATTAATGTACGTAAATAACAAAGGCCAAAACCTGAATTCGATTAGCTACATGAGTATGCCAATTCTAGTTGTTGAATTGTTAATTAAACTTAAAGATGGGAGATATTACCAGGATGATCAGGGCTTCCATCATTGCTTAGCCAGCTTTGGTGGCGCGTGAAGGGATGCCCAAGACGACAACGGTGATAATAGTTCCGTTGGGCGAGGGACGCCGAGGACAATCATAGTGGTAGCCTCGGCTCGGACGTCTGATGCGCGTGACAGGTGAAAAAGATGATCAGTGAGGTTTTATGTATCGTGTCTGGCCTGATTTGTCCACAAGTAATTGTGATTGCGATGCTAGCGACAGCTGATCGCACCTCTGCCTGGACGCGAGCTTAAGCTTAGAGTCAGCTTATATGCAGACCAAGCTATCATTTTCGCTAACCCAATACATCAGGAGAGAGATGCACTGCTAGGCATCCTCCAAAGTTTTGGCGAATCCACGGGTCTTCACATAAACTCCTCCAAGTCATCGGCTATTCCGATTAGATGCGCCAACATCGACCTTAGAGCTGTGCTCCAAAACTTTGGGGGGACAATCGGCACCTTCCCTGCTACCTACCTAGGTCTCCCAATCACTAAAACGAGATTACGGCTAGCTCATTTACAATTCATCATAGACAGGCTCAAGGCACGTCTGGCGGGTTGGAAGGGCAGGCTCCTACCCATAGCCAGCAGAAGAATCTTAGTTAGATGTGTGCTAAGTGCCATGCCAACTTTTGCACTGACCGTACTGCGGATGCAAAGACATTGACAAACATAGGAGAAAATTTCTGTGGAAGCAAGACGAAGAGATCACCGGAGCAAGTTGCAAGGTAAATTGGCCGACGGTCTGCACGCCAACCACGCACGGAGGCTTGGGCATCCTTGACCTCGAGCGTTTCAGTCGGGCTCTGAGACTGAGATGCCTCTGGATTGATTGGATTGACCCTGGCCGCCCGTGGGTGGGCACTGCACCGCCTTGCTGCGACCAGGACATAGCCCACCTCACAGCTGCAACCACAATGACAATCGGGGACGGCTTGACGGCCTTGTTCTGGCACTCCCGATGGATTGGTTCTTGCACCCTCGCAGCAGCTTACCCAGGCCTCTACAACCACTCCAAGAGAAAGAGACGGACCGTGCGAGAAGCGATCAGGGACGACAATTGGATCAAAGACTTGAGGCACGGAGACATGCACCCTTTGCTGCCAGAGTTCATTTGGCTCAACCATCAGATCATTGCTGCTGCCACACAGTTCAGCGACGGTACCCGAGACACCATTCGGTGGAACCAGGAAGAAAAGGGACAGTACACAACACGGTCGGCCTATGCAATGCAGTTTCAGGGCCGGCTCCGATCCGACATGGGTGACCTAGTATGGAAGACATGGGCACCGGGAAACATCAAGTTCTTCGCTTGGTTGCTGCACAAGGATCGCCTCTGGACAAATGATCGCCTCCAGTGACGTGGTTGGCCCAACAGCTACTTCTGCCAGCTCTGTGCCCGAAGTTTGGAATCGGTGCACCACTTGTTCTGGTGCTGCCCCACCGCTTTGGCTGTCTGGAGCTCGGTGGGAAGCCAAGGAGGCTGCTCAAGCCTCATTCCAAATGATTTTTGGAAGACCTCGACTTCGGTTCAGATCATGCAAGGAATGGTGGAAGCGGCACCGGCAGCTTCCAGAAAGGGGGCAAAAACCATCATCCTCCTAACTTGCTGGGCAATATGGAGTGAACGCAACAGCTGCACTTTGAGAAACAAGCTACCAGCACACACGGACATCAAGAGAGCCATTACCAGTTCCGTCGAGCTTTGGCGACAAGCTGGAGCCATTGGACTGCAGAGCCCCTTTTGGGATCCACCGTGAGGAGTAGGCTACTGTAATTTCACGGCCGGGAAATCCCCGGTTCCGTTTGCCACAATGCTGTAACATGTAGATGTACCTGGTCCTAGGACCCCCCCCCCCCTTCCACTTTGTTTCTCCCCGCTGCTTCCTGCTATTGCAATGAAAAGCCAGCAATTGCTGGATCTTTCAAAAAAGAAGCTGGCGACATCATCAGAATTTTGCACCTCTCATTGGACTTTTCTCATCACTCATTTTAGATAGAGAACATAACTTGGAGATGGACTTGTCCAACGGCAACACTGAAGTTCGGAGTCGAAGGAAAACAACAACTTTGTGTACTCCCTCTATTCTCTTATATAAGGCCACAAACTCAAATTACAGGTACCAAAGTAAAATTTAATGATTGCTTTGCAAGCCAATTTTTCTTTATGTTAACCGGAATCATTAATACACATGCATGCATGCAAGGAAGAAATGAGAAAGAACTAGCATATTGTCATTATGACTACATGCATGCAAGTATTAAACAAATTGGTAGTACAAGAAAACATCATTACTTTTTGCCTCGGTTACTATTAGTGACCTTATATAGATGCAAAATGTATTTTTTATAGTGACCTTGTATAAGGGAATGGAGGAAGTACCCTGCTTCCCTTCACACATGGACCATGGCGCATTGCCCCGCCTCCGGTCACCCAGCCCTTGCAGACTCGTGCTTATGCATGTATCGACCTACTAACATTAGCATGAGTCTTGTTATCAACCGCAGATCAAGATAGGACACAAACCACGTACTCTCTCCATCCACAAATAAGTGTACATCTAGTTTTTGTCCTAAGTCAAAGTTCTAAAACTTTGACCAACTTTATAGAGAAACGTAACAACATTTATGACACTAAATTAGTATCGCTAGATTCGTTTTCAAATGTACTTTCATAATATATCAATTAGATGTCATATATGCTACTACTCTTTTATATAAAGTTGCTTAAAATTTTAAAACTATGATTTAATATAAAAGCTAGATGTACACTTATTCGTGGACGGGGGAGTACTCCAATTATCCACGACCATGAGCATCCATGGAGCCTGGACCGATCGGCCATCGAAACCCTTGTGCTCCGCAACGAGCGGGTGACCGCCGTTAACTAAACTAAGGGAAGAGCTAGCTAGTGCCGGCCGGCCAGACGAGTCACCGATTAATTATCTACTACACGCGTTAGATTGGGGGTCGAATCTTTACTCTCGCTCTCGATCAGTGGAGAGACTCAGCGCAAGTGCAACGCACGGAGCCAGGAGGCTGGTTACAACGTAAACTTCAATTCTTCCGATCATCTTCTGAAGGACACGTGTGCATGGTTCCAGAGATGCCGGCCGTCATCGATCCAGTGCTTTCTTGTCCGGGCGGACATAGACGGGTGTTTATCGGCAAGACTGGAGTTCGCTCAACTTGGTTCGTAATCACCTTTGTCCGTCGATTCCCGGAATCCCGGTGGTCTCGGCTCTTTTTGTATTTGGCTAGTCGGTGGTCTGTACTTCTGTTTTTACGATGATGAACGGCGGTCTGGACTTGATACGACGTACCAACCTCGATCTTTTGCACGCAAGGTGCAATGGACAAGCCGATCGATGATGCAGCTAGCACAAGCAAGTCAATCTAGCTGGGGGTTAAAAACCTGAACCTGATCGGCACGGGTGTTTCTAAAAGTCTAGTGTGTCTCTTATCACATGCACGCACCGGTAAATTAAGCAACCCAATCGGAGGTGAGGTGCCTAACCCCGACTAATTAAGCTACGAAGTACTAGCTAGTCAATCATGGCGGTAATAGCATCCATCTTGCTCTTTCATCGGTCGTATCGTGTCGCTCACACGGAAATTGATCCATGGTACGTACTTGGACAAAACATTCATATTAGACACATTTCACCTTTTTCTTAGGTAGTGGAAACAGACGTAGCGCACGCCCAAGTTACTTTTGACAAACTGCTATCCCTGCGTAATTGTCCTGCCCCCATCAGAAGCTGCACACGCATGTATACGTAGGACGTTTACAAAACTTAGGGCATCTCCAGCCGCGTCCCCAACAGGCCCCCCAGGCCACTTTTTCGGCGTCGGCACCGAAAAAACGGCCCAGTCGCGTCCCCAGGACGCCGAAAATCGCCGGTTCGGATCTTTTTTCCACCCGGCGGTCACAGGCCGAACCCGGCGCGCTGGGGAGCAGTTGGGGGCTCCGGCGCTAGGGAAAAGCACGCCTGGCCCACATCGACAGGGGAAAAGTCAAGGTTTTCTTCCCCCGACTCGCCTCGCACCCCCCGCGCCCTCGGCCACCACTAGCTATATCCCGGCGACGGCCGCCGCCCTACTCCGCTAGATAGCCATTCCCCGCCGGAAAATAGCAGCGCTTCACCGCGGCAGCCCCTCCCACGGCAGCTGGGCGTTTCCGGCCGCCGTTTCCGACCGCGGAGGCGCGGTTTAGCGGCGGGTACACGCCCACCGAGCGCAAGGTGTTTGGCGTTTTGCCTGTCTCGGCGATGGACTCGGATGACGAGGAAGAGCTCGCCGCGCTGCTGGAGGAGGAAGCCGCGGCCGACGTCCAGGAAGAAGAGCATCTCATGGTGCTCTCCGCCCTCGCCCAGCTGCTGGCGAGCAATGAAAAGCCGCGGCGAGGTGGCTCGGCGCCGGGGCGGGTCAAAGTAAAGAACCGGCATCGTCTCGAAGGCTACTGCATGCTCTACTCCGACTACTTCGCCGATGCTACACTTCATGGCGAGAAAACATTTCGGCGCCGTTATCGGATGAGCCGAAAGCTCTTCCTCAGGATTATGAATTCCATCCGGGAGTTCGACAACTACTTCAAGTGCAAGATGGATTGCACTGGCACTCTTGGATTCACCTCCATCCAGAAGTGCACGACAGCGATGAGGACGCTTGCATATGGAGCTCCCAGTGATTCACTCGACGACTATGGGCGCATGGCCGAGTCCACCAGCATAGAGTGTTTCTACAAGTTCTGCCGGGCAGTGGTGGCAGTGTTTGGGCCACAATACTTGAGAACACCCAATGCGGAAGACACTGCTCGGATCCTAGCCCAGAATGCAGCAAGAGGATTTTCTGGGATGCTTGGAAGTATCGACTGCATGCATTGGAAATGGAAGAATTTCCCATTTGGTTGGCAGGGGATGTACAAAGGCGCCAAAGGCGGTTGCAGTGTGGTGCTTGAGGCGGTAGCCACACAGGACCTCTGGATTTGGCACTCCTTTGGTATGCCAAGAACTCACGATGACATCAACGTGCTGCAGTGCTCTCCTGTTTTTGCCAAGCTCGTTGAGGGCCATTCTCCTCCGGTGAACTTCGAGATCAATGGGCACCAATACAACAAGGGGTACTACCTAGCAGATGGCATCTATCCGAGATGGTCGACATTTGTGAAGACGATCTCAAACCCTGCGGCAGGAGGCAAGAACGCCTGGTTTGCGAAAGTTCAGGAGGCTTGCAGGAAGGATGTCGAGCGGGCATTTGGTGTGATCCAATCTCGATTCGCTGTTGTTCGGTACCCCGCTCAGACCTGGTCCAAAGATCAAATGTGGGAGATTATGACTTGCTGTGTCATCTTGCACAACATGATCATCAAGAGCGAGCAAGAAGACCCAATGTTTGACACTGAACCATATTACAGGTAGGGTCCTCTAGCCGAAGTTGATCACCATCTACAGACAACTTAGACTGCCTATCTCAGTATGCGTCAGGAGATCCGAGACCCACAGGTGCATCATCAACTGCAGAAAGATCTGATTGAGCACCTATGGAGGCTCAAAGGGGACGCCGTGTGATGAAATACAAGTTTTTATTTGTTGAACTATATAATTTGTATTGAACTATTTGTTGTTGTACTATTTTGTTGAAGTATTTGATTTTTCTGTGATGAAATATGTGATAAGAAATAATTGTGTTGATAATTAAACGCCGAGACACGGCGAAACCACACCGAATATGGGCCTATTCTCGCCCATATGGGCCCTTTATTCGCCGAAATTAGGCTGCAAAGTGGGTCAATTTCAACGCCTGGAGGCAAGCTGGGGGCGACGACTGAACGCAAAACCGCCCCCGGCACCGATTGTATCGCCGGCTCGCCCCCAGGGAGCGATTTTTATGCGTCCTAGGGGGGCCTGGGGGGCCAACTGCTGGAGATGCCCTTATAAACATCGGTGTTGGTACAGAGCCGGCAGGGAGCGGCGTTGGGAAGCACGGTGTCCATGCTCAGCTCCATGCAGATCCAAGGTGTGGATCAGGCACACTGTCACATGCAACTGTGACTGGAGTGGGCGAAGCATGGAGTGGGAGCAGTGGCTGGTTTGTCTCCCTTGACTTGGGGCATGTCCATGTGGTGGGCGTCCGGTTTGGTGCGGACGACGAGGAGCCCACGCGTATCCACATGCCCCCTGGATCTGGCTCTCACGTCTCGTGACACCATTGACGCCGGTACCTATTCAATCCTGAACGTGTCTAGCTTGACCATGCATTTGCCCGCCCGCTGCCTGGCCCCCTTGAGCCCCAACACCATGTCTCCCGCTGTAAGACAATAAGTTTTGGGGGAACCAGCACAACCCTCTAGGGGTGGCTTATCTCACTATATATAATGGATGTGTTACAATACGTATATAATTACAGAAGCTATACATAGTCTAACACCCTTCCTCAATCTTAGCCACTTTCTAAAGAACTGAGAAGGGTAAGATTGCGCCTACAAGCCTCAAACTGTGGTAGAGGTAAAGCCTTAGTGAAGATGTCTGCAAGTTGATCCTTAGATGAGATAAACTTGATCTGGAGTTGCTTCTGTGATACACGTTCCCGTACAAAGTGATAGTCAACTTCAATGTGTTTCGTTCGGGCATGAAATACTGGATTTGCAGAAAGGTATGTAGCACCGATGTTATCACACCAAAGAATAGGAGGCTGTGGTTGAGACAAACCCAACTCCTGAAGCAAAGACTGCACCCAAATAATCTCTGCAGTAGCATTAGCCACAGCCTTGTACTCAGCTTCAGTACTGCTACGTGACACAGTAGCCTGTTTCCGAGCACTCCAGGCGATCAAATTAGGGCCAAAGAATACTGCATAACCCCCCGTGGATCGCCTGTCATCTGGGCTACCAGCCCAATCTGCATCAGAGAAGGCCGAAAGGACCCGAGAGGAAGTCGGCCGAATATGCATACCAAATGTCAGGGTGAACTGAACATAACGAAGAATGCGTTTAACAGCAGCCCAATGAGTATCTCTGGGAGCCTGAAGATACTGACAAACCCTGTTAACAGCATAAGAGATATCTGGTCTCGTGATCGTCAAGTACTGAAGTCCACCAACAATGCTCCTGTACTCTGTGGCATCCGCAGGAGACAAAAGCTCACCATCAACAGCTGTTATCTTGTCGGTAGACGACATGGGTGTGGTGGTCGGTTTGCACTTCAGCATGCCCGCTCTTTGTAACAACTCCAAGGAGTACTTCTTCTGCGTAAGGACAAGACCAGTAGCACGAGAAGTGACCTCAACTCCAAGAAAGTAGTGAAGCTTCCCAAGATCTTTGACCGCAAAATCAGCACCAAGAGAGCAGACAAGAGCATCAGCAGCATACTGAGAAGAGCTGACAAGGATAATATCATCGACATATACCAAAAGATACATAGTGACTTCTGGCTTCTGTAGAAGAAATAATGAAGTGTCAGCAGTGGACGGCACAAACCCATGAGCACGAAGGGCAGAGGCAAGGCGGGCATGCCAGGCACGAGGAGCTTGCTTCAAACCATATAGTGCTTTGGAGAGACGACAGATATAGTCAGGACGATCAGGATCAGAGAAACCAGGCGGCTGTTTCATATAAACCTCTTCCTCCAAAAATCCATGTAGAAAAGCATTCTGCACATCAAGTTGACGAAGTGACCAACCACGAGAAACAGCAATGGAGAGAAGAAGCCGAATAGTGGTAGGCTTGACGACAGGACTGAAGGTGTCCTCATAGTCAAGACCATGGCGCTGCCGAAAACCGCGAGCAACAAGTCGCGCTTTGTAACGCTCAATAGATCCATCCGAATGCTTCTTCACTTTGAATACCCATTTTGAGTCAATAACATTTACCCGTGGTGGTGGAGGAACGAGAGTCCATGTCTTGTTACGAAGGAGAGCATGAAACTCCTGCTCCATAGCCTCTCGCCAATGTGGAATGCGCAGGGCAGCCTGATATGAGCGAGGCTCAGAAGATGGATCCGCAACAGCAGCAGCCAAACAAGCAGCCAACCAAGCAACCGTACCATCCTTACGTTCCTTAGGTTTGAAAATGCCACTGCGACTGCGTGTATGTGGTCGGGACACAGGAACCACCGAGGTCGACGGAGCAGCCTGCAACGGGCTGGAGGACGGCGACGTTGACGAGTCAGCCGGTGACGAGGAGCCAGACACAGTAGCCTCGGGCTCGGTCGGCGAAGAAGGCCGGCCCACCGGCGAAACCGGCAGAGCAGACGAAGCAGCTGGCGACGCCGGCGTCACAGACCGGGCCGATGGCGAGCCCGGCATAGTGGGCCGTGGCGCGGCCGGTGTCGCGGGCCGATCCGCGGATGAAGGCGACGTGAGGACGGCGTCGCGGACCCGAGCTGCAGGCGAAGACGGCGTGACGGGCCGAGCCGCGGGCGAAGACGGCGTGACAGGCCGAGCCGCTGAAGACTCGGCGGCCGCTGGCGAAGAGGGCCGAGCCGCTGGAGACTCGGCGGTCGCTGGCGTAGCGGACCGAGCAGTGGAGATGCTCGGCGCGACGGGCTCTTCGGGTGACCATGCATGGGCACGCGAATCGATGCCATGCAACATAGGGCGATCGACGTGCCCATCAGAAGGCGGCGATGATGATGGTGAATCCTCCAACAGCTCCAAACGAGCCCCACGTCCGGTTCCTGCACCATGGTTAGGTAACAGCAAAGGAGAGTATGCAACATCATCAAATTGGTCAGAAGCAACAGAGGATGAATGCAGAGATGGTGGTTCGACAGTGGACACAGGAAGTTTGGCAAAGGGAAAAACATGCTCATCAAACACGACGTCCCGAGATATATAGACACGATTAGTGGGAACATGAAGACATTTGTAACCTTTATGAAGAGAGCTATAGCCAAGAAAAACACACTTCTTAGAACGAAACTCAAGCTTGCGCTTATTATATGGACGAAGATGCGGCCAGCAAGCACACCCAAATACCTTGAAAAAGGTATAATCAGGTTGTTCATTAAGGAGAACCTCAATGGGAGTCTTCATGTTTAAAACACGAGTGGGAGTACGGTTGATGAGAAAGCATGCAGTGGTGAAAGCATCACTCCAAAACCGAAACGGAACAGATGCATGGGCCAAAAGAGTAAGACCAGCTTCAACAATATGACGATGCTTACGTTCGACTGAACCATTCTGCTGATGTGTATGTGGACATGCTAAACGATGAGCTATCCCAAGCGACTGAAAGAAGGAGTTGAGGTTGCGATACTCGCCCCCCCAGTCCGACTGGACATGAACAATTTTGTGCTTGAGAAGACGTTCAACATGTTTTTGAAACTGAACAAAAATATCAAACACATCAGATTTGCGTTTAATAAGGTAAAGCCAGGTAAAGCGACTATAAGCATCAACGAAACTGATATAGTAATTATGACCACTGACAGAAGTCTGAGCAGGACCCCATACATCTGAAAACACAAGTTCTAAAGGATGTTTCACCTCACGACTGGACTCCGAAAAAGGAAGTTGATGACTCTTCCCCTGCTGACAAGCATCACACACTGCTACATCTTTATTACTAGACAAACTAGGAAGCTCATGACGACGCAAAATATGACGGACAATAGGTGTGGCCGGGTGACCAAGACGAGCATGCCACTGTGACGGAGAGACCCGAACTCCACTGAAAACACGGGCGACGCCAGGATGCTCCAGACGGTAGAGGCCCTGGCACAACCGCCCACTAAGAAGAATGTCCCTCGTGCCCCGATCCTTAATAAAAAGATCAAAAGGGTGAAATTCACAAAGCACATTATTATCACGTGTGAGTTTAGGAACTGAAAGAAGATTACGGGTCACAGATGGAACTCGAAGAACATTGCGAAGCTGAAGACTCCTATTGGCATGTCTAGTGAGAAGAGATGCTTGACCAATATGAGAGATGTGCATACCTGCTCCATTGGCGGTGTGGATCTTGTCGGAGCCATGATAGGGTTCACGAGTGTGAAGCTTCCCCATCTCGCTGGTCAGATGCTCTGTCGCCCCAGAGTCCATGTACCAGTGTGGATCGATGGAGTAGGACTGAGTGTGTCCCTGTTGCTTCTGCGGCGCGGGACGATCAGCCATGGCGACCTGACGGGCATTGTTGCGTGTATCTTTGCCGTCATTGCCAAGACCAAGGAAGCTTCGCTGGAAGCGCTTATGACACTTGGAGGCCCAGTGCCCATCGCGGCCACAAAGCTGGCACACACGTGGACCGCCAGCCCCCGGTAAGGTCGCAGTAGGTGGGGGGCCGAGGCGGGCGACGGTGGCAGCCCCAAGGGAGACCGGGGTGATGAAGAAGAGCGGCCACCCTTGGTGGCGGCGTTGGCCGAGAGGGAGCCAGTGCCCCTGGAGCGGCGTGTCTCGACCCGTTGCTCAGTGAGAAGGAGCCGAGAGAAAACCTCGTGTGCCAGCATGGGTGTCGAGTTGCCCCGCTCGTTGATGATCTCGACTAAGGCATCATACTCCTCATCAAGACCATTGACAATAAACGAGTTGAACTCGGAGTCGGTGAGGGGCTGTCCAATGGAGGCCAATGTGTCGGCGAGGCCCTTGACCTTGTTGTAGAACTCAGTGGCAGTGGAGTCAAGCTTCTGACACTCTCCAAGCTGACGACGGAGTGCAGAGACACGAGCCTGGGACTGCGCTGCAAAGGTTCGCTCAAGGATGGTCCAGGCCTCATGAGACGTCTTCGCGAAGACAACAAGTCCGGCAACTGCCGGCGAGAGCGACCCCTGGATGGAGGAGAGGTTCGCCTGGTCCTGCCCCGTCCAGACGCGATGGGCCGGATTGTAGACCGGACCGTGCACGCTGTCTACCAGTGCGGGTGGGCAGGGAAGCGATCCGTCGACGTAGCCTAGCAGGTAGTGACTCCCCAAGAGCGGGAGAACCTGCGCACGCCAGAAGATGTAGTTGTCGGCGGAGAGCTTGATGGTGATGAGATGACCGAAGTGAAACGGCGGCGGCGAAGACGATCCCATCGAGGGGGCTGCCTGGGGTGCAAACACCATGGAGGCAGCCGGAGGCACCGAAGCCGATGCGGGAGGAGGCGGGACCGCAGCCAGGGCGGACGCCGCAAAGCTCGCGGCCGGGTCGGACGCCGCAAGGCCCGCGGCCGGGGCGGACGCCGCCAACCCCGCCAGCGGGGCGGTGTGATCCGCTTGCGGCAGGAGCGGCGGGACGACGCCCGCGGAGTCCGCAGCGGACGGCGGCGCCGCGGTGTGGACCACGAGGTCGCGCCCAAGCGAGGGCGCCGGCGGCGTGGAGTAGACGGAGCCGATGCTCCTGGTCCCGATCGGAGCCGGAACGGCGACGACATCGAGTGGGAGGTTGAGCAGAGCCGCAAGAGAGGCCGGGAGGAACCCCGCAGTAGTGGAACCGGTGGTGGCGGCGCTCGACATGGCGGCGGTGAAGGCGGCGGCGGCTGCGGCGGCGGTGCGGGTATTAGGGTTTGGAAGCGAAAGCGATCGTAACCTAGCGTGATACCATGTAAGACAATAAGTTTTGGGGGAACCAGCACAACCCTCTAGGGGTGGCTTATCTCATTATATATAATGGATGTGTTACAATACGTACATAATTACAGAAGCTATACATAGTCTAACACCCGCTCACCACTCACCATGCATCAAACGTAGCCATCGGCCGCGGTGCCCCGCGCGCCTATATATACCGCACGCATCGGTCGCACGGTGTCGCCACCTGCCAGAGTACAGTAGCTAGCTGCTCCTAGCACAAGTTTTCAGCTGTGATCACGTAGTACAGGGAAAAAAGTCGACGAAGGGCGCCATGGAGCTGGAGCTGGGGCTTGCGCCGCCCAACCACGCGGGCCCGTGCGGGAAGAGGAGATCGGCGGAGGCGTTTGGCATCAAGAAGCCCGCGCTGCCACTCTTCCTGCGCGACGACGACGACGACGGTGACCACGGCAACGGCGCTGGCGACGCCCGCGACTGGGAGACGGACAGCAAGTGAGTGTTTCGTCGATGGTGTTCAATGCAATGCAATGCACGTAGGTGCGCGCCCTTCTCCTTCGTCAAACTGACCTGGCCGAGTGTAATTCGTGCAGGAGGAAGAGGCTGGTGTGGTGGCCGCCGGTGAAGAGCGCGCTCCGCCAGCGCAGCCGCAGCAACGGCGGCCACGTGAAGGTGAAGATGGAAGGGGTGCCCATCGGAAGGAAGGTGGACCTGTCTGGCCACGCCTCCTACGACGAGCTCCACCACACGCTCCACCTCATGTTCCCCTCCCCCGCTCACCAAGGTGATCCATACGCCGTCACCTACGAGGACGGGGACGGGGACTGGATGCTCGTCGGAGACGTGCCGTGGGAGTAAGTTGTGGTTTCTTAATTTCTTCTGCGTGCATTCCCCTCTCATTGCATACAACCGTTGGTGTCTCGACTAACAGTGAGGTGTCGAATCAATCTCTTGCAGGGACTTTGTCAGGTCGGCCAAGCGGCTCAAGATACTACAGTACTTGCCATTGCCAGTTGAGTTTGGGCGTCATGGATCTGCACCGGCCGCCGTGTGTGACTAGTTAGTTTTAGCTCACTGAATAACTTTTGTACATGTTGTCGTCATGTCGACCAGTATGGGACTTTCTAAGTTTCTCTCCCGGGTCCAATGTTTAGTATTTCGGCAACAGGACAAATTCAGACTTCACCATAGTGTCGGAAAATTATTTCAGAATTCGATCCATCGAAATTTACTCAATTTTTATGGATGTTGATTGAATTTGAATTTTGTTTGAAATTAGTGAATATGGCCTGGAATTTTGAGTTACAAATATTTCGGTAAAAGCGGAAATTACCAAAATATTGGAAAAACCGTTGAATTTTTTAACCATGCTCCTGTCTTTAGAGTTATTAACTGCAGTACTACTCAAAACCTCCTTTACACATGATGTGCAACAATCCGTTGTCCAAGTTGCCTCCAGAGATCTATTGCCTTTGTTCAATGATCTTTTCGCTGGTCAGCTTACAAGAAATGTTGGCACATTATTAAAGGAGATCTATTGCCTTTGTTCAATGATCTTTTCGCTGGTCAGCTTCACCTTTTTAAGCTGAATTTTGGGACGATAACACTTCTTCCCAAGAAGATAGAGGCAGTGCGGATTGACCAATTTCGGCCAATCTGTCTTCTTAATGTGAGTTTCAAAATTTTTACCAAGGTCGGAATGAATAGACTCACACAGATTGCGCATACTGTAGTGCAACCTACTCAATCTGCTTTCATGCCGGATAGGAACATTCTTGAAGGGGTGGTGGTCCTGCATGAAACGCTCCATGAAATTCACTCGAAAAAACTGGATGGAGTGGTTTTTAAGGTGGATTTCGAGAAGGCGTACGATAAAGTCAAATGGCCCTTTCTACAACAAGCCTTACATATGAAGGGTTTTGACGAAGCTTGGAGGCGCCAAGTTGAATCTTTCACGCAAAAAAGGAGTGTTGAAATTAAAGTGAATGACGATATAGGTCATTATTTCCAGACACACAAGGGCCTGAGGCAAGGTGATCCAATGTCTCCTATCCTCTTCAACATTGTTGTTGATATGTTGGCAATCTTGATAGGAAGGGCAAAGGAGGCAGGACAAGTAGGTGGCTTGGTGCCTCATCTTGTAGATGGTGGTGTGTCCATTCTGCAGTACGCCGATGATACAATCAATTTTATGGAGCACGACTTGGTTAAGGCGAGAAATATGAAGCTGGTATTGTGCCTATTTGAGCAATTGTCCGGTCTGAAGATCAACTTCAATAAAAGTGAGTTGTTCTGTTTTGGTAGAGCCAAAGAGGAACAAGATGCTTACAAGCAACTGTTTGGTTGCGATTTGGGGACTCTTCCGTTCACTTACCTTGGTATCCTCATTCACCATCGTAAGTTAACTAACAGTGAATGGAAGTGTATCGAGGATCGGTTTCAGAAGAAGCTGAGCTGCTGGAATGGCAAACTTATGTCGTATGGAGGCCGATTGATTCTTATTAATTCGGTGCTCACGAGTTTGCCTATATTTCTCTTATCCTTTTTTGAGGTTCCAGTTGGAGTTTGAAAAAGACTGGACTTCTATCGGTCTCGTTTCTTCTGGCAGAGCGATGAAACTAAGAGAAAGTATCGCCTAGCCAAATGGGATGTCATCTGCCGACCAAAAGACCAAGGGGGTCTTGGGGTTGAGAACCTTGAAGTTAAGAATAGATGCCTTCTAAGTAAGTGGCTTTATAAGTTATCTGCCGAGACTGAGGCAACTTGGGCGCAGATTCTTCGTAACAAGTATCTGTACTCTAAAACCTTGTCGCAGGTGACGGCTCGACCCACTGATTCGCCCTTCTGGAAGGGGTTAATGAGGGTCAAAGCAACTTTCTTTAACAGAACAAAGTTTGTTGTCGGTGATGGCAATAATACTCAATTCTGGGAAGATACCTGGCTAGGTGATGCACCACTGGCACTCCAGTATCCGGCGCTTTATCGCATTGTGCAGTGACGGGATGCTCTGGTTGCAACGAGTCTGCAATCTGCTCCTCTTAACATCCAATTTAGGAGGGTGCTTGTGGGTGACCGGTGGGAGGCTTGGATTCATCTGGTGAGTAGACTCATGGAGGTTCAGCTTACTCATCAGCCCGATTAGTTGTATGGGAAGCTTACTAAATCTGGTGAATTCACAATCAAGTTGATGTACATTGATGTCATTAATTCTAGTGTAATTCCTAGTTCCAAACACGTTTGAAAAGTTAAGGTTCCTCTCAAAATTAAAGTGTTTATGTGGTTTATGCATAAACAAGTCATTCTAACGAAAGATAATTTGATTAAGCGCAACTGGACAGGATCTACTAGGTGTAGTTTCTGTGATCGGGATGAAACTATCAAGCATCTTTTCTTTGAGTGCCCGATGGCGAGGGTGTTGTGGCGCTCAGTGCAGATTGCCTTTAACATTACTATTACTCCTCCGAATTCGGTCAGGTCGTTGTTTAGAACGTGGTTGGTATAGAGGCCGAAACAGCTAGACAAATTCGTGTGGGAGCATGTGCGTTGTTATGGGCAATTTGGAACTGCAGAAATGACTTGGCTTTTAACAGAACAACAACTATTCATTTTTTGCAGGTTCTCTTCCGGGCTACTGCGCTAATCCGTACGTGGTCATTACTCACTCCGACGAAGGCCATGGCGTGTTTGGTTACTGGATCTGTCCGGTGGGAGATGGTAGCGCGGGATTTATTCAACCGGTTTGAATGGCGGTCATGTAATAGGATAGGCGCGTAGTTTACCTATCTCTCTTTACTATGCCAGCCGGTTGTGACTTTTGGGCCTTGTTTTATTTTGCTTGCTCTGTGTGAGCCAGTATCCTTTGTTGCAGCACTTTGCAAGACATTATTGAACTACTTTATTTATTTATAAATGTGGCCGTATGCATCTGTCTGATGCAGAGGCCGGGGAAACCCCCCTTTCGAAAAAAAGAAGTTGCCTCCAGCGTTATAGGACAAGTTGTTTCAGTGTATTTTCAGAACTACTTCAATGACATTTGAGAGACATTTCACCGATGAACTTGGACTGAATTTGTAGAACCAAAATGAAATTTCAGAAATATTCCAAAACAACAAAAGTACAACCAAACTGTACGTTGGAGACCGTCGTTTAGTGTTGCTTTTGTATGTTCTGGACATGGACTTCTCCAGATCAAGCAAATACTATTCTCCAGATTGGTGAACCTCACCAAAATCAAACTAAAATCATGCATGAAATTGAACAAATAATTTATCAGAAAAGAACTGCAGAAGGTGGAGAGGTTGAATCTAGACTCCTCTCATGGCACGGCTTGTAGTTCATTGCCATCGATAACGCCGCTCACCCTCTTCGCCAATCTCGTAATGAAGCTTGGTTATCATGTCGGGCTAACAAGCCACTGGTGCGCAAACGATCTAGCACCGCGCCCACTGGTGCCACCACACACCATGCTTCCTGCGGAAAAAATTCTTATACGACCGGGTCTTTCCTTCCATCATATAAGACCCAACCAGGATGAAGCCACATGTCATCACCAATCTCAAAGCATCTTCTTCTTCCTCAAAGCTATTCCAATCTTTTTATTCATGATTTCACATCTCAGACGATACTTCGTCGGTGCGGGAGGAGCTTTGGTCGGAGTCTTCCCTCCACCGCCGCATCCGAATTGCCTAGATAGAAATGGATGTATCAAGAATTAAAAATACGTCTCAATAATTGAAGACAAGTAATTCCGCATGGAGGAATTATTATTTTTAGCCAATACCTTGGTTGGCCGTCCATCCCGGTGCTTCTTCGTCTCCGGTACACTTCGGAAGTTGCGTCCCCTTCCGGCTCCTTGGGTATGCCGTGTCCCTGCCGCTTCGCTCCCGGTGACCTGGATCCACGTTCTCTTCCAGATCATGGCGCATCCGGGCTCCGACCACCGTCGCATCCCCACCGCCTTTTACTCCATCCAGTCACACAACCTCGTCCTCGCATCCGATCTGTACTCCGGCCTAGCCCCGACCCCCTCACATCCGATATGTGCTCCAACTGCTTGGGATTCTTCCGAATTTGGCCAGGACGAAATCCCCACAGCTCACGCTGGCAGCGGTGACACCCGCAGGTGTTGTCTCCTTCTTTGGGGCGCTGCCATGGCCATTATCTGCGCCCCTCTTCGAGCTTCAGGGGACCCCTACGTCCGGTTTTCCAGAATGGAGTACGACGGCGTCTCAGTGTCATTTTCCTTCATGAAGGCGTTGCCTTGTTTTGCTCGTGACGTCCTCGGTGCTGGATTTGGAGATGTTGGTAGTTTGATTGTTAATTAGATAGCTTCTCTAGTCAACGAGTTTAGCTGTGTTCTTCTTTGTTTTGGGTCGAACATTTCTTGTCTCTCTGCTTTGGGCAATATGTTCACGCCCCTTTGCGTTCATGCATGTGTTGTGCCACCTCTGGTACTCATTCTAACTTCTACCAACTAGTAAGCTTGCATGTACAACGCACGTCTCGACTAAAAACATGTTATACAATGAAACATACTATTTGTATGTCATAATTTCATTTTAAAAATAAAATTTCTAAATCCCGAGTCATAATGACGTGTTGATTGTTTCATGAATCAACATGCCCCTTGCCCAATAGGGTGACGCCAGACATTAGCTGGGCAATCAGGTTCGGCGATCGGCCCCTTTCTCGAGTTGTATGATTGAGACGTTTGTGCCGCTGGATTTGCCCTAATACCCCGGCTTCTATACCCCCTTAGCACCACTTGCTACGCCACTTCCCGCAGACATCGATCCCCGTATCACTGCTCGTAGCACCCTGTTCCGCATCATCGCCATAGCCGACGCCGGCCGGCCCGTGGCACCGCTCGCAGCAATGAAACATGGCATTTGCAGTGCCACTTCGCCCGACTCACAACAGCTGTCGTCGGCTCACTCGCCTCCCTCATAGAACGGCATCGCTTCGCTCGCAACAAACCATCAGGCTGCGTGATATCATATCTTTATCACCAAAATAAGACATGAATCATGCCACTCATTACCTACAGGTCCTGACCAATGTAGCTCAATGGCCAGCCCTTTCCCCTGCGGTTGTACCAAGCGACGGCCCATACATACCCATCGACCGACAATGCGGATGCCCGAGCCAGTGCAGCAAGAATAACACTTATTACGTGGAGATCCTTACCAATGTAGTTCACTCGACAACATTTAGTGTTCATTCTTCCCCTGACCAATGGAGGTATAATTAATTTTTTCAATCTATCCATTTTAAATAGCATGCCTCTCCTGCAACTTTTAGAAAACGTACTGGCATGTCCTATGCCCAAATAAGGGCCATTCCAGGTCCACAAACAAATTGAAAAATACAAGTAGCCGTTCAAGATTGTAAGTCCAATAGTAGCTCTTAGATGACAAATGACAAAATCTAATAGTGACCGGGATGGGCATCCCATCATGTCTCTAATTTGGGGCTGTACTTGGCCTCTTTTTTTGTATGAATTTAGGTGGTCCACTCAAATTTCCATCTAAGCTCAATAACATGCATAGCCAGTCTTTCCACGACCAATAGCAACTTTACACAAAAATAGCTCATCATGAACTGGAAAAAGCATCAACTACCATCAGTGATGCCTGCGAAATCGCATCCCAAGTCCTAAAGATATATGGCTATTGAATATCAAGAAACAAGAAAGCAGCAAGGCAATGAAAATGGATGGATTCCATGGCAGCATGATCTCTCTGCCCTCCTATCATTGTGAATCTTGATTATGGCAAGGAGAAACTGTTGAGTTGCCTTCTTTGGTTCTCGTGTATAGACACCTGCAGCACACAACTTTCTATAGCAAAATGTAAAAAATTAACACTGTTCTAAATGGATTTGCACAGGCCCTATGGAAAAAGTACAGTCATGAACCAACAATGTCTGAATTAAGGTGAGCATTACAGCGGGGGGGGGGGGGGGGGGGGGTAATTGACCTTAAATCACTTACATATGAATATGTCTTCTCTAAATGTAGGCCTTGGCTGAGAAGCAAGACGGATCTGGACATTCAGTAAGTAAAGCCACAAACTTATCCACCTCTTCATCCCTGAACAACATATTTCTATAAGATAGTATATTTGTATATGCACTGAACAAAGCCCGTATGTTGGAACAGAAGAATACTCATGAATGTAATCAACTGAACTAAGAATTTGCTAATATGTCTAGCAGCACACATCTCTCCTCCTTGTTCCTTCTCAGCACAATTGCATTTCATAGTATGGTTATACATATCCTCAAACATGTAGGAACAAATATTTGTCTTCCTCACGTGCATGAAGAAATACTTACATTTACATGCTAGAAAACTAATTGGATGAGAAGTACATATGTCGCTCATTGTTGTCCTTGTATAAAAACAGTACAAAAGTGGGACTATAAACTCCCCAATCCTTGTTGTCTCTCTTTATTTAAAGAGCATTTAACCTCTGCGTCACACAGCGTATATATGTCTCAGCATGTGCCATGTACCTTTTGCCAATGTCAACATACTCAAATACGACTTCTTCACCAAGTTCCAATGTAACAGGCTGTCAAGAAAAAATATGCAATACCAAAGGTGAGAATGACAGTCTATTGGCCAATATATTCTACTGTAATAATTAGTCTAAAGTAGAAAAACGCATAATATGTGATAAATTAGCAGCAACTATAATCCTTTTACCAGTTTCATAGCTCCTTATTAATGCGACCTGATAGTTTATTCATCCCTTCACCTGGTGACCTCTTGGACTTAAGTAGAGATGATTTCTGAAACAAAATGTGAGATGTTTAATCTGGGCCTCACCCAAACACACTTCTGTACTTTGTCTTGCAAAATATGTATTCAAATAGCTTGCATAGAAAATGGTGTCAAGAAAGAGCCAACTTAATCAAATGGCCTTGCTGCATATAATCGATAATCTTTAAGCTATTTGGAAGTCCATATTTCTTTTATCAAAAACCATAATAAAGTTCTTTATTTCTGAAGGCCAAATACACTCCCTGAACTCAGAATCTGCATGGAGTTCCAGTAGAAGGCAAAAGCACGAAAGCTGCCTCTAAAGGACTCCCACTTTAAGGGCCAATAAAAAAGGAATTCCTCTTGTGTCATAACAAAGAACCTGCTAGGCAGGATGCAGAACCTGAATGGCTTTTTACATCTGCATAACACACTACAGTTTATGAGAAACCGCAAAAAAAAAATATCACCCAAGTGAGGCATGAGCTAGCGCGCCTTTGCAACCGAAAACGACAGATGCGCCGACCCAGATCACGAATCAAAGCACATCAACCAGCCTAAAAGACAGAACGGAGAATTCGACAACATGAGGGAGAGGAGTTTATCCCATTCACTACATATTGATTACCTTGATTCACCTCACATGGAGTCTGGTTGGATTTTTTTATCAATCACCCTTGTGGCCTTGTCGACATGGCACATAAAAGTTCGTCAGAAACTACATGACAGAGAGGTAGTTAAGTTTGCAAATGGTACATGAACTGCAGCAGGACCAATCGTTGAGGCAAGTCTATATCCAATCAGGAGACATATTTATCACTACAATCAACAACAAAAAGAAAGAAGTCAGGAATCCAATTAACCTACCTATTGGGAGAGTTGAGGGAGAAGCATGAGGGGATAACCTGTGATGGCGAGACCTGCGGCGGCTCCCGCGGTGCATGACGGGCAGCGGCTCCGACTCTCTCGCGGCGAAGGGCGGCGACCTGCGGCGGCTCTCCCCCCGGCGCGCGACAGGCGGCGGCTCCGGCTCTCCCGCGGCGAAGGGCGGCGGCTCCGGCTCTCCCCACGGCGAAGGGCGGCGACCTGCGGCGGGGCTCCCCCGGCGCGCAACTCCGGCTCTCCCGCAGCGAAGGGCGGCGACCTGCGGCGGGGCTCCCGCGGCGGAGGACCAGGTCAAGGTCCTCATGGAGGCCCTCGTCGAACTCAAGGTCTGTGTGTTGTCAGAGTACAAATCCACTGAAGCAGCAGAGTGGCAGTGGCAAAGGCATAGTTGAGTAGCTTGTAAAGTGGCCGAGCGGCGGTAACGTAGACGTGGCAGCATGACGGTGACGGGCGATCAATCCAGGTGAAGTGACGGCGGGCGTTGGTGAAGCAGCCCACGGGGTCGACGGCAGGCAGCCGCGGGGTGGCTCTCGCGCTGGGCTCCGGCAGTTGTGCGGGGATGGGCGAGCGGGTTCAACGGGCGGGGTGGCACCGCAGCCCGGTGAAGTGGCGGCGGTCAACAGCGGGCAACCGCGGGGTTGGCGGTGGAGCGGCGCATGCGAGGATGGGCATGCGGGCCGGAGCAGGCGGGCGGCGGCGCGCGCATACGAGAAACCGTCGGGTTAGAGGGGGTGCGTGCGCACTGGGGTATTCTGGTGGAGGGATTATGGGTCGATTGGTGGGGTTAGTGGGGATTAGCGGGATTGGCTTCCGCCCAGCAGTGGTTGGTGTTAAACACAGAAAGATTTTTGGCCGTTAGATCCAGTGATCAGATGATTCTGGTGGAGGGATCCTAGTAAGCGTGCACGTGAAACGCACGTCTAGACTAATGCTATAAATAATTCAAGAATTTCAGGTGTATAGAAATAGTACATGACACATTACAAAGCCAAGCATTGCGCCGCAATATTTGCTTGCCTCGCATGCAACTCTTGAGCAGAAATGAGAAGTTAGATCTGCTGGTGATGATACGTTCGGAATAAAACAATAAAGAGAAACCATTTCATGCAACTTATAGAAAGTTTCCCCATCAAATGAGCTCTACAGAAGAGGATCATGCATCATGTATTAAAAAATAAACAACATCAACAACCAAACCTAGTAACCAAGCAGGTTGATCAGAATGTGAATCCTTCTTTGAACCTCAATTTCTTTCAAGATTGAAGCCTGAAAGGAACAAGAATAAACCAGACAAATAAGTCCGAATTGGATCTGAATAACCAAAATAAAGAACTGGATAAAAACGAGATAATGAATAAATTATGAACTGGTCAACTGAATACAAAATGCAGCTTGGTGTTCCCTGGAAACTTAAGCAGGGAACATGACAGGTGAGCAAGAGATATAAATCAAGATAGGCTAAAGTGAAGTAAGTTTTGAGTAACTCATCTCAATGCAAATTATTAACTACGTGCGCACATCATAGGCTGCACCAAAGATGTAGTAAAAGCACGAAACCACATATTTTTAACCTGACTCACAAGAAGGTGCAGGAGCGCGTGGAGCTTATTGGTGGAAGTTCTCAGAAGAGTAGGAAGATGCCTTTGCGGCATCAAGCTTGTGAGTAGCTACTCTTCTACTGGAAATCCCACGCACTACCCTGAATCCATGACATGGTAGCCGGATCACCTTCAGTTTCAGCGGATATGGGATATGATTGGAATAAAAACTCACAAGAGCGACCAAAATTAGACGATGGGATTCCATGGTGTTACCTGGGAGAACAGGAGGGTGTCTACGTGCAAGGACTCCTGCTCCTCCTGCAGGAATCGTCTGTCCTTCTCTATTTCTCCCGTCCGATCCCTGTAACATAGATGCAGATCTCCCCTCTCAGAAATTCCATTACATGTTAGTCGAAAGCAATTCCTAGTTTCCACAAGCCAAAGTATATAACGATATATGAATATATGTAAATATAAGTATTGCTAATGTCATAGTTTGTCATACTTCAAAAACATCCTATCATGTCAAATGGCCACAAATAATTATGTAAACATCTTATCATGTCAAATCATTGGTGACCATCCTCCTTGTGATGCATTTAAAAAAATGGAACTTCCTATCTGCACTTACATCACGGATAACATACAGCAAAATATAATTGAAATTCAATAGACTTCTATCAGATGACATGATTGTGAAGATCAGTGCAGATTTCAAAGCCCACTTTCTAAGATATATTGGTATGTGATACTTGTAATCATATAGGTATGTGACGTGAGGGGAGGATGATATATATTTGGACATATATGATTCTGTCAGAAAAAAATGTACACACAAAAACAGTACTTGCTCAATTTTTCCTCCGTACAAGCATGGTTGGTTCTCAACTGAACATGGTAAAACTGACTTGGAAGTAGTGGAAAAATAAAATGCACTTATTAGGCATGTAGAAATCTGACTTGGAAATCTACAGTTGGTTACCTCTCGAATCATATTTCCTTCTACAAAAGCCAATTCTCTGTTGAAGTTGGTAAATCTGACTTGAAAATCTTCAATTGCTGTGTTTAAGTTGCTTATTTCTCGAATCTTATTTCCTTATACAAAAGCCAACTCTACATCTGCGTAGTAAAATATAAATTTTCACCTGCAAAGAGATCAGGTCAAAGGATTTTGGTTCTGCGGACTACAAAGTTATGTATTAGTACAAACTTCGATCAGCATAAAATAGCATTCTATTGAGGATAATAGGAAACAAAAGATGATTTGTGAATACAACTACTTGTATGTGTGCAACAATAGTGGATGCTTTACAATAACCATGGAACTGAAAGGTACAAGGGTAAATGCAATATCATATGTAGGTATAAACTGGGATTGAGTGCAATAATCCATGTGATAAAGAACCCGAGACAAAAGTTTGGCGCAATAACCCAGATGAAACATTAGCTAAGCTGCAACTGAAAAATAAATGCAGCTCTAGCTTTCTAACATCCTTTCTTTATTTTGCTCATACCGGGCATTTTCCCTTTGCCTTTTTCGTGCTTCTTTATCTGTAGGATAAACAAAAATTACTGTTGGCACAATATGAGTGAGATGTGGGTAGCAGTTGCTTATCATTACCCAAGGAGCGGCTGCAGTTTAAGGCTTTAAGTTGTGTTCGTGACACGCTTACGTGAGGAGACTCGACACCGGAATCATACCAGGTGATATTGTCTAGAAGTGTGGTAGATGGAGACATGGAGTCATTCCTCGATAAATAATTCCTAGCTAGATGATACCTTAGCACACAAACAATTTATTAATTATAGCATGATCCTGAAACAAAAGCACCTGGAGCTTGAAGCTGGATTGGTTCCCTGCTTTGTTGACTGTTGTAATATCGACAGAAGCATAAAATAAATTTAGCAATCAGGGAAAGTGGGCAGTGGCACAAAGCCTGGTACCAATTTCTTTTGACCTTTTCCTGAATTCGTATGTTGTATCAAGCCAATGTAGATTGGAGAATCAGGAGTACAGGAGCATCCGGGGGAGGCGGCGACCCGCGGCAGGGACGGGCTCCCGCGGCTGGGGAGGCGGCGACCCACGGCATGGGAGGCGGCGACCCGCGGCAGGGACGGGCTCCCGCGGCTGGGGAGGCGGCGACCCGCAGAGGCTTCACGTGGCTCCGGCGACGCGACGCGGCGGTGAAGGGCTGCGGCGAAGGGCGTGGCTGCGGGAGGAGCAGGAGGTCGTGCGGGAGGAGAATGAGGAGGTCGTGCGGCAGTTTTCTTTTTACTGCGGGGCAGATTAGCGATAGATCGATTGTGTCTTTATTGCGTGGTTGGTAGTGTTAAACACAGAATAATTAAGGACCATTAGATTATGATGATGGATGGATGTGATTGTTTGGATCTGCCCCTTTTTTTTTTATAGTGGTGATGGATGAAATGATACGTGAGCTTTACGTATTTGCGAAAAAATAATAATACAAATTCAGTGTCACATCATAGTACACACTGCATACATAGATGCAGATGAATGCACCGGCAGACACGGTGGGCATACAACAAACACATGATACTATCTAGTTCTGAGGGCTCCATGGTACGCATTTAGGCGCAGAGCACTCCTTCTGACAGGTTTCCCGGCACTGCTGCTCCAACCCGTACCGGCAGAGGTCGCAGTACCGGGTGGTGCAGGGGCTGACGCACGAAGGGCTAGGGTCGAAGTTGCACTCGTCGCAACTGCCGGTGCAGTTGTTTGCTTTCTTGCAGCCCTCGATCACGTCCATCTTGCAGGAGTTGCATGTATAGTCAATGCCGTCGCAGTAGCTGCTGCAGTTCGAGGCAATGGAGGCTTCACATGGCGAGTAGCACTGCGAAAAACAGTCGTTGCACGATATCGTTGGCCCAGGCCCAGGTCCCGGCGCTGGAGCCAGAGATGGTGGTGGTGGTGGTGGCGGAGGTGGCGTTGCCGGCGCCGGTGCCTGAGGGTGACCGCAGCGCCCCAAAGAAGGCGCAACCAGCATGGCGAGAATGGCGGCGACGGCGGCTGCCTTGAGAGCGAGAGCGGCTGAACGCGGAGCCATTGTTGTGTTGTGGATCGAGCTGTTCACGCAAGGCTAACTATAGTTTGGGAGGAAGATCGATCTGCACATTAGCAAGAGGACCTGTGCACGCAGATGAAATGCGATGTCTTACTAGTGCACATACGACGCTACTTGTAGGCACTGTAGATCTGAATCGTGGGTATAACTTGTACTATCTTGTACTGAATACATAGATGGAGTGCTGATCCGGCTAGCTAGCTAAAAACGGCACCAAGTTAGAAGCTGAGATCCGCGTTGAGATCTTACGAGTTGACTTCATCCATTACAAGTTGACTTCATTTATGAGAAGTTGAGATCTTACAAGCTGACTTCATTTATTACAAGTCGGCATCTTACAAATTGTAGTACTCCCTCCGTTCGTAAATATAAGTTTCTTTGAAGATTTCAATATAGACCACATACGAATGTATATAGACATATTTTATAGTGTAGATTCACTCATTTTGTTTCGCGGGTAGACCATTTTGGAATCTCTAAAAAAGCTTATATTTAGGAACATACGGAGTATATTACTTGTAATAAATGAAGTTCCTATACATTTGCGTAGGGTTTATTAGCCCCCCTCACAATTTGAGCCAAAGTTGCTATACATTTGCGTAGTAAAATATGAGTTATCTGTAGAAAGAGTGGTATTGCGGTAAACTTCATGCGAATACAAATCAGTAATATAATTTTTATGACATACCGATATTTTGCAAATCAAATATATTGTCGAATTTAACCCAAAATACGACGGTCTAGAACTCACCTTAACCGGTTAAGCTGGGTTAAATTAATATCAGTGACGGAGAGAAAACTAAATTACTTGAGAGTGTACTGAGTCACGACGGATGTTTTTTTTTTTCCTCTTTTGAAAAGACATCCTTAGGGCATCTTATAACTGACATTTCTAAACGATACTAGCAAGAGGCCCATGCGTTGCACGGAACATCAAGATGCATTTATACAAATTGTTTATCTTGTGGGAGACAAAGATGAACGAGGGAAGGCCTTATCTGCAAATGTGGAGAGGGGTGCGGATATCTTTTTAGCAAAATTGCCATAGTCTGCTTTCTATCCGTCAGATATAGATCGGACGGTCTATATTGCAGGATGGCAGGCACACCATCATCACCAACTCGGTTTTTTATAAGAGTAGAGATAGAATAGACAATGCAATGGACAAAAAAGACACGAAACGACCAGCAAAAATGGTAAAAATAGAGAGTATAAGCAAATGTCTGAACTTCACTTCACTATCTGCTTATATATAGACAATGGCCGGCATCAATCCATCACTTAGCTAGATGCCCTCCGCAATATTGAAGTATTTGCAACACTTAGCCTAGAGTGGATGGATGCTCGTTCCAAGCGAGTCAGCAGCTTAATTGCTATTCACCGGCCTGCGGTGCACATAATGCCAGATTGTTCATGTATACTCAGCTTGGTTTCTGCGTTCCAACCAAATTGTATCCTCTGATTTGTTCTCGCATGTTCTGCATTAAAATAAACGACGGATTCAAATTAAACATCAAAGGGGATGTAGCTCAGATGGTAGAGCGCTCGCTTAGCATGCGAGAGGTATGGGGATCGATACCCCACTTCTCCACTTACTGATTTTATTTTTTGTCTTCCGCTAAACCCTGCTGGCTGGGACCAGGACAGAAGGCTGGCTCGGCATCGGCGTCATCACCCCCGCAACGTCTTGGGCGGAGCGGGGAGTGGTGAGCTGAGCTGTGGCATATATCGCGTGTGTGCAAGCAAGCGCAATGCCTGTGGCTGCACGAGAGCATGACGCCATGGTCCATGGAGTGCCAGAGATCGCCGACCGGCCGGGAGACGTCCCTCCCTTCCTCCGGGGGACATGCCGGTATGTACCCTGCTTCCTTCACACATGGACCATGGCGCGTTGCCCCGCCTCCGGTCTCCCAGCACATGCAGATTCGCGCGTGCTCCTATTATCACATGTGTATCGACCGACCATTAGCATGAGTCCGGTTGTCATCCACAGACCACGCACTCCTATTATCCACGACCATGAGCATCCATGGAGCCTGGACCGATCGGCCATGGAATCTCTCGTGCTCCGCAACGAGTGGGTGACCGCCGTTAATTAAACTAAGGGAAGAGCTAGCTAGTGCCGGCCGGCCGGCCAGACGAGTCAATTAATTAACTGCATGCTTGTGACGCACGTTAGTTTGGCGGTCGAATCTTTACTCTCGCTCTCGGTGGAGAGACTCGGCGCTAGTGCAAAGCACGGAGGCTGGCTAGCTGCTTTCGATCATCTTCTAAGAACACGTGTGGTTCCAGATATGCCGGCCATGATCGATCGAGGGCTTTCTTGTCCATGATGATGAACGAAGGTGCGGAGACGATCCGGGAGACCCTGCCGTTCCTTTCCTTCCAAAGTCGCTAGAAAATTAGCATTAGGAGGGAGGCCAAGCCTTTTCGATTTGGTGAGCGCACGTACCTTTCTTTCCAAAGTTCGACGCGTCTTTTACACTGACCATAGTCGGCCAATCACCTGTCTGAATGTCGATCAAACCAATCCTTGCTAAAACCGTGTTCCACGCCGCAATCCTTGCTAAAATCATAGTCTGACAGCTGTTTTTCTTGAAGACTGGAGTTCGCTGAACTTGGTTCCTCGATTCCCGGAATCCCGGTGGTCTGGGCTCTTTTTGTATTTGGCGAGTCGGTGGTCTGCACTTCTGTTTTCACGATGATGAACGGTGGTCTCTGGGCTTCATACGACGTACCAGCCTCGGTCTTTTGCACGCAAGGTGCAGTGGACCAGCCGATGATGCAGCTAGCACAAAGAAGTCAATCTAGCTGAGAGTTGAAAACCCGATCCTGACCGGCCGGCATGGGTGTTACTAAAGTCTAGCTAGCGTTAGCTTAGATATGGCTGTTGTGCATCATGTCGTGCGCCCCTTATCACATGTTATCCACCGTTGGCGGGAGGAACCCTGTTATCGTTCTTGTTAGATTCAGCATCTTGATTAGGGTTGTGTTTTCTCGAGGGAGGGGGGGGGGGGGGCACCCGGCCTCTGCATTAGAACGATGCATACGGCCAACTTATTATTATAAGTACAAAATTGTTGTTATAACAAGGTCTGAAAGTCTCCAACAGAAACAAATGCTCACTCAGAGCCAAAAATACTAGGAAAACAAACTAGCCAAGACAGGGACGCCACAACCGGCCGGCTAAAGTAAGATAGGTAAACTAATTGCCTATCTTATTACATGACCGCCATCCAAACCGGTTGAAGATATCCCGAACTACCATCTCCCAGCGGATAGACCCAGTAACCAAATGCTCCCTGGCCTCCATCGGAGTGAGTAGCGACCACGAACGGATTAATGTCGTGGCTCGGAAGATAACCTGCACAAAATGAAATCGTGATATTCTGTTAAAAACCAAATCATTTCTGCAATTCCAGATAGTCCAGAGCAAAGCGCATACTTCCACACAAATATGTTTTGCTACATCAGGCTGAATCCCATTAAGCCATGTCCCAAATAACATGTTAACAGAATTCGGTGGAATAATATTGAAACCAATGTGGACGGTACGCCAAAGAACTTTGGCCAGCGGGCAATCAAAAAACAAGTGTTTAGTTGTCTCATCCCGATCACAGAAACTACACCTAGTAGATCCTGTCCAATTACGCTTTGTCAGGTTGTCCTTAGTTAAAATGA
Source organism: Triticum aestivum (assembly GCF_018294505.1). Classification (NCBI taxonomy): domain Eukaryota; kingdom Viridiplantae; phylum Streptophyta; class Magnoliopsida; order Poales; family Poaceae; genus Triticum; species Triticum aestivum. The sequence goes on along the minus strand of NC_057812.1, from coordinate 86,750,292 downwards.
CTTGTTTGTGGATAAACCACATGAACACTTTTATTTTCAAAGGAACTTTGACAACCCAAACATGCTTGGAGGTAGGAATGAAGCTCGAGTTGATAACATCAATATACATTGATTTGACTGTGAATACTCCAGACCTAGTTAGCTTCCAGCATAATTCATCTGGTTGCTGGGAAAGCTGAACCTCCATCAGCCTCCTAACTAGACGGAGCCATTCTTCCCAACGATTGCCCGCTAGCGACCGTCTAAACTGAATATTAAGGGGGATAGATTGTAATACCGTTGCAACGAAAACCTCACGACGTTGAACAATACGATATAAGGACGGGTATTGAATGGCCAAGAGTGTCTCTCCGAGCCAAGTATCCTCCCAGAACCGTGTACTAGTACCGTTGCCAATAATGAACTTTGCCCTATTAAACATTGATTGTTTGAATTTCATGAGTCCTTTCCAGAAAGGCGAGTTAGTCGATCTAACCGTCACTTGTGACAAAGTTTTGGTCTAAAGGTACTTGTTACGCAGTATTTGTGCCCACGTGGCATCAGTCTCTTGGGAGAGCTTCCACAGCCACTTACTAAGCAGGCATCTGTTCTTGACTTCGAGATTTTCAATACCAAGCCCCCCTTGATCTTTCGGTCTACAGATGATATCCCATTTAGCTAGCCAGTACTTTATTTTTAGCTCATCACCCTGCCAGAAGAAACGCGATCGATAAAAGTCCAGTCTTTTCCTAACCCCAACTGGGACTTCAAAGAACGATAAAAGAAACATAGGCATACTCGTGAGCACCGAATTAATCAAAATTAGTCGGCCTCCGTATGACATGAGCTTGCCCTTCCAGCAACTCGGTTTCTTTTCAAATCTATCTTCGATGCACTTCCATTCTCGATTTGTCAGCTTGCGGTGGTGGATTGGTATACCTAGGTAAGAAAAAGGTAACGCCCCCAAATCACACCCAAACAATTACCGATAAGCATCTTGTTCTTCCTTGGCTCTACCAAAGCAGAACAACTCACTCTTGTGAAAGTTAATCTTAAGCCCGGTCAATTGTTCGAAAAGGCATAACACCAGCTTCATATTTCTTGCCTTGGCCAAATCATGCTCCATAAAGATGACTGTATCATCAGCGTACTGAAGAATGGATACACCTCCATCAACAAGATGAGGTACTAAGCCACCTACTTGACCATTCTCCTTAGCCCTTCCTATCAAAAGTGCTAACATATCCACCACGATGTTAAACAGGATAGGCGACATCGGATCTCCTTGTCTTAGGCCTTTATGTGTCTGGAAATAATGACCAATATCGTCATTCACCTTAATTCCAACACTACCTTTTTGCGTAAACGATTAAACCTGGTGGCGCCAGGCTTCATCGAAACCTTTCATACGCAATGCCTGTTGAAGGAATGGTCATTTGACTTTATCGTACGCTTTCTCAAAATCCACCTTAAAAATCACTCCATCAAGTTTTTTAGAATGGATTTCATGGAGAATTTCATGAAGGACAACAACCCCTTCAAGGATGTTTCTATCCGGCACGAAAGCAGTTTGGGACTGTTGCATCACAGAATGCGCAATCTGTGTAAGCCTATTAGTCTCGACCTTGGTGAAGATTTTGAAACTAACATTAAGAAGGCAGATCGGCCTGAACTGCTCTATTCTCACAACATCCGTTTTCTTAGGAAGCAATGTGATAGTTCCAAAATTCAAGTGAAATAAATGAAGCTATCCAGAGAACAGATCATGGAACATAGGTAACAAATCCCCCTTAATAATGTGCCAGCACTTTTTGTAAAACTCAGCCGGGAAACCATCCGGTCCGGGAGCCTTATTGTTTTTCATCTGTGCAATAGCATCAAACACCTCCTTCTCTGAAAACGGGGCAACCAAAATATCATTATCGACAGCAGATAATTGAGGTACATCCTCAATCCTGGACTCATCGAGGGACACATAGCTATCCTCGGGAGGTCCAAATAACTGCTTGTAATAATCGGTTATATAGGTTTTTAGGTTGTCCTGTCCTAAAATGGTACCTTCATCTTGCTCAAGCTGAAAGATTCTCTTCTTTATATGTTTGCCATTAGCAACTAAGTGAAAGAATTGGGTGTTCGCGTCCTCCTGGACAACTTTGCGGACCTTAGACCGTAATGCCCACTTCAATTCTTCTTCCCGGAGAAGCTCTTTCAGCCTCTTCTCCGCCTCGGTTTTAACCTGGAGCTCGGCTGGCTGCAACATCGTGGATTCAGCCTGTATATCAAGGGCCTGAATAAGAGAAAGGAGCCTGTCCTTTTCAATTTTATACACCCCACTAAGGTGTTTAGCCCATCCCCTCAAGAAACTTCTCAAATGCTAAATCTTATTCTGCCAAAGCTCGACCGAAGTCCTACCTCCTGCACCCTTAACCCATTCCCTGGCAATCAGGTCCAAGAAACCTTCGCGCTCAAACCAGGCTATCTCGAAAGAAAAGGTATTTTTGTTTCCCATGTGATTCAGTTAACCCGAGTCCAGAAACAAAGGAGTGTGATCGGATATTCCACGTGAGAGGGCTTGTACCGTTACGAGAGGGTACTTCTGTTCCCACTCAACGCTCGCGAGAACTCGATCAAGTTTTTCATACGTCGGGTTTGGCATAGCATTAGCCCAGGTAAACTTTCTACCAGAAAGTTCTCTCTCCCTCAGATCCAAACTTTCAATAGTGGTATTGAACATAAACGACCACCTACCGTCAAAATTATCGTTCTTCTTCTCCTCTCTCCTCCTAATGATATTAAAGTCACCCCAACTAACATTGGAAGCTGCTCAGACCCACAGATTCGAACAAGGTCCGCCAAAAACTCCGGTTTTAGCTTAGGCTGTGCGGCACCATATACCGCCACCAAAGCCCAGTTGAAACCATCAGTTTTAGACCTAACTCGAAACTTGACCGCAAAGTCACCCATCACTACGCTGCGGACTTCTAGCGAGTCACATCTCACACCAAGCAAGATCCCACCCGATCTTCCTCGCGGAGGAAGGCAATGCCAATCAAAATCAACACCGCCCACAAGAGAGGCAAGAAACTGGGGTGCAAAGTTCCCACGACCAGTTTCCGAGAGAGCAATAAAATCTAAATGATGCTCTAAAGATGTTGGAAATATGCCCTGGAGGCAATAATAAATTGGTTATTATTATATTTCCTTGTCCATGATAATCGTTCATTATCCATGCTAGAATTGTATTGATAGGAAACTCAGATACATGTGTGGATACATAGACAACACGATGTCCCTAGTAAGCCTCTAGTTAACTAGCTCGTTGATCAATAGATGGTTACGGTTTCCTGACCATGGACATTGGATGTCGTTGATAACGGGATCACATCATTAGGAGAATGATGTGATGGACAAGACCCAATCCTAAGCCTAGCACAAAGATCGTGTAGTTCATATGCTAAAGCTTTTCTAAATGTCAAGTATCATTTCCTTAGACCATGAGATTGTGCAACTCCCGGATACCGTAGGAATGCTTTGGGTGTGCCAAACGTCACAAGGTAACTGGGTGGCTATAAAGGTGCACTACGGGTATCTCTGAAAGTGTCTGTTGGGTTGGCACGAATCGAGACTAGGATTTGTCACTCCGTGTGACGGAGAGGTATCTCTGGGCCCACTCGGTAGGACATCATCATAATGTGCACAATGTGACCAAGGAGTTGATCACGGGATGATGTGTTACGGAATGAGTAAAGAGACTTGCCGGTAACGAGATTGAACAAGGTATCGGATACCGACGATCGAATCTCGGGCAAGTACAATATCGCTGGACAAAGGGAATTGAATACGGGATTGATTGAATCCTCGACATCGTGGTTCATCCGATGAGATCATCGTGGAACATGTGGGAGCCAACATGGATATCCAGATCCCGCTGTTGGTTATTGACCGGAGAGTCGTCTCGGTCATGTCTGCATGTCTCCCAAACCCGTAGGGTCTACACACTTAAGGTTCGGTGACGCTAGGGTTGTAGAGATATTAGTATGCGGTAACCCGAAAGTTGTTCGGAGTCCCGAATGAGATCCCGGACGTCACGAGGAGTTCCAGAATGGTCCGGAGGTAAAGATTTATATATGGGAAGTCCTATTTTGGCCACCGGAAAATGTTTGGGATTTTTCGGTATTGTACCGGGAAGGTTCTAGAAGGTTCCGGAGTGGGGCCCACCTGCATAGGGGGACCCACATGAACGTGGGTAGTGGGGGCAAGGCCCCACACCCCTGGTCAAGGCGCACCAAGATCCCCCCTTAGAAGGAATAAGATCATATCCCGAAGGGATAAGATCAAGATCCCTAAAAAGGGGGATAACAATCGGTGGGGAAGGGAAATGATGGGATTTCTTTCCCCCACCTTTGCCAACGCCCCAATGGACTTGGAGGGCAAAAAACCATCCCCCTCCACCCCTATATATAGTGGGGAGGCGCATGGGAGCCGCACCCTAGCCCCTGGCGCCTCCCTCTCCCCTCGTAACACCTCTCCCTCTCGCTGAGCTTGGCGAAGCCCTGCCGAGATCCCCGCTGCTTCCACCACCACGCCATCATGCTGCTGGATCTCGATCAACCTCTCCTTCCCCCTTGCTGGATCAAGAAGGAGGAGACGTCTTCCCCAACCGCACGTGTGTTGAACGCGGAGGTGCCGTCCGTTCGGCACTCAGTCATCGGTGATTTGGATCACGACGAGTACGACTCCATCAACTCCATTCTCTTGAACGCTTCTGCTCGCGATCTACAAGGGTATGTAGATGCACTCCTCTATCTCGTTGCTAGATGAGTCCATAGATTGATCTTGGTGATGCGTAGAAAAATTTAAAATTCTGCTACGTTCCACAACAGTGGCATCATGAGCCAGGTCTATGCGTAGTTTCTATGCACGAGTAGAACACAAAGTAGTTGTGGGCGTCGATTTTGTCAATTTACTTGCCGTTACTAGTCTTATCTTGATTCGGCGGCATCGTGGGATGAAGCGGCCCAGACCGACCTTACACGTACACTTACGTGAGATAGGTTCCACCGGCTGACATGCACTAGTTGCATAAGGTGGCTAGCGGGTGTCTGTCTCTCCCACTTTAGTCGGATCGGATTCGATGAAAAGGGTCCTTATGAAGGGTAAATAGAAATTGGCATATCACGTTGTGGTTTTGGCGTAGGTAAGAAACGTTCTTGCTAAGAAACCTATAGCAGCCACGTAAAAAATTTGCAACAACAATTAGGGGACGTCTAACTTGTTTTTGCAGCATATGCCGTGTGATGTGATATAGCCAAAAGGATGTGATGAATGATATATGTGATGTATGAGATTGATCATGTTCTTATAATAGGAATCACGACTTGCATGTCGATGAGTATGACAACCGGCAGGAGCCATAGGAGTTGTCTTAATTTATTTATGACCTGCGTGTCAACTTAAACGTCATGTAATTACTTTACTTTATTGCTAAACCGTTAGCCATAGTAGTAGAAGTAATAGATGACGAGACAACTTCATGAAGACACGATGATGGAGATCATGGTGTCATGCCGGTGACGATGATGACCATGGCGCCCCGAAGATGGAGATCAAGAGGAGCAAAATGATATTGGCCATATCATGTCACTATTTGATTGCATGTGATGTTTATCATGTTTTACATCTTATTTGCTTAGAACGACGGTAGCTAAAATAAGATGATCCCTCGCAATAATTTCAAGAAAAGTGTTCCCCCTAACTATGCACCGTTGCGAAGGTTCGTTGTTTCGAAGCACCACGTGATGATCGGGTGTGATAGATTCTAACGTTCGAATACAACGGGTGTAAGCCAGATTTACACACGCAATACACTTAGGTTGACTTGACGAGCCTAGCATGTACAGACATGGCCTCGGAACGCGGAAGACTGAAAGGTCGAACATGAGTCGTATAGAAGATACGATCAACATGAAGATGTTCACCGATGATGACTAGTCCGTCTCACATGATGATCGGACACGGCCTAGTTGACTCGGATCATGTATCACTTAGATGACTAGAGGGTTGTCTATCTAAGTGGGAGTTCATTAAATAATCAGATGAACTTAATTATCAAAAGGACTTTGCAAATTATGCCGTATCTTACGCTTTAGTTCTACTATTTTAGATATGTTCCTAGAGAAAATTTAGTTGAAAGTTGATAGTAGCAATTATGCGGACTGGGTCCGTAAACAGAGGATTGTCCTCATTGCTGCGCAGAAGGATTATGTCCTTAATGCACCGCTCAGTGAGCTGACCCTCGAACGTCGGTTGTGGATGTTGCGAACATCTGACATACACGTTTTGATGACTACATGATAGTTCAGTGCGTAATGCTAAATGGTTTATAATTGAGGCACCAAATACGTTTTTGAAACATCGCAGAACATATGAGATGTTCCAAGGACTGAAATTGGGATTTCAGGCTAGTGCCCACGTCAAGAGGTATGAGACCTTTGACAAGTTTCTTAAGCCTGGACACTAAGGAGAAAAGCTCAATCGTTGAGCATGTGCTCAGATTGTATGAGTACTACAATCGCTTGAATCGAGTGGGAGTTGATCTTCCAGATGAGATAGTGATGGTTCTCCAAAGTCACTGCCACCAAGCTACTAGAGCTTCGTGATGAACTATAACATATCAGGGATAGATATGATGATCCTTGAGCTATTCATGACACCGCGAAAGTAGAAATCAAATAGGAGCATCAATTGTTGATGGTTAGTAAAACCACTAGTTTCAAAAAGGGCAAGGGCAAGAAAGGGATACTTCATGAAACGACAAATCAGTTGCTGCTCTAGTGAAGAAACCCAAAGTTGAACCCAAGCCCGAGACTAAGTGGTTCTGTAATAAGGGGAACGGTCACTGAAGCAGAACCACCCTAGATACTTGGTAGATGAGAAGGCTGGCAAGGTTGAAAGAAGTATGTATTGGACATACATTATATTAAATGTGTACTTTACTAGTACTCCTAGTAGCAGCTGGGTATTAGATACCGGTTCGGTTGCTAAGTGTTGGTAACTCGAAATGAAAGGCTACGGAATAAATGGAGGCTAGTCAAAGGTGAGACGATGATATGTGTTGGAAGTGTTTCCAAGGTTGATGTGGTCAAGCATCGCACGCTCCGTTTACCATCGGGATTGGTGTTATTTGGTGTTTGCGTTGAGCATAGACATGATTGGATTATGTTTATCGCAATACTGTTATTCATTTAAGGAGAATAATGGTTACTCTGTTTATTTGAATAATACCTTCAATGGTCTTGCACCTAAAATGAATGGTTTATCGAATCCCGATCGTAGTGATACACATGTTCATGCCAGAAGATATAAGATAGTAATGATAGTACCACATACTTGTGGCACTGCAATTTTAGTCACAATGGTATAAAACGCATGAAGAAGCTCCATGTTGATGGATCTTTGGACTCGCTTGATTTTGAATCACTTGAGACATGCAAATCATACCACATGAGCAAGATGACTGAAAGGCCTCGTTTTCAGTAAGATGGAACAAGAAAGCAACTTGTTGGAAGTAATACATCTTGATGTGTGCAGTCCAATAAGTGCTGAGGCATGTAGTGGATATCGTTATATTCTTACTTCACAGATGATTTGCGTAGATGCTAAGTATATTTACTTGATGAATCACGAGTCTGAATTATTGAAAGGTTCAAGTAATTTCAGGGTGAAGTTGAAGATCGTCGTGATAAGAGGATAAAATATCTATGATATGATCATAGAGATGAATATCTGAATTACGAGTTTGGCACAGAATTAAGACATTGTGGAAATTGTTTCACAACTAATACAGCCTGGAACACCATAGTGTGATGGTGTGTCCGAACATCATAACTGCACCCTATTGGATATGATGCATACCATGATGTCTCTTATCGAATTACTACGATAGTTTATGGGTTAGGCATTAGAGACAACCACATTCACTTTAAATAGGGCACCACGTAATTTTGATGAGATGACACCATATGAATATGGTTTAGAGAAACCTAAGCTGTCATTTCTTAAAAGTTTGGGGCTGCAACGCTTATGTGAAAAAGTTTCAGGCTGAGAAGCTCGAACCCAAAGCGGATAAATGCATCTTCATAGAGTACCCAAAACAGTTGGGTGTACCTCCTGTCTCAGATCTGAAAGCAATAGGGATTGTTTCTAGAATCGGGTCCTTTCTCGAGGAAAAGTTTCTCTCGAAAGAATTGAGTGGGAGGATGGTGGAGACTTGATGAGGTTATTGAACCGTTACTTCAACCAGTGTATAGCAGGGCACAGGGAGTTGTTCCTGTGGCACCTACACCATTGAAGTGGAAGCTTATGATAGTGATCATGAAACTTCAGATCAAGTCACTACCAAACCTCGTAGGACGACAAGGATGCGTACTACTTCAGAGTGGTACGTAATCCTGTCTTGGAAGTCATGTTGCTAGACAACAATGAACCTACGAGCGATGGAGAAGCGATGGTGGGCCCGGATTCCGAAAATTGGCTCGAGGCCATAAAATTCGAGAGAGGATCCATGTATGAAAACAAAGTGTAGACTTTGGAAGAACTGCTTGATGGTCATAAGGCTGTTGGGTACATATGGATTTTAAAAGAAAGACGGACAATGGTGGTAAGTATCACCATTAAGAAAGCTCGACTTGTCGTTAAGATGTTTTCCGACAAGTTCAAGGAGTTGACTACGATGAGACTTTCTCACTCGTAGCGATGCTAAGAGTCTGTTGGAATTATGTTAGCAGTCACTGTATTGTTTATGAAATCTTGCAGATACGATGTCAAAAAATTGTTTCCTTGACGATTTTCTTGAGGAAAGGTTGTATGTGATACAACCAGAAGGTTTTGTTAGTCCTGAAAAATGCTAACAAGTATGCAAAGCTCCAGCAATCCTTCTAAGGACTGGAGTAAGCATCTCGGAGTTGGAATGTATGCTTTCATGAGATGATCAAAGCTTTTGGGTTTATACAAAGTTTATGAGAAACTTGTATTTCCAAAGAAGTGAGTGGGAGCACTATAGAATTTCTGATGAGTATATGTTGTTGACATATTGTTGATCAGAAATGATTTAGAATTTCTGGAAAGCATATAGGGTTATTTGAAAAGTGTTTTTCAATGGAAAACCTGGATTAAGCTACTTGAACATTGAGCATCAAGATCTACAAGGATAGATCAAAACGCTTAATGTTACTTTCAAATGAGCACATACCTTGACATGATCTTGAAGGTGTTCAAGATGGACCAGTCAAAGAAGGAGTTCTTGCCTGAGTTGTAAGGTATGAAGTTATGAAGTTAAAGCTCGACCACGACAGGAGAAAGAGGAAGGACGAAGGTCGTCCCCTATGCTTTTGTCATAGGCTCTATACAGTATGCCATGCTAAGTACCGCACCTGATGTGTGCCTTGCCACATGTCTGGCAAGAGGGTACAAAGGTGATCTAGGAGTAGATCATGAGATAGCGGGCAAAATTATCCTTAGAGGAATAAGGATACGTTTCTCGGTTATGGAGGTGATAAAGAGTTCGACGTAAAGAGTTACATCAATGCAAGCTTAACACCTATCCGGATAGCTCTGAGTAGAGATACCGGATACGTATAATGGAACAACAATTTAGAATAGCTCCAAGTAGAACAGTTATTTGAAATGGCTCCAAATATACCATAGAGATTTGCGAAGTACATACGGATCTGAATGTTGCAGACCCATTGACTAAAACTTCTCTCACAAGCATAACATGATCAAACCCAGAACTCATTGAGTGTTAATCACATAGTGATGTGAACTAGATTATTGACTCTAGTAAACTCTTTGGATGTTGGTCACATGGCGATGTGACCTGTGAGTGTTAATCACATGGCGATGTGAACTAGATTATTGACTCTAGTGCAAGTGGGAGACTGTTGGAAATATGCCCTAGAGGCAATAATAAATTGGTTATTATTATATTTCCTTGTCCATGATAATCGTTTATTATCCATGCTAGAATTGTATTGATAGGAAACTCAGATACATGTGTGGATACATAGACAACACCATGTCCCTAGTAAGCCTCTCGTTAACTAGCTCGTTGATCAATAGATGGTTACGGTTTCCTGACCATGGACATTGGATGTCGTTGATAACGGGATCACATCATTAGGAGAATGATGTGATGGACAAAACCCAATCCTAAGCCTAGCACAAAGACCGTGTAGTTCGTATGCTAAAGCTTTTCTAAATGTCAAGTATCATTTCCTTAGACCATGAGATTGTGCAACTCCCGGATACCGTAGGAATGCTTTGGGTGTGCCAAATGTCACAACGTAACTGGGTGACTATAAAGGAGCACCACGGGTATCTCCGAAAGTGTCTGTTGGGTTGGCACGAATCGAGACTGGGATTTGTCACTCCGTGTGACGGAGAGGTATCTCTGGCCCACTCGGTAGGACATCATCATAATGTGCACAATGTGACCAAGGAGTTGATCACGGGATGATGTGTTACGGAACGAGTAAAGAGACTTGCCGGTAACGAGATTGAACAAGGTATCGGATACCGACGATCGAATCTCGGGCAAGTACAATACCGCTGGACAAAGGGAATTGAATACGGGATTGATTGAATCCTCGACATCGTGGTTCATCCGATGAGATCATCGTGGAACATGTGGGAGCCAACATGGGTATCCAGATCCCGCTGTTGGTTATTGACCGGAGAGTTGTCTCGGTCATGTCTGCATGTCTCCCGAACCCGTAGGGTCTACACACTTAAGGTTCGGTGACGCTAGGGTTGTAGAGATATTAGTATGCGGTAACCCGAAAGTTGTTCGGAGTTCCGAATGAGATCCCGGACGTCACGAGGAGTTCCAGAATGGTTCAGAGGTAAAGATTTATACATGGGAAGTCCTATTTTGGCCACCGGAAAATGTTCGGGATTTTTAGGTATTGTACCGGGAAGGTTCTAGAAGGTTCCGGAGTGGGGCCCACCTGCATGGGGGGACCCACATGAACGTGGGTAGTGGGGGCAAGGCCCCACACCCCTGGTCAAGGCGCATCAAGATCCCCCCTTAGAAGGAATAAGATCATATCCCGAAGGGATGAGATCAAGATCCCTAAAAAGGGGGGATAACAATCGGTGGGGAAGGGAAATGATGGGATTTCTTTCCCCCACCTTTGCCAACACCCCAATGGACTTGGAGGGCAAGAAACCAGCCCCCTCCACCCCTATATATAGTGGGGAGGCGCATGGGAGCCGCACCCTAGCCCCTGGCGCCTCCCTCTCCCCTCGTAACACCTTTCCCTCTCGCTGAGCTTGGCGAAGCCCTGCCGAGATCCCCGCTGCTTCCACCACCACACCGTCGTGCTGCTGGATCTCCATCAACCTCTCCTTCCCCCTTGCTGGATCAAGAAGGAGGAGACGTCTTCCCCAACCGTACGTGTGTTGAACGCGGAGGTGCCGTCCGTTCGGCGCTCGATCATTGGTGATTTGGATCACGACGAGTACGACTCCATCAACCCCGTTCTCTTGAACGCTTCCGCTCGCGATCTACAAGGGTATGTAGATGCACTCCTCTATCTCATTGCTAGATGACTCTATAGATTGATCTTGGTGATGCGTAGAAAAATTTAAAATTCTGCTATGTTCCACAACAAAAGATGCCTCAGCAAGAAACCTTCTTTTAGCCAAGTCTTTGAGACCTCTGCTATTCCAAAAGATTCCTTTCATCTTTCATCATGAATTTTTTTGGTAGTCCGAATCCTAGCACTCCGACGAACCGCAGAAGTGGGATAAATCTTCCGCTTCCATGGGCGTTTGGGTCTACTTGGATCCTCCATCCGGTCCTCATAACCGGGCACAGTGGGGCTAGCGATATTCGCCTCTAGGGTTGCATCCTCTTCTTCGAAGTGAGGATTAGAAGGTGCAATATCCACAAAGATTATCAAGCACTCTAACCCCTAACTCATCAATCTCTGCATCGTTCATGGGTTTTACCGCAGCTAGGTTTCGAATAGTCTCTAATGCACGTTCCGCCTCCAAATCTAGGAGATCATTGACTGAATTAGATATATCTCTATCATTACTCCCCAGTGAAACTCCTAGTTGGTTTGCATTATGAATAATCTCCTCATTTGAATAATGTAAAATTGAATTAGACACGTTAACAGACATACCAGTAGTGACTTCAATGTCACGAAGCTTGGCCGCCCGCATAGCGCACCTCTGCTGCATGTCGTCAACCTCCGGGAAATCCTGGAGCCTGCGACTCATCCGCCGGCCCTCAGAAACTGGATCTGAAATCCCTCCGAATGCGATCACGTCCTGGCGAGAGGGCCTACAGACATCAAGGCCTCCTGCCCTGATGGTAGGTCCCGCCGATATCTGCCCTGAAGCGGCGCCTTGGCGCTCAAGCGCGCCGGGGGAGAGGAGTTTGCGGTCCGCCTACCCGAACTCCCCACCCGTCCCGACCCTCTGGCTGGGGGGCGTCATAGGCACCCCAGTTGGTGCGGCAACCAAGGCGGCCTGAGGAGAAGAAGGAGCCGCCGCCACCTAACCATAGTCCCCTCCCAGAGGCTCAACCACCACCGTCGGAGAGGCCTCGGTCAGGGTGGGATCAAGCACGCCGGGCGAGAGAAGTATGTGGGCCTCCTGCCTGAACTCCCCACCCATCCCGACCCTTTGGCTGGGCGTCCCGGTCTGTGAGGCCACCAAGGCGACCTGAGGCGAGGAGGGAGCCGCAGTGACCTGACCATAGCCCCTCCCCGAGGCGCGGCCGAGTCTCCCCGAGAGCAAGCCACCTCCGTGATCGGGAGCACCGGCTCCTGAGCATTGGCAGAAAACAGTGGAGGGAGCGTATACTCCAGCTCATCATCGTCCTCCACCCGGTCACTCCAAAGTCTGGGAGGTGCAGAAGCTGGCTCAAACGACCCAAATCTCAGCGTGTTCATCGGCACTGAGGGAGAGGATGCTGTCTCGTGCACGGTTGTCTGAGCTGGCCTCGAACCGTTGGACATCTCACGTCTAGCATCAGCCCCGGACGCCTCCTTGGCCGCAGACCCATCGTCTCCCTCGTGCATGTCTGTATCAGTCCCATTGATGATGTAAGCGAAAAGTGCGGCATCCTCAAACTCAATCTCAGTGGGAACATTTTGCCCCGATATGTCCACATAACCACATCAGGCACAAACTCTATATCCCGCACACTCACCAGCAAACGAGCCACCCCGTGAGCTCGGGTAAAGGCCATATCCACTCGCTCAGTCTTCCCTACCAAAATACCCAAGCTAGCAACCACCTCTGCGTCCTGCATCAGCTTCGAGGGAGTTCCAGAGAAACGTGACCATACCCGAGTAAGAGGCTTGCCCTTTGGCTCAACCTTCTTCCACTCGTGGAACTCCAGAATACACTCTGTGCCAGGCACACGGCACAGCCCGAAACTCAAGAGTCTCTGCAAGTCCTGAACAGATGGGAAGTCAACCTTATACATATTGCCCTCAATACTGACAAGCTCCCACTGGTAGTCACCTGGAACTAGCTCCTTAAGCCTCTGCACAATCTGAGACTCGGACACATCACATTTGGTCACTTTCACAATTCCAGTAGTCATGCATGGAGTCTCCTCTGGGATATCTCGCACACTAGGGGACTCAAAGAACATCAGCTCAGCACAATACACACCATAAATAGAGATAGTGGGCATCCGATCACGCAAGATAGGACACTCCCCCGTACCATGTGTCGGCTTGCCGCAAGTATTACAAAGCTCAGTTACGCAATCCGCAATAAAGTGGCCCTTCTCACCACAACGATAGCAAAGCATCTTCTCCTTCTTGCGAGCCCATTTGGACGCTTTATATGACTCTGCTTTGTCTGTATTATCAACCGACCCCGATGCTGTGGCAGCAACCGTTGCCAGCTCTGTGACCACCTCCATGGCGTGATCTGACAAATCTGCCGTGTGAGCATGATTGGTTGTCTCAGTGGTGTCCGTCTGCTCAACGACGGTCGGCGGAGGAGGATGACGTTGCCGGTACCGGCCACCTCGGCCACCTCGACCACGATGACCACGGTAGCCAGCATGCTACCGGTGGTTAGGGCCTGATGCCCCTTCAACAAAGCCTCCCGGGGGGCCATAAAAAGGTCTGTCCGCTGATCCATCGCTTTGCCAAGCATGCCCACGTCCACCACCTGTGGACGATGAACCTCGGTGTATACCTTCACCATAAACATCATGTCCGTCATCACCCCATTGACCCCGCGGCGGTCCATTTGCTCCACCGTTGGCTGGTCCCCGGGGCACACCCGCTCCTCCAGTTCCCGACTGAGGCGGCGGTGCCTGAGCATGCACCCGGCCGGGCCGTTTCTGCGGCGGCCGCGTAACGAGGTGCGGCGGTGGAGCAGCACGTACAGCCGGTGTAGGCGGCGACGGCCTCGGACCGTGCGCCCGGTCCCGCCCTGCTGAAGCAAGCGCCGACAAGGCCCCAACCGGAGTTGCTGCTGGCGCCGGTGGCCTAGGAGCAGGCGGGCCGCCACGACCCACCGCCGGCACCGAAGGCCAGACGCTGTGGTGACCACCACCGCGACCCAGCGTGCCCTGTGGCGCTCCGGCTCCCACTGAAGCCCCAGCGACGCCCCGCCCAGCCGTTACAGGAGGCGGCGCAGCCGACCCATCGCGCCCGGTGGCAGCAACTGCCAGAGGGGGATTCTTCCCCGTCGGAACCCCTGCCCCGCGACCAGCCATCGCAGAGAGCGGCAGAATCCGGTGCGCACGTCCAGAGCCACAAACCTGAAATCCCGGCCTCCCGCACCTTCGAACCCTAGGCGCAAGTGGCGATATCGACGTCGATTGATCGACGTGATTTTTGCATATGCCTGCGCACGCAAGGACCGAGGGACCCGGAATAGTCTGGGCCTCATACCCAACTATCTCCGGCTCAACATGCTGCGGCGTTCGTACTGGCGAAGTTGGCCCATCTCGGCCCAGTAGAGAAATCAAACGTTCCTCCCGAGCCGCCCTGATCCCAATCCCCGGGATCGCCGGCATGTTCGCCGCTGCCGCAATCGGCGTTGGTCCGGCCATGTTTCGACGCTTGCTCTTCCTTCTCTTAACTGTAATCCAGGACTCGGGATGAATCAAATCAAAAAGAGTTAGGGTCGGGAGGCATACCTTAGGTAGGGGTCCCCTCCAAGGCTTGATCGATGACTCCGCCGTACTCTGGCGAACTGGCATGCATTCTGAACTTTCTTTGCCTGCAGGAGTCGGCTCTTGACACGCCACCCGGGTATTAGGACCAACAGCGTCAAAAGTCATCGAAGGATCCGGCGATTCGCGAGAGCATTTCCCATCGGCGCTCTCCTCCTCGTCATCCTCGTCCGCAAGCACCCAGAAGCGGCCTCCAACCCGCCGATCTAGCTTCCCGCCGCTAGACTCCGGTGATGTGTCAACTATCTCGATCGAATGAACCTCTTCCGAAACCATCTGCATACGGAGATCGACAACCACATCGAAAATATCAATACGCAAAAGGGTTCCTACCTTCATCTGGCCGTCAATGTCGATGTAGTTGCCGGCGCGGACGTCATTGTCCAGATCCAGCAACGCCGTCCAACGAGATGCCGGAGAATGGTGCAGCCGGCCGCTGATCCAATTCCCCTGGCCCTCACGGAACCTAACGGCCCAGCGCCATCCCTCCGCCGCCGGCGCACCATCCTCGCCGGTGTCGTTGATCAGATCCGAATGGACGATATCAGGTAACAGTGTCGAGGCCTTCGGCGTCGAGGGCGAAGCGGTGCACGGCAGATCCGGTGACGCATCCGACGTCCGCCCACGGCGCCCGGAGTCCATCCCCCGCTACTCAGTATTGGCAGATTAAGCAGTAAAAAACAATGGATTTCAATCTCCATAAGTTAACGATGCCGTACAGAAAGGGCAGTTCAGCATCAGTCATGTTTGCACACTATTTCCGACTTAAGTAATTGAATTGGTAAATCCGGCTGCGCAAAATTTCCAAATGACTTTAAAGTGGCATGACTCCACCTTACGGTTGTTTGATGTAGGCGATGTCGTTTAGTAGGAATAATGTATCTCACGTTATATCCCCGTCCCGAGGATGTGCCTAGCATCATCAAAGGGCGTGTGAAGCAGGAGCGGAACCAGCGTGTAGGGGTTGGGTTCGGATGAACCCAACGATGTTTTCACGTCACGTATATATGTACACGTATTCACTTGTATGAACCCAATATAAATGCATGGTTGAACCCATTAAAGCTAGGACGCACGACGGCACGAGTAAGAAGCCTCTTGGCCCATTGAAAATTTATTATAACATGATGAATAGTAGCCCAACAAAAAGCCTACAGTTATTTCTCATCAAATACGAAAGAGCCCACAGGTGACAGTTGACTACGATGCCATCCACGCACGATTCCACATCCTGTACGCAACAAACCCCGTGCTTATCGTTTCCCCAAGTTCGTTTCCCTACCCGGCCCCTCGGTGTCTCATCTCCACATTCCCCCGTCATGGCGCCAGATCGCCAGTCCCCGGCGGCAAGCCGACAACGGCAAGTCGGCCATCGGCGATGGCTGGCAATTGAAGTCCCAACTGAAGGTAATCATATCACGCCGTCCTTTTTGTGTGGCATTACGCTTTACCCTAATTTTCCAATTAATTTCCCTGAACTTAGATTGGTCTATACTATGCTATGCAATAATATTTCTCAAAAAGAAATCGACCATCAGATTGATGTTGGCACTTCAGGGCCAACGTTAGATGTAGGCAATACATCAAAAACTATCTCCCAAAGTTTCTATTGAGACAGAAATAACTTTAGATGATCTGCCATATGATGTGTTTCATCTATTTATGATAATAATGAAATATCGAAAGGGTACACACTAAAATGTGAGTGACTTTACATGCTTCTTTCGCTTGATGGTACTACTTACGTTAAATTTGTCATACTAACTTATCATTTTTTCCAAAGGTTTTTAACGAGATGAGAAGCTGCACTTGAAGCTATGAAGTTATTTCGGTACTACCCTGTCTATAAAATGAAAATGAGGGATTTTATAATTTCATCCACTGGTATGTCTTGCACTCTTTGGTTTTACATTTAATCAATATATGCGATAATTGATACCATATTTCAGTTTGTTGCATTGTCTTTGAGTGTTGTACTCTTGTTGTAAGATTTGTTGAAAAGACTATTGTTGTAAGATAGTTTGAATCGGACATTACACTTAATTAATTAATACCAAATCCTCACAATGAGCTAATGAGTGAACCCATTGACAAAATTTTCTGGCTCCGCCCCTGGTGTGAAGGTGTGTCTCCGTCAGATCTCGCGGGATTCGGTCAGTGTTGGTTTTCGATGGATCTGTTTGGATCCGGTCTTCGTTCGTCTTTGTTTGAGTGTTTACATGTTTGATCCTTCTGATCTACGACTTTCTTCATCGGCGATGGTTGCTTCTTTGATGCGTTAGTCCTATAGGGCCTTAGCACGACGACTTTCCGACTGTCTACTACAACAATGTTTGCCTGGCTATAGTGATTGAGGGGCGATGACAGCGGCGCGCCTTCGGCTCGCTTCAATGCTTGGAGTCATCGTTGAGTGGTCCATGAACATGGTTGTAATTTTTATTATCTATGTTATTTTCTGTATTGTCATGGTTGAAAATGAATAGATTGAGTTTCGGGAAAAGAAATGGCTCTCTCTACGTAAGTGTCCTGCCCCCATCAGAAGCTGCACACGCACATATACATAGTACTTGTTTCGCGCTGGGACAGAGCCGGCAGGGAGCGGCATTGGGAAGCACGGTGTCCATGCTCCATGCAGATCCAAGGCGTGGATTAGGCATGCTGTCACAGGCAACTGTGACTGGAGTTGGCGAAGCATGGAGTGGGAGCAGTAGCTGGTTTGTCTCCCTTGACTCGGGGGCATGTGCTGCGGCATGTCCATGTGGCGGACGACGAGGAACGCATCAAGGGTTAAATAACGGCTGATAGAGAAGAACCCACGCGTACGCACATGCCCCCTCGATCTGGCTCTCACGTCTCGTGACACCATTGACGCCGGTACCTATCCTATCCTGAATGTGTCTAGCTTGACCATGCATTCGGCAGTACGTTTTCCCGCGCGCCCGCTGCTTGGCCCCCTGGAGCCCCAACACCATGTCTTCCTCTCCCTCGGCCGCCACGAGCCCACGACGATTTCACTCTCTCCATATCGACCTCCACTGTCACCGTGCATCGAACGTAGCCATCGGCCGCGGTGCCCCGCGCGCGTATATATACGGCACGCATCGACCTCACTGCGTTGCCGGAGTAGCTAGAAACAGCACAAGCTTTCAGCTGTAAGATCGCGCACAGGGAAAACAGTTGTCGAAGGGAAGGAGAGCAAGCCACCGGCGCCATGGAGCTGGAGCTGGGGCTTGCGCCACCCAACCACGCCGGCCAGTCGGCGGGCTCGTGCGGGAAGAGGGGCTCGGCGCCGGCGGGGGCGTTCGGGGTCACCAAGACCACGCTGCCACACTTCCCGCGCGACGACGACGGCGACGACAGCTGGGAAGACGGCACTGGCGGCGCCCTCGATTGGCGAACGAGCAACAAGTGAGGGTTTGCTTGTTTGGTGGTGTTCAATGCAATGCAGTGCACGTATGCGCCCTTCTCTTTCGTGAAACTGAGTGCAAGTCGTGCAGGAGGAAGAGGCTGGTGGGCTGGCCGCCGGTGAAGAGCGCTTACCGCCCGCGCAGCCGCGGCAACGGACACGTGAAGGTGAAGATGGAAGGGGTGCCCATCGGGAGGAAGGTGGACCTGTCCCGCCACGCCTCCTACCACCAGCTCCACCACACGCTCCGCCTCATGTTCCCCTCCTCCGCTTCTCACCATGGTGATCCATACGCCGTCGCCTACGAGGACGGGGACGGGGACTGGATGCTCGTCGGAGACGTGCCGTGGGAGTAAGTTGTGGATTCTTAATTTGTTCAGCGCGCATTCCCCTGTCATTGCATCGAATCGAATGGTTGACTGACAACGGTGTTGAACCGACCTCTTGCAGGGACTTTAGCCAGTCGGCCAAACGCCTCAAGATACTCATGCAACCGACTACACATGGCATTACTGGTTGAGTTTGGGCGTCATGATCTGCACCGGCGTCTGTGTCTAGTTAATTAGCTTACTGAATAATTGTAGTATAATGTTTTTTTTGCGGGTAATTTTAGTATAATGTTTTTTTGCGGGGGAATTTTAGTATACGACCAACGAAAGTTGGGCTCGAACACGGTCTGGGCTGATGAGAGTGGCGCATGCAGGCACCATAAGCTTACTAAATGTGTCATCGTTGCGGTTCTTGCCTCCCTACCAAAATGCAACGTCGACAATATTTTCTTCGCTGCGATATGTGAGTGATGTGACTTGTATGTGTGCCCATTCAGCGGCTGCGACAGTTTTGCCTGATTTTCCACTAATTAACCGGGTAAATTTCTTCTTCTTAATTAACGAAAACTCTTTGCACATGCCATGCATCAATACAGTGTCGAAGTTGCCTCGAGATTTGTACTATGCGATACTACTTTGAGTTGTATTCCTCTCACTCTTGTCTTTTATGCATGCATTTGTTTTAGTTTTATTCCGGTACGTTTTCAAATAAGTTTCAAATAGAATTAGATACACTTATTTGAAATATTTGATACAACTGTCCAATAATTTCATAACTTTTTTAGACATAAACCATTCTCCAGCCGTTTTTTATAGGTCTGTTATAGTTTATTAGTTGTTATAACCATGTACATAATCTCTCTATGTTATTATTCAACATATAAAAACTGAGTAGTTTTAACATGCTCCCTCTTACCCCCTCTTTTGACATGGTAAGAGTATATAATAGATCTAAGCCGTTGATCTCATTAATCAGTGGTCTGATTAACTCTTACATTCTTTCCTTACATGTAAAAATAGGGGGTAAGAGGAAGCATGTTAAAATTTGCCATAAAAACTATAGTGAGGATATTCCCTTTGTAAATAAAGCGGGCATTGGTTTTTTTTCAAAGTCCAATTTTTTTCTTGATCAAGTTTATAGAAAAACTCTTAATATCACAATACTGACCTTGTACATGTGTTGATATTTGTTTCTGTAAACTTGATCGAAGATAACGTTTTATGTTTGAAAAAAATAATAGACCTTATGAAAAGGAAACGAGAGTATCAATTTTGACATATTTCACCGTTATTCGTAAATTTCCAGATTTAAGTCACGATTTTTCCAACAAAATTCACATCAATTTCACATGATTTCAAACATATTGTCACAAATTTTGGTCATTTCTAAACAAGTATCAATAATTGGTCCAATCATTAAAAAAACATTGTGATTGTATTCAGTTGCTTCATTCTTCTATTAATGGGTTTCAAAAGCATTCCACAGATAATTCACATAAACTTGATTAAAAACAGATATGTTAGAACCATTATACAGGCACCCGAGAGACATTGCACTGAATTTTGACACAGACTAAATTTTGCAGAGATGTTTTTCAGTGGATTTTTAGAACTATTTCAGTGACATTTGTGAGACATCTCAGTGGAATTCAGAACGATACCAGAACAACAAAAGTGCAATTGTATGTCGAGTTCATCGCAGTACTGGTGTTTGTAGTTTTTGGACCTTTTTTTCATAAAGAGAGCGTCTTCTCCGATTTTCATTAACGGAAACCACATTACCATATTACAACAGCTGCAGAACTTAACAGGGAAAAAAGCATGCATGATCTAGTGAGAGCAGAAGGGCTATCCCCAACTGTCCCGAAAAGATCACATAAGGCAATCAGATACGGCCCCGCGGATAACCTACATCTCAAGGAGAGGTTTAAAATGGAAGTTTGGACAAAGTTTCTGGCCATACACAACCAGACTCACAATTGACAAAGAGCATGAAGGCAAATGAACATCTTCAATAGCGACCAAGAGCAAGAAGAACAGACAGCATTTTGTCCCCCATAGCAGCTTGACCCTGCCACGATCCTGTTCGCCCCAATCCTACATTCATGAGTCGGCTTAAAACTTCACTTGCAATCATCTCAACCATTCTTACGCCTCACTTCATTGTTCTTTGCTTCTGGGTTTTTCGGCAAGATATTTCAGTCATGAAGCCATTTAATAATCATATTAACAAGAGTACAAGGATCAGTCACCTGGTTATTACTACCTCCTTTCCGATTTATAGGGTTCAATTCAAAAATCTCATCAACTAAGGTAGACGATGAGTGGTGGAATAATTTTTGTAGTTTGCAAAAGCACTCAATTAATGCACTCGTTTTCCTCCAAAAATTACGTTTACCAATGCATTAATTGCAATGCATGCATGCATGAAGTCCATG
This sequence comes from Triticum aestivum, assembly GCF_018294505.1. Classification (NCBI taxonomy): domain Eukaryota; kingdom Viridiplantae; phylum Streptophyta; class Magnoliopsida; order Poales; family Poaceae; genus Triticum; species Triticum aestivum. The sequence continues at coordinate 86,728,920 of NC_057812.1, read as the reverse complement.
CATTGATTAATTTTCTCTTAATACTTACATGTAATGATTATATGCACCTTGAAATCTGAACATGTGGTAGGGAACCATCAAATTGAGACTTATAAAATGAGAAATCTAAAATTTTGAGATAGGTCCTATAAACCGAAAAGAAGGGAGTATCAAAGATAATGCTATTTTTCAATTTCCAAATAGTCCAGAAAATGGCAGAGATGCCTGCACAACTAGACTTTTTTCACACATATTAAATCTCAACAGCCAAGTGTTAAACAAATTACTAAATATCAAACAACAATATCAACGCAAGGGACAAATCTAACTAGGAACTATGCATGCAACCGCTCTACTCGTTTGCCGCCGCTGGTGTTGTGCTTGTGCCGCCGCGGAGTAGGCGCGCGCATGCCGACCAAGCTTTGCATACGCCCACAATGACGCCCGCTGTTTAGCCGCCTTAAACCATCACTAGTAGAAAAGAGGGCTTTGGTTCAGGCCGGGTCAGCCCATTAGTCCCGGTTCAGTCCAGAACCGGGACCCATGGGGACATTGGTCCCGGTTCGTGAGGCCAGGGGCCTGCCGGGCCTCGTGGGGGCATTGGTCCCGGTTCGTCATGCCCCTTTGGTCAATGGGCCTCGCTCCTGGCCCACCACCATTGGTCCCGGTTGGTGGATTGAACCGGGACCACAAGCTTTCCTTTAGTCCCGGTTCATGCCACGAATCGGGACCAATGAGGTGCCTATATATACCCCTCGCCCGCGAGCAGAGCACTCAAGTGCTCTGTTTTTCTCTGGCCGGCGATGGGAGGGCTTTGTGGTGCTCTACCTCACCTCCTATGCACATGAGGTGTTCGATGAAATGCCCGAGCAACACTAGTAAACTTTCTCCTCTCGAAGCTTGACCTCAAAGCTCCATTTTCCTCGAGATTGGTCTAGGTTTAGTGGCCTATCACGTCCCACTCCCGTCTTCATCGCCGTCGATCGCCCGCACCGATCTCGTCGCCGGCACCACCGTGGTGAGCCTCTTGTTCTTATCTTCTTTCTGAAAGAAAAAAATTCTTACTTTAGATAGATACTTGTCTAATTTCTTACTTTTATTATTGCTTGTTATTATATAGTGCGATGGTTTTGGTATCCGCCCCCGTCGGCCCTCGTCTTGGCTATGATTCGGATGTGGTATGTATTATCATTTTATAACTATTTGGTTCATTTATTGTTTATGACAATTATGCCGACCAACGTGACATAGATTTTATTTATCTAGGAGGTAGTTGAACCAGAAATTCCAACCGACCCTATTGTCGAGAGGTTAAATTTAGTTGAAGAAGAAAACAATTACTTGAAGGAAAAAAATTGAGGAGGAGAAGATGATATTGGAGTTGCATGTTGCGGATGTCGTCGATGATCACAAGATCAAGATGGATGCAATGCGGTTGAAGATGAGAATGATTAGAAAATATGCCATTCATACTGAGGCTTGGTATCATTATGCCGTTGGATCAATTGTTACCTTGGTTGCGATTATGATCGCATTTGTTTTCGCATTGAAATGTTTTACATAGTTTCAATGTATGGTTTAATTAATTAGATGCTCTGGAGAGCTATATGTTGTTAGATGAGAATTATATATGTACTTTGGTTTTAATGTGATGATGAACTTCTATTAATTTGGTCACTTAATTATCTATTCATGATGTTCTGTGATGGTTTTTGACACACTTAATTATATATAATGCACGTAGATGAACCGGCAATGGATGTACGGTGACAGACACACCTCCGAGTATATTAAGGGCGTGCATGATTTTCTCGAAGTGGCTGTGGCAAACAAGCATAATGGTTTTATGTGTTGTTCATGCCCTAAATGTGGGAATACGAAGTCTTACTCTGACCGGAAAATCCTTCACACCCACCTGCTTTACAATGGTTTCATGCCACACTATAATGTTTGGACGAGGCACGGAGAAATAGGGGTTATGATGGAAGACGATGAAGAAGAAAAGGATGATGACAACTATGTGCCCCCTGAATACGATGATGCTGCAACGGGGGAAGTTGCTGAAGATCAAGAGGAACCAGACGATGTGCCTAATGATGCTGCAACGGGGGAAGCTGCTGAAGATCATGAGGAACCAGACGATGTGCCCGATGATGATGATCTCCGCCGGGTCATTGTCGATGCAAAGACGCAATGTGAAAGTCAAAAGGAGAAGCTGAAGTTCGATCGCATGTTAGAGGATCACAAAAAAGGGCTGTACCCCAATTGCGAAGATGGCAACACAAAGCTCAGTACCGTACTGGAATTGCTGCAGTGGAAGGTTGTGAATGCTGTGCCTGACAAAGGATTTGAGAAACTACTGAAAATATTGAAGAAGAAGCTTCCAAAGGATAACGAATTGCCCGACAGTACATACACAGCAAAGAAGGTCGTATGCCCTCAAGGATTAGAGGTGCGCAGAAGATACATGCATGCCCTAATGACTGCATCCTCTACCGCGGTGCGTACAAGGATCTGAACGCATGCCCGGTATGCGGTGCATTGCGGTATAAGATCAGACGAGATGACCCTGGTGATGTTGACGACAAGCCCCCTAGGAAGAGGGTTCCTGCGAAGGTGATGTGGTATGCTCCTATAATACCGTGGTTGAAATGTCTATTCAGAAACGAAGAGCATGCCAAGTTGATGCGATGGCACAGTGAGGACCGTAAGAAAGACGGGAAGTTGAGAGCACCCGCTGACGGGTCGCAGTGGAGAAAAATAGAGAGAAAGTACTGGCCTGAGTTTGCAAGTGACCGAAGGAACGTATGGTTTGGTTTAAGCGCGGATGGCATTAATCCTTTCGGGGAGTGATACGTCTCCAACGTATCTATAATTTTTGATTGCACCATGCTATATTATCTACTGTTTTGGACTATATTGGGCTTTATTTTCCACTTTTATATTATTTTTGGGACTAACCTATTAACCGAAGGCCCAGCCCAGAATTGCTGTTTTTTTTTTGCCTATTTCAGTATTTGAAGAAACGGGATATCAAACAGAGTCCAAACGGAATGAAACCTTCGGGAACGTGATTTTCTCACCGAACGTGATCCAGGAGACTTGGACCCTACGCCAAGGCATCAGAGAGGCGGTCACGAGGGTGGGGGGCGCCCCCCCCCCCCAAGGGCGCACCCCCTGCCTAGTGGGCCCCTCGAAGCTCCACCGACGTACTTCTTCCTCCTATATATACCTACGTACCCCCAAACGAACAGGGACGGAGCCAAAAACCTAATTCCACCGCCGCAACTTTCTGTATCCACGAGATCTCATCTTGGGGCCTGTTCCGGAGCTCCGCCGGAGAGGGCCGTCATCACGGAGGGCTTCTACATCATCATAGCCTCTCCGATGAAGTGTGAGTAGTTTACCTCAGACATTCGGGTCCATAGTTAGTAGCTAGATGGCTTCTTCTCTCTTTTTGGATCTCAATACAAAGTTCTCCCCCTCTCTTGTGGAGATCTATTCGATGTAATCTTCTTTTTGCGGTGTGTTTGTTGAGGTCGATGAATTGTGGGTTTATGATCAAGTCTATCTATGAATAATATTTGAATCTTCTCTGAATTCTTTTATGTATGATTAGTTATCTTTGCAAGTCTCTTCGAATTATCCGTTTGGTTTGGCCAACTAGATTGGTAGTTCTTGCCATGGGAGAAGTGCTTAGCTTTGGGTTCGATCTTGCGGTGTCCTTTCCCAGTGACAGAAGGGGCAGCAAGGCACGTATTGCATCGTTGCCATCGAGGATAGCAAGATGGGGTTTATTTCATATTGCATGAATTTATCTCTCTACATCATGTCATCTTGCTTAAAGCGTTACTCTGTTTTTAACTTAATACTCTAGATGCATGCTGGATAGTGGTCGATGAGTGGAGTAATAGTAGTAGATGCAGAATCGTTTCGGTCTACTTGTCACGGACGTGATGCCTATATACATGAGCATGCCTAGATATTCTCATAACTATGCTCAATTCTGTCAATTGCTCAACAGTAATTTGTTCACCCACTTTAGAATACTTATGCTCTTGAGAGAAGCCACTAGTGAAATCTATGGCCCCCGGGTCTATTCTCATCATATCAATCTCCATCACTTTAATCTTGCTTTGCTTTTGTTTACTTTGCTTTTTACCTTTCACTTTGCATCTTTATACTAAAAATACCAAAAATATTATATCTATCAGACCTCACTCTCGTAAGTGACCGTGAAGGGATTGACAACCCCTAATCGCGTTGGTTGCGAGTAGCTATCGTTTTGTGCAGGTACAAGGGACTTGACCGTGGCCTCCTACTGGATTGATACCTTGGTTCTAAAAAACTGAGGGAAATACTTACGCTACTCTGCTGCATCATCCCTTCCTCTTTGGGGAAATCCAACGCAAGCTCAAGAGGTAGCAGGGAGCAGAGCAGCAATCACATCACCTGGCCCGTTACTCCATGTATGTATAACCTTCCTCCTTGGATGTTCATGAAGCGGAAGTTCATTATGATGCCAATTCTCATCCAAGGCCCTAAGCAACCCGGCAACGACATTGATGTGTTCCTAAGGCCATTAGTTGAAGAACTTTTATAGCTGTGGAATGGAAACGGTGTACATACGTGGGATGAGCACAAACAGGAGGAATTTAACCTGCACGCGTTGCTGCTTGTAACCATCAAAGATTGGCCCGCTCTCAGTAACCTTTCAGGACAGACAAACATGGGATACCACGCATGCACGCACTGTTTAGAAGAAACTGAAAGTATATACCTGGACAAATGCAGGAAGAATGTGTACCTGGGCCATCGTTGATTTCTTTCGACCAACCATCAATGTAGAAAGAAAGGCAAGCATTTCAAAGGCGAGGCAGATCACCGGAAGAAGCCCGCCATGCGTACCGGTGATCACGTACTTGCTATGGTCAAGGATTTACACGTCATCTTTGGAAATGGTCCCGGCGGATTAGTTGTTCCGAATAACGCTGAGGGACACGCACCCATGTGGAAGAAGAAATCTATATTTTGGGACCTACCCTACTGGAAAGACCTAGAGGTCCGCTCTTCAATCGACGTGATGCACGTCACGAAGAACCTTTGCGTGAACCTGCTAGGCTTCTTGGGCGTGTATGGGAAGACAAAAGATACACCTAAGGCATGGGAGGACCTGCAACTTTTGCACGAAAAAGATGACATGCCTCCGAAGCAGTATAAAGGTCCTGCCAGCTACGCTCTTACGAAAGAAGAGAAAGAAATCTTCTTTGAATGCCTGCTCAGATGAAGGTCACGACTGGCTTCTCGTTGAATATAAAGGGAATAATAAATATGCCAGAGAAAAAGTTCCAGAACCTAAAGTCTCATGACTGCCATGTGATTATGACGCAATTGCTTCCGGTTGCATTGAGGGGGCTTCTACCGGAAAACGTCTGATTAGCCATTGTGAAGCTATGTGCATTCCTCAATGCAATCTCTCAGAAGGTGATCGATCCAGAAATCATACCAAGGTTAAGGAGTGATGTGGCACAATGTCTTGTCAGTTTCGAGCTGGTGTTCCCACCATCCTTCTTCAATAACATGACGCACGTCCTAGTTTATCTAGTCGATGAGATTGTCATTCTGGGGCCCGTATTTCTACACAATATGATCCCCTTTGAGAGGTTCATGGGAGTCCTAAAGAAATATGTCCGTAACCATGCTAGGCCAGATGGAAGCATCTCCATGGGCCATCAAACAGAGGATGTTATTGGGTTTTGTGTTGACTTCATTCCTGGCCTTAAGAAGATAGGTCTCCCTAAATCGCGGTATGAGGGGAGACTGACTGGAAAATGCACGCTGGGAGGGGCCTCAATAATATGCAGGGACGGATATTCTTGGTCTCAAGCACACTACACAGTTCTACAGAACTCTACCTTGGTGACCCCGTATGTCGATTAACACAAGAACAGTCTGCGCTCCAAACACCCGGAGCAGTGCGACGACTGGATTACATGTGAACACATCATGACTTTCAACAGTTTGTTGGAAACACGTCTCAAAGGTGACAACAATGTTTCTGATGAGCTGTACTTGTTGTCCAGGGGACCATCTTTGACTGTATTAACTTACAAAGGATACGAGATAAATGGAATACATTTTACACGATCTCCCAAGATCAAAATAGCACCAACCAAAACAGCGGTGTCCGCTTTGATTCAGCAACCGAGAGGGGAAAGGACACATATTATGGTTACATAGTGGACATATGGTAACTTGACTACGGACATGATTTTAAGGTCCCTTTGTTTAAGTGCAAATGTGTCAATCTGTCAGGAGGCGGGGTACAAGTAGACCCACAGTACGGAATGACAACAGTGGATCTCAACAATCTTGCGTATGCACACGAACCGTTCGTCCTAGCCAATGATGTGGCACAGGTTATCTATGTGAAGGACATGTCTACCAAACCGAGAAAAAGAAAAGACAAGGAAGTGAATACATCATACGATGAGCCAAAGCGCCACATAGTTCTTTCAGGAAAAAGGGACATCGTGGGAGTGGAGGGCAACACAGACATGTTTGAAGATTATGAAAAGTTTCATGAAATTCCTCCCTTCAAAGTCAAGGCTGACCCAAGCATCCTGATAAAAGATGAAGATTATCCATGGTTACGGCACAATAAGCAAATGACACAAGCGAAGAAAAAGTGAAGACTTTCTCCCGCAACTATTATGATGATAGCATGCCAACTTTGTAACAGACGAGTATGATACCATTGTCCGTTTTCTACATGCACATGCTATGTGGGTGAAATTATGATACCATGCCAACTTTCAACTTTTTCAGAGTTCATTTGAAATGCTTTCATGTCTTATGGTTCGGCCCTCGTAATACCATTATTCAAATTTTAACTATTCAAATTTGAAAACTAATGGCACTAATAGAAAGTTTATAATTTTTTCTAAAACTAATGGCATTAACAAAAAGTTTATAATTTTTCTGACCTAAAAGCAAAAAGAATTAAAAATTAAAGCAAAAAACAAAAGAAAATAAATAATGCAAAAAACAAAACAAAAAAACTAGAAAAAAACTATTTTTATAGTAAAGTTAATCACAAACTTGTGATTCACACAAATTTCAAAGAATTTAAATTTTAACTACTTAAATTTGAAAACTAATGGCACTAAGAGAAAGTTTATAAGTTTTCTAAAACTAATGGCACTAACAGAAAGTTTATAATTTTGCTGACCTAAAAGAAAAAAGAATTAAAAAAAGCAAAAACAAAAGAAAATAAATAATGCAAAAAACAAAACAAAAAATGGAAAAAAAACTATTTTTATAGTAAAGTTAATCACAAACTTGTGATTCACACAAATTTCAAAGAATTCAAATTTTAACTATTCAAATTTAAAAACTAATGGCACTAATAGAAAGTTTACAATTTTTCTGACCTAAAAGCAAAAAGAATTTAAAAATAAAGCAAGTACAAAAGAAAATAAATAATGCAAAAAACAAAACAAAAAACTGGAAAAAAATATAAAAAACTGCCACCTATTGGGCCACCAAGGCCTGAATACGACTAGAAAACCAACCTAGGCCAGGATTCAGGCCCGCAGAAGGCCCAATAGGCCCACAGACAGCATGGTGTGAGATTAAGCCCATAAGCCTGCATTTGAGAGGAGCTCGAGAGGGCAGCCGCAGTGGGGCTTATAAACCACTCCGAGCCCCTCTCAACTAGCGAGATCGGACTAAACTTTTGGCCGCGGGCAGCGCAACGCCTTTGGTCCTGGTTGGTACCACCAACCGGGACTAAATGGGCATTGGTCCCGGTTCGTGGCACCAACCGGGACCAATGCTCCTCGCCCCTGGCCCATGACCATTAGTCCTGGTTTATGCCACAAACCGAGACAAAAGGGTTGGTCCTCGTTGCCGGCAGAGTTTAGTCCCACCTCGCAAACCGAAGGGGGCTCACACCGGTTTATAAGCCCTTCCCTCTTTGCCTTGTTGAGCTCCTCTCAAAATGAAAATAGATGCCCTTATAGAGAAAAGTTTAACCTAAATTCAGAGTGAATTTCTCTGAAATTCATAGAAATTTACTATGAAATTAGGTTGAATTTTCTCTATAAGCGCATCTATGCTCATTTTTTAGTAAGTTACACACAAATTTCGAAGATTTCAAATTTTAACTATTCAACTTTGAAAACTAATGGCACTAACAAAAAGTTTATAATTTTTATAAAACTAATGGCACTAACAGAAAGTTTATAATTTTGCTAACCTAAAAGCAAAAGGAATTAAAAATTAAAGCAAAAAACAAAAGAAAATAAATAATGCAAAAAACAAAACAAAAAACAGGGAAAAACTATTTTTATAGTAAAGTTAATCACAAACTTGTGATTCACACAAATTTCAAACAATTCAAATTTGAAAACTAATGGCACTAACAGAAAATTTATAATTTTTCTGACCTAAAAGCAAAAAGAATTAAAAAATAAAGCAAAAAACAAAAGAAAATAAATAATGCAAAAAAAACTGAAAAAAAACTATTTTTATAGTAAAGTTAATCACAAACTTGTGAATTCACACAAATATCAAAGAATTCAAATTTAACTATTCAAATTCGAAAACTAATGGCACTAACAGAAAGTTTATAATTTTTCTAAATCTAATGGCACTAACAGAAAGTTTATAATTTTGCTAACCTAAAAGCAAAAAAGAATTAAAAATTAAAGCAAAAAAGGAAATAAATAATGCAAAAGCCAAAACAAAAAACTAAAAAAACTATTTTTATAGTAAAGTTAATCAGAAACTTGTGATTCACACAAATTTCAAAGAATTCAAATTTGAAAACTAATGGCACTAACAGAAATTTTATAATTTTTTTGACCTAAAAGCAATAAGAATTAAAAAATAAAGCAAGAAACAAAAGAAAATAAATAATGCAAAACAAAAACAAAAAAACTGGAAAAAAGAAAAATAGCAACATTAAGTATTTTGTTGTAAGTAGAAACAAAATAAAATAAATAAAGCAACAAAGAAAACAAAAGAACAAAAAAAGTGCCACCTACTGGGCCCCCACGGCCTGAATACGACTAGAAATCCTACCATGGGTCAGGATTCAGGCCCGCAGGAGGCCCAGTAGGCCCATAGGTAGATAAAGTGACTTTAGGCCCGTAAGCCTGCCTTTAAGGGGAGCTCGAAGTGGTCAGCGCAGCAGCGCTTATAAACCATTGTCGAAGCCTCTCGGCTAGCGAGGTGGGACTAAACATCCCACCGCACCGCGGTAGTTCCAGCACAAGGCCTTTGATTTTGGTTGGTACCACCAACCGGGACTAAAGGGGTGCATTGGTACCGGTTCGTGGCATCAATCGGGACCAATGCCACCCTTTAGTCTCGGTTGGTGCTACCAACCGGGACCAAAGGCCGCCGCTTCCCGCCCTTTGGGCTGCTGAAAAGAGGCCTTTGGTCCCGGTTGGTGCCACCAACCGGGACTAAAGGGTGGCATTGGTCCCGGTTGGTGCCACGAACCGGGACCAATGCTCTCAGTATATAAGAAAGCACTTGGCGTTTTTCAGACATCATATGCATCAGTTCACCCAACGACGCCGCCAGGCTGCCCGATCGAGCTCGCCCCGTCGCCGCCGTCGCCGCCCTCTGCTGCCTCCTCGACGCCGTCGCCGCCCCGCCCCGAGCACGCCGCCGGCGGCCCGCCCCGACCACACCGCGCGCCCCTGCCCCGACCTCGTCGTTGTCGCCCCAGCTGCCCCGCGCCGCCGTCGCCTCTGCCTCGCGCGCCCTGCCCCGACCACACGCTGTCGTCGCCCTGCCCCGACCACGCCGCCGTCGCCTCTGCCTCGCCCTGCCCCAACCACGCCGTGACTCATCCATTTGGTCAGGGCCGGCACCGCCCCCCTCTTCCTCCCTGTTTTTTGCATATATATATATATAGATGTTTTTTTCCTGATTATATGTATATGTATGAGTATATGTATGTGTGTATATCTGTTTATATGTCCTTTTTTTAGATTTTCTGTTTTTTGCATTTTTATAAAAATGTATATATGTATGTATATATGTTCTCTGTATATATATATATATATATATATATATATATATATATATATATATATATATATATATATATATATATATGTTCATGTATATATGCAAAAGATAGATTTTTAGAAAATTAGGATTTTTTTCTGTTCATATAATTTTTTGGTGATATTATTTGTTGTAAATATGCAAATGTTTGTATATTCATATGAACAATGAATTAGGCAAAACCTTATTTTAAAAGAATGAGAGGAAAAAGGAAGCAATACTACTTTTATTTTTGAACATTATTTTAAAAAAAGCAAGCAATACTACTTCATGTATTTTTAAGAAGGAAGAAGAAGAAAAAGAATGAGAGGAAAAAGGAAATAAGAAGAGAAATAAAGGAGAAGAAGAGGAGAGGAAGAAGAGGAGAAATAAATAAGAAAAGGAAAAAAGAAGAAAAAAAGAGGAGAAGAAGAGAAAATAGAGTGTTCTATTTTTTTCTTCTTCTCCTCTATTCCTTTCTTCTTCTCCTCTTTTTATTTCTTTTTCGTCTTCTTATTTTTTATCGGATATGTCATTGTTGATATACCCCGTGTCCCGATAACTTCAACACGAGGGGGGGGGGGGTTCGACCTACCCCCTCCCCGATAATATTATTTTTCCATGTATGTATGCAAAAGTTACATTTTTAGAGAAGTTTTATATATCTAGCTAGGAAAGGAAGAAGAAGAAAAAGAATGAGAGGAAAAAGGAAAATAAGAAGAGGAAGAAAGGAGAAGAAGAGGAGAGGAAGAAGAGGAGAAATAAATAAGAAGAAGAAAAAAGAAGAAAAAGAAGAGGAGAAGAAGAAAGGAATAGAGGAGAAGAAGAAAAAAATAGAACACTCTATTTTCTCTTCTTCTCCTCTATTTCTTTCTTCTTCTCCTCTTCTTTTTCTTTTTTTCTTCAATCTTCTCCTCTATTAATATCTTCTTCTCCTCTTTTTATTTCTTCTTCGTCTTCTTATTTTTTATTGGATATGTCGTTGTTGATACACCCCGTGTCCCGATAACTTCAACATGAGGGGGGGGGGGTGTTCGACCTACCCCCTCCCCGATAATATTATTTTCCCATGTATGTATGCAAAAGTTACATTTTTAGAAAAGTTTTATATATCAAGCTAGGAAATGAAGAAGAAGAAAAAGAATAAGAGGAAAAAGGAAAATAAGAAGAGGAAGAAAGGAGAAGAAGAGGAGAGGAAGAAGAGGAGAAATAAATAAGAAGAAGAAAAAAGAAGAAAAAGAAGAGGAGAAGAAGAAAGGAATAGAGGAGAAGAAGAAGAAAAATAGAATATTCGATTTTCTCTTCTTCTCCTCTATTTCTTTCTTCTTCTCCTCTTTTTTGTCTTCTTTTTTTCTTCAATCTTCTCCTCTATTAATATCTTCTTCTCCTCTTTTTATTTATTCTTCGTCTTCTTATTTTTTATCAGATATGTCGTTGTCGATATACCCCATGTCTCGATAACTTCAACACGAGGGGGGGTTCGACCTACCCTCTCCCCGATAACATTATTTTCCCATGTATGTATGTCATCGTTGTCGATATAACCCCCTCCCGGATAACTTCGACCGTGATAACTTATACCACGGGAGCACCCCCCGGCCCTCTTGCTCGACCAAAACTCTCGAGGACACCCAAACCCTAGAAAAAAACAATGTCGGTCTCCTACCCCCTCCCGCCGCGCCCCTACCCTTGAAGCGTTGCCGAGGCCACCCCAAACCCGGAATAAGCTAGGTCTACATTTTCCACTAATATATCCACATGCTATCATGTTTGTGTAATAATTGCCATGTTGTAATATTTGCAGAAACAATGGAGTTCGGATGAGGCAAGGAACAAGAACAGGTGTTGGGGGACATAATCTTAGCCGGAGGTGATGTCATGTCGTATCTTAACGACAATGATGGTCTAGAAGCAGAACAGGGTGAAGAAGAAGCAGGCTACGATGATCGAAGAATGGAGGAGGAAAGACATGATTATGATGGCTCCGGTGACCCAATGCTGGTGCAAGACGGAGCCCGTGGTGACGGCTTCGGTGACCAAACAGAGTCCGGCCAGGTAAATATATTAGTTAAGCCTGTGATGACTAGCTAACTGATGCATTCATTGTTTTGGTATGTACACATATTAGTTAACTCTCGTCTAATTCTTCTTTTTTCTAGCCCTCCGGATCGAGCACAACTTCGGTAAAGAGACGAGGCCCGAAGAAAAAGTTGCGCTTGGATGAAAGGTTTGAGATCATAAAAATCGCGCGCGATGGCATGCCGATTGAACCCATCCGGACAAAGGAAGCATGTGATGCTCAGTGCGGGGTTCTTGTTAGGGACAAGATCCCGATCAGCATCCAGCAATGGTGTAAGCCTAAGAACGAAGACCCTGAGGTGTCTTATGTCAATGATATGCAGAAAGATGATCTTTGGACTGAGCTGAAGGCAAATTTCACCCAACCGCCAGAGGAGGATCCGAAGAAGCCAGTTAAAGAGCAATTAATCAAGTCTCATGCTCTTAAGGAGATGGAAGACCTATTCAGGAGGTGGAAGAATGAGCTGAAAACGTTTGTCGACAAAGAAGAGACACCAAAATTCATCGGCAGATATGAGAAGATCAGAGATCACTGGCCCGCATTTGTGGCCTACAAGACATCGGAAAAGAGTAAGAAGATGTCGGTGACAAACAAGAAAAATGCTGCAAAGAAGAAGCTTCACCATCGCACGGGGTCAGGTGGCTTCCTCAAAGCCCGGCCTAAGTGGGCCAAGGCTGAGAATGATCTGCTTGATAAAGGGATCGAACCAGAGACAATGAACTGGCTAGACCGTTGCTGGACTTGGTTCTTCGGGGCTGGCGGAACCTTGGACCCTGTATCAGGGAAATGCGTTTGGACGGACGAGCAAATGAACATACCAGTCAAGAAGCTAAAGCACTATATCGATGCAGCACAGCAAGGGACATTCGTTCCAGACAGAGAGAATGACGAGCTCACAATGGCCCTCAAGAATCCTGAGCACCCTGGACGAACACGAGGCATGCCAGGCTCCGTTCCGTGGAATGCTGGTTTTCCAGACGCGGGCGGTTACAACTGCCAGGAGAGGAGGAAAAAAGTGGAGCATGCCCAAATTCAGGCGCTGCACGCAAGGGTACAAGCGATAGAGGAACGAGAAGCAAATCGCAGCAAGTGACCTACCGAAGCTTCCCCCGAAGCTACCCCACCATCTCAGCGGAGAAGCAGCGTGGCTTCCACCGAGCTGCTTCAGCCGAAGCATGTCTTGACGGCTCCTGCCAGCTATCCCGTGGATGCTATCATGGAGTCTCAAAATTGCCACCTTATGACGCAATGGATGAATTTGAAGGTCAAGTCGGCTGTTGGCTCTGTTTTTCCTACTGAACCCGGCGCAACTTTTCACTGCCGGCCGATTCCAGAAGGATATGCGGATGAAATAACGGAGGGATTTGAGGACCTCCAGCTTGACCACCCTACCGGTGAATGGGAAGACTCGGCTGGGTTCTGCTCTGAAGACTCCATGCCTATGGTGGAAGGAGCTCATCAACCTTCCGAACTGGATGCCTCCGCCTCCTCCTCCGGCGAGTCAGGGCACTCCGCCTCCTCCACCGCCTCCTTCTCCGGCGAGTCAGGGCACTCCGCCTCCTCCACCGCCTCCTCCTCCGGTGAGTGACGATCAGGGCACTCGGCCTCCTTCTCCGGCGCGTGGCGGCACTCCGCCTCCTTCTCCGCCTGCGCCGGCGCGCCCGAGCAGCCAGCCTCCTCCTTCTCCGCCTCGTCAGCAAGGGCGGAAGAGACCCGCCGCTGCTCCGGCTGCTCCGACGCGTCGTAGTCCTTCTCCTTCGCCTCGTAAGCAAGGAAAGAAGACAGCCGCAGCCGCTCCGTCTGCTCTGCCAGCGTCTAGCGGTACAGCTAGAGGCGGGAGGAAATACAGATTCGGCCCTTCTCTGAAGACTCCAGAGAAGTTACCATACGAGAGGACCTCGGAGGAGAACGCCAAGATCGCGCGAGCCAAAGTGAGGAACTTCTTTGAAGGGGTGAAAGCAAAGAAACATCCACCTCCGGAGGAGAAGGTAGATCCGGTGAAAGCGAAGCGCACTCTGGCTGCCCTGAAAAACCAGCAAAGTCTCCGCCGAAAGGCAACTATGACCGCATTATTTCAAAGTCATTTGTCGAAGTGGAGCGGTTGGGAAGTACTGTCAGTGATCAAATGTTAAAAGAACGACGAGCTGGGGAAAAAATTCCCCAGCTTGGCGAGCAAGCGAACCAATCGTGCCCCCCGCTCAATGTGCCTACTAATGATCCGAGGATGGCGCCCGGTTATAGCAATCTTGGAGATTACCTGCCCGACGATGTACGTTATGAGTTCTTGGAGGTGGAGGAACACAAATACGAGTACGGGAAGCCTCTCGTCAAAGATGAAAGATCTATAACAATGATGATGCGAAGATTCCATGATTGGTATATGAAAACCTGCAAAGAGTCTGGGAGGAGGAATACTTTGACGCTGAGAGTTAGAGAGGAGCATGACCTCGTTGGAATTGAACTGTTGAATGTTTCATTTGAGGAGTTCTTCCAGTTTTTCAATCAAAAGGCCCTCGATAAAGCAACAGTCACTTGCTACCGTCTGTAAGTAGTACTACTTCTGTCATTAAGTCTCTCTATATAGGTCAACTCTTTCATTACATGTATTTATAATTATCCTCACTATATTATGCAGATTGAAGATCGCCGAATTGAAGAAAAGACAAATCGGTGATATTGGGTTCATTAACAAAAATCTCATAGATGCAACTGAGGTCAAATATCGTCCAAAGATACCGAGGCCAACTTGCTACGATCGTTGGTAATAAATGAAAACAAAGATATAATACTCTTTCCTTACAACTTCAAGTGAGTGTTATTGTCTTGTGCATATTCGGTTTCCCTTATTAGTCCAGGTTATAGTAATGTAATTGATGAGTTATGCATGCGTGCGCAGGTTCCACTATATTCTCCTAGAGATTAAGCTTGAGTAGGGACTAGTAACCGTCTTAGACTCGAGATGAAAAGATCCCCAGGACTATGCGGACATGACTCAAATGCTCGAGAAGTAAGTTAAATCGATCATTATCCACCATATCAGCAACTTTGTTCATTTCCTGATATCAAGTAATTGTTTTCTTTGTCTGGCAGGGTTTGGAGAAAATTCACCAAAAAAGCTCCGGGACTGCCGAAGAAGCTGCAATTTAGACACCCGAAAGTAAGTAGTGTAGTAACATGTTCCACGCATCTCCTAGTGATTCAAGCGCTAGTTTCATCAATACCATTTGACATGCTTACTTATCAGTTTGATTGACCTCTATTTCTTGTAAAATGGTTGTGGCAGGAACAAGGGAATGATTTTTGTGGATACTAAGTTTGCGAGTCCATCCGCCACACGACTTGTGAACGGGGCTACTCTGATGAACAATATGAAGTGCGTAAGCAATAATATTCACAATTTTATTTTATTACCATCATTTGTGTTGAGTTTCATTTATTCATATATATATATATATATATATATATGTATGTATGTATGTATGTATTGACCCTCTTGTTCAAATTAGATGTTTCGGATGCGGGATGATCGAACTCCTAGCACCAGATCGTATGCGAGCAATTCAAGAGGAATTGGCGGCATTCTTCCTTGACCACGTGATCGCTGAAGACGGAGAATACTATATGGACCCTGTGTTCATATATAATTAGGACATTAATTACATTGTAAGAGATAATTATTGTATATATGTAGCCGGTAGTGTCGGATAGATATACGAGAACTTGTTGTTCGACCAATTTCTCGGAGAAGGAGAGGTGGTCGATATCACTTCTCTCTGTATGCATATGTTCATGACGATCTTCTGTTTCCTTCATTTTCTTACTAGCTAGCGTGTCTGGTCCTCTCTATATATACGTATATATAGCGTTGACCAAGCACGGACATAAGAGAGGACACTTCTCTCTATTAATTAGCTAGCTAACACAATAATATATGAAACACCTAAATTAAACCCCTAACACCCCCCTTTAAAAAAACAAAACCCCAGCCCCTGAAATGCTGACGCGTGGATGTCTATTGGTCCCGCTTGGTGCCACCAACCGGGACCAAAGGCCCTCCTGCCTGGGTTCGGCACACCGGCCACGTGAAGGCCCATCTGTCCCGATTCGTGTAAGAACCGGGACTAAAGGGTTAGGACATTAGTAACGACCTTTTAGTCCCGGTTCACAAACCGGGACAAAAGACCCTTACCAACCGGGACGAATGGGGTTTTTTCTACTAGTGCATGGCAGAATGACACTCCTAATTAAAATAGCACAACGGGGAGGAAGGAAGCTGCTTGATGGATTGGGTCTGAATCGGCCGACGAGTAGTGTATGGGGTACGTTGGAGCTTGTGTTACTATACTCAGCTGCTTGCCGAGCTTTGAGCCGCGTCGTGGGTGGTTGGCTGCCGCGGCAAAGGCAACGTTGACGATCAACGACGCCGCCTCGGGTCAAGGCGCCGAAACTGCGGGTTCACACAACGTTCTGGGCTCTGGCCAAGCAGCCAAGTGTTCTCTAGTGGAGTAATCCAAATCCATGTTGGCTTGTGGGAAAGTATTCTAATGATCCATCACTGGCAACTGAGCAGGTAAGGGATCATCCGTGACCGTGATCTAGTCCTGATCTCGTCGATTCATGGGCCATAGGCTAATAGATATGTGCCGTCCAAAACAATATGATATGAAGAACGAACTGGCTCAATTTGGTCAAGCGGCGTGGTGAGGGGCGACGGTCGACCCTATAAATCCGTGCACCGGAGGCGTTCCTCATCATTCAACACTCTTGTAAAGCGCCACCACTCACTTTGCAGAAATACTATCGTCTCACGATTACCTTACGATCGACCTTAGCTAAGTACTGCTCGAGTAGTACGATGCCAGGAGGAGATGAACCAGTTTTCGGAGGTAGGGAGGCGTTTGCAGGTGCAGGCAAGGGAGGGAATGGTGGTGCTGCTGGGCGAGCGATCGGAGGTAGGGGAGGGAATGGTGTTGGGTCCAGGGGACCTGCAGCCGTGGGTGCAGGCGTAGGAGGACAGTACCAGTTCCAAGTAGGAGGTGGCGGAGCCAGGCCAGCTGCAGGCGGAGGAGCAGCCAGACGACAGTTCCCGGTGGGCGGGTACGGTGGCGGAGCCAGGCCAGTGGCAGGCGGAGGAGGGTTTGTAGGTGCGGGCGGAGGACAGTTCCCGGTGGGAGGGAGCGGTGGTGGACGCATGGGAGCTGCAGCCGTGAGAGCGTTCGCAGGTGCCCTCGGAGGACCGATCCCAGCAGGATTGTTGTACGGTGGTGGAGTCCAGGGAGCTGGAGCCGTGGGAGAGTTTGGAGCGGCTAGGGGAGGAGGGTTCAGAAGGAACGCCGATGATATTCTGCCCGCTGTGTTCTACCGAGGAATTATGCGAGGGTCGGAGATTTGTGGCGTGGTCCGCCGGTGGAGTCCAACACTCAGGCGACCACTGGGTCTGGGACTGGCAGCAGGCCAACCTCTACTACGACGAACTCACAATCTTTTTCTGCAGCTCAGGCGTCGAATTCACAATCACAAACAAGGTTTGCTCATCATTCCCTACCTTCCTTTGAGGATCAGCATCCCTCTCTGTCTCTTTTCTTGCTATTTTACACTTAGCTTTATCTGTCCAATCGTTGTGCGTTGACAGCGTGAATTATGACAAGACGAATCCCTATCGGCAGCTGCTTCAACTGCACCAGCCCAACCCTCCTCCGCAGCTGACACCACGGCGGCAACAACGGTCTGCTCGTGCTCTGGCTTCTCTATTTTCTTTCAGAATGCTCTACTGTAGGTTAATTTTCTAGACGTTTAGCTTGTGCGTTGTCTAACTTTCTATCCTGTCATGCTGCGTGAATTAGTTGAACAGTGACAACGATGCCGTGAACCGGGAGCTAAATGCAGCGCGTGGCCGACGATAAGGACCAAGACAGGAAAGCAATGCAAACATGGCGCCAAGAGACTAAACAATGTATCTTTGTGTATCTGTTTGATGCGACATTATTTGAGTTAATAAAAGGGGAAAAACTTATCTTCAACCGGCTGATGCGCGCACGAGCGTCCGCCGCTTGCCTAGCCGTTAGATCAATCCTGATCAAGCAGCCACGCTGGCAACAAGGTAGTCCCGCACGACGAGTCGTTTTCTTGCAATAAGGGTTTGTTTCAGCTGATTTCTGCAACACAGGACTAGTTTCAGAAAGAAAGGAAAAACGATTCAGTGGTGAAGGTTTTTTTTTTCTGCAACTGGGTCTTGTTTCAAAAGATTTCTGCAACATATCTATTGTTTCAGAAAGAAAGGAATTGTTTCTATTGTGAATGTTTTTTTCTGCAACAAGGGTCTTGTTTCAGAAACATAGCCCGAGTTGCAGCGCCGCACGAGCGCCCGACGATAGAGAGTAAGTGGTCAGATATTGCAACATGAGGCATGTTTTGAAAACATAGCTCTGGTTGCAAAAAACGCCGAAGAAGCGTCGGGTGTGAGAGGTCGCCGCTGTCGTGCTCGATTGGAGCTAGCAATTGCTCGCGGGGCTGAGATGGAGGAGGAGCAGCAACTCCGGCCAGCACGACAAGGACTACTTCCCTGGTGCGCCGGTGGCAGCGATTGGGCGGTGGTGGCGACTGCCACCGCGCTGGGCAAAGCTGTGGCAGGACGACGGTGAGGGGATTCTGTTTCCGAAACTGAGCGGCTGTTGCAGGAAGTAGGGAGATGGTCACGCACGTGCGATGGTTAGATCAGATAGCTGTCAGGGCGCTCATCCAACGGTGCTCCATGCAGCGGATGTTTTTAATACATCCGCCGGGAGACGCGTAGCGGTGCCCTAATAAAAGTGCTCTTTATCATAAAAAATATATGTACCCGGTGGTGTAGGACAGATATTTCCTTTTGTCTTGCGGTGTGCGTGGAGAGCGTTTAATCTGTACACTTAGTTCGGCTTTTAATTAGTCCATACACTACTACCTGTAATGGTTTTTATCAACTAGTAAATATAAAAAGAAATGAGGGCAGCTTCAAAACCCTCAAAGCTCCGACATATGTTTGAATTGTGGTGTCCGGATCACTTTTGTCAACTTTTGTAATCCAATGGAGCCCCCCTATTGGTTTGCGGAGTGGTCCGGACATCATTTTCCCCGCAAACCGGAACCTAATTGGGGGAGCTTTGTGAGTGTCTGGACATCCACTTGACCAAGAAAAAGCCCCACAGAATCCTCCTCTCTTTTCTCTCTCCCCTCCCAATCACACACCACACCCACATATCCACCACATGCATAGTCCCCCCTCTTCTTTCTCCTCCTAACCGGACAAAGGATTTTTTTTGTGATTAAGGGCTGGAGGGCTCCCTCCGGCATCATGTCCACGGATCACGCCCGGGTGAAAAAAAGAGGACAATTGTGGTGTCCGTTTAAGGACTAGCGTTGGAGATGCCCTAAGGAATCATGTGTGTCCTTGCTTTGTTGTTCTTTGATCTCTGCAAAAGGGAACAAGAGTCCGGGTTGCACCTTTTCGGTAAGTATCGGTGTTGGAAATATGCCCTAGAGGCAATAATAAAATGGTTATTATTATATTTCCTTGTCCGTGATAATTGTCTATTGTTCATGCTATAATTGTGTTATCCGGAAATCGTAATACATGTGTGAATATATAGACCACAACATGTCCCTAGTAAGCCTCTAGTTGACTAGCTCGTTGATCAATAGATGGTTACGGTTTCCTGACCATGGACATTGGATGTCATTGATAATGGGATCACATCATTAGGAGAATGATGTGATGGACAAGACCCAACCCTAAGCATAGCACAAGATCGTGTAGTTCGTTTGCTAGAGCTTTTCTAAGTGTCAAGTATCATTTCCTTAGACCATGAGATTGTGCAACTCCCGGATACTGTAGGAGTGCTTTGGGTGTGCCAAACGTCACAACGTAACTGAGTGGCTATAAAGGTACACTACAGGTATCTCCGAAAGTGTCTGTTGGGTTGGCATGAATCGAGACTGGGATTTGTCACTCCGTATGACGGAGAGGTATCTCTGGGCCCACTCGGTAATGCATCATCATAATGAGCTCAGTGTAACTAAATAGTTGGTCACGGGATGATGTTTTATGGAACGAGTAAAGTGACTTGCCGGTAACGAGATGGAAAAAGGGATTGGGATACCGACGATCGAATATCGGGCAAGTAACGTACCGAATAACAAAGGAAATTGGATACAGGATTGATTGAATCCTTGACATCGTGGTTCATCCGATCAGATCATCGTGGAACATGTGGGAGCCAACATGGGTATTCAGATCCCGCTGTTGGTTATTGACCGGAGAGTCGTCTCGGTCATGTCTGCATGTCTCCCGAACCCGTAGTGTCTACACACTTAAGGTTCGGTGACGCTAGGGTTGTAGAGATATTAGTATGCGGTAACCCGAAAGTTTTTCGGAGTTCCGAATGAGATCCCGGACGTCACGAGGAGTTCCGAAATGGTCCGAAGGTGAAGATTTATATATTGGAAGTCCAGTTTCGGCCATCGGGAAGGTTTCGGGGGTAATCGGTATTGTACCGGGACCACCGGAAGGGTCCTGGGGGTCCATCGGGTGGGGCCACCTATCCCGGAGGGCCCCATGGGCTGAAGTGGGAGGGGAACCAGCCCCTGGTGGGCTGGTGTGCCCCCCCATGGGCCTCCCCCTGCGCCTAGGGATGGAAACCCTAGGGGTGGGGGGCGCCCCACTTGGCTTGGGGGGCAAGTCCCCTTGGCCGCCGCCCCCCCTTGGAGATCCCATCTCCTAGGGCCGGTGCCCCCCTAGGGGCCCTATATATAGTGGGGGGAAGGGAGGGCAGCCGCACCAAGTCCCTGGCCCCTCCCTCTCCCCTCGTAACACCTCTCTCTCTCTCGTTGGAGCTTGGCGAAGCTCTGCCGAGATCATCGCTGTTTCCACCACCACACCGTCGTGCTGCTGGATCTCCATCAACCTCTCCTTCCCCTTGATGGATCAAGAAGGAGGAGACGTCTTCCCAACCGTACGTGTGTTAAACGCGGAGGTGCCGTCCGTTCGGCACTTGGTCATCGGTGATTTGGATCACGACGAGTACGACTCCACCAACCCCGTTCTCTTGAACGCTTCCACTCGCGATCTACAAGGGTATGTAGATGCACTCCCCTTTCCCTCGTTGCTAGATGACTCCATAGATTGATCTTGGTGATGCGTATAAAATTTTAAAATTATGCTACGTTCCCCAACAGTCGGTTCACCCTACACCTTTGGAATTTGGTCAATGAGTGCCTCAATCTAGAAAACCATGACACTTCAACTTGGCACCTCGAGGATTCTAGTAAGGAATGGTGGGTAAACCAGTCAAGCAGGAGTACTGTCAATAGAAAAGCCATGGCCTCTGAGGGAGTCCTGGATTAGGGGGTGTTCGGGTAGCCGGACTATACCTTCAGCCGAACTCTAGGACTATGAAGATACAAGATTGAAGACTCCGTCCCGTGTCCGGATGGGACTTTCCTTGGCGTGGAAGGCAAGCTTGGCGATGCGGATATTCAAGATCTCCTACTATTGTAACCGACTTTGTGTAACCCTAACCCTCTTTGGTGTCTATATAAACCGGAGGGTTTTAGTCCGTAGGACAACTTCATCATACAACAATCATACCATAGGCTACCTTTTAGGGTTTAGCCTCCTTGATCTCGTGGTAGATCTACGCTTGTACTACACATATCATCAATATTAATCAAGCAGGACGTAGGGTTTTACCTCCATCGAGAGGGCCCGAACCTGGGTAAAACATTGTGTCCCTTGTCTCCTGTTACCATCCGGCCTAGACGCACAGTTCGGGACCCCCTACCCGAGATCCGCCGGTTTTGACACCGACATTGGTGCTTTCATTGAGAGTTCCTCTGTGTCGTCACTTTCAGGCCCGATGGCTTCTTCAATCATCAACCACGATGCAGTCCAGGGTGAGACTTTTCTCCCTGGACAGATCTTCGTCTTCGGCGGCTTCGCACTGCGGGCCAACTCGCTTGGTCACCTTGAGCAGATCGAAAGTTATGCCCCTGGCCATCAGGTCAGGTTTGGAAGCCTAAACTACACGGCTGACATCCGCGGGGAGTTGATCTTCGACGGATTCGAGCCACAGCCAAGCGTGCCGCACTGTCTCGATGGGCATGATATAGCTCTGCCGCCGAACAGCGCCTTGGAGGCCGCACACGCATCGGTTCCGACCATTGATTCGAAGCCCACTGTGCCAATCGAGGATCAGCAGATGGACGCTGCCTCAGGGGCTGCGATCTCAGAGGCAATCGAGCCGAACTCCAGCCCCGCACTCCGCATGGCCTGTGACTCCGAGGAGCCGGATTCCTCTCCGAACTCCGAGCCCCCCGCGCCCCCGCCGATCGAATCCGATCGGGCGCCGATAATGGAGTTCACCGCCGCGGACATCTTTCAGCACTCGCCCTTCGGCGACATCCTGAATTCTCTAAAGTCTCTCTCTTTATCAGGAGAGCCCTAGTCGGACTACGATCAGCAAGGTTGGGATATGGACGATGAAGAAATTCAAAACCCACCCACCACCCACTTCGTAGCCACTATCGACGACTTAACCGACATGCTTGACTTCGACTCCGAAGACATCGACGGCATGGACGACGATGCAGGAGACGAACAAGAACCAGCACCTGTAGGGCGTTGGAAGGCCACCTCGTCATATGACATATATATGGTGGACACTCCAAAGGATGGAGATGGCGATGGAACAGCGGTGAACGATACCTCTAAGAAACAGCCCAAGCGCCGGCGTCAGCGGCGCCGCTCTAAATCCCGCCAAAGCAAAAATGGTGATTCCGGCACGGGAGATAACACTACTCTGGATAGCGCCGAAGAACACCCCTTCCAGCAAAATTCGGCACAGGAGGACAGAGAAGCCAGCCCTCACGAGAGGGCGGCGGACCAAGAGGTTGAGGACGATAATTATACGCCTCCCTCCGAAGACGAGGCAAGCCTCAACGACGACGAGTTTGTCGTGCCAGAGGATCTTGCCAAACAAGAGTGTTTTAAACGCAGGCTCATGGCCACGGCAAGAAGCCTCAAGAAAAAGCGGCAACAGCTTAGAGCTGATCAGGATTTGCTAGCTGACAGATGGATTGAAGTCCTTGCGGCCGAAGAGTATGAACTCGAACACCCCTCCACGAGTTACCCAAAGCGCAGGCTGCTACCCCGACTAGAGGAGGAAGCACCTACATCACCAGCGCATGACATGGCCGACCGGCCACCTCGTGGCCGCGACAGAGAGGCCTCTTGGCCCTCCACTCAAGCCATGCCCCGGCACCGTGTCAAGCATACTAAGGCACGGGAAAATGCGCCCGACCTGTGCGACATCCAGGAGGACAAGGCAAGGCAAACAAGATCGATCTACGGATTGCGCAGGCGCCCCACGGAACGTGATGGTGATCGTCACTCCGGACGCAATGAATCCGGCCGGGTCGAACTCAACAGACAAAGCTCCTTCGAGCTGCGTCGTGATATAGCCCAATACAGAGGCGCCGCACACCAACTATGCTTCACGGATGAAGTAAGGGATCATAAAATCCCTGAGGGCTTCAAACCCGTAAACATCAAATCGTACGATGGCACAACAGATCCTGCGGTATGGATCGAGGATTATCTCCTTCATATCCACATGGCCCGCGGCGATGATCTACACATCATCAAATACCTCCCACTCAAACTTAAGGGACCGGCCTGACATTGGCTTAACAGCTTGCCAGCAAACTCAATCGGTTCTTGGGAGGACCTGGAAGCCGCATTCCTTGACAACTTCCAGGGCACTTATGTGCGACCACCGGACGCCGATGACCTAAGCCACATAATTTAGCAGCCAGAAGAATCGGCCAGGAAATTCTGGACACGGTTCCTAACAAAGAAAAACCAGAGAGTTGACTGTCCGGACGCAGAGGCCTTAGCGGCCTTCAAGCATAATATCCGTGACGAGTGGCTGGCCCGGCACCTGGGACAGGAAAAACCGAAATCTATGGCAGCCCTCACGACACTCATGACCCGCTTTTGCGCGGGAGAAGACAGCTGGCTAGCTCGCAGTAACAACTTAACCAAGAACACTGGTAATTCGAATACCAAGGACAAAAGTGACAGGTCGCATCAGAACAAACAAAAGCGCCGCGTTAACAGCGACAACAACGAGGATACGGCAGTTAATGCCGGATTCTGAGGCTGCAAATCCGGTCAACGGAAACAGCCATTCAAAAGAAAAACTCAGGGCCCGTCCAGTTTGGACCGAATACTTGACCGCTTGTGCCAGATACATGGCACCCCCAAAAAGCCAGCCAATCACACCAACAGGGATTGTTGGGAGTTCAAGCAGGCAGGCAAGTTAAGAGCCGAAAACAAAGACAAGGGGCTGCATAGCGACGACGAGGAGGAGCCAAGGCCGCCGAACAACAGTGGACAGAAGGGATTTCCCCCGCAAGTACGGATGGTGAACATGATATATGCAACCCACATCCCCAAGAGGGAGCGGAAGCGTGCGTTATGGGACGTATATGCGATGGAGCCGGTCTCCCCAAAGTTCAACCCATGGTCCTCCTGCCCGATCACCTTTGATCGAAGGGACCACCCCACTAGCATCCGTCACGGCGGCTTCGCCGCATTGGTTCTAGACCCAATCATTGACGGATTTCATCTCACAAGAGTCCTCATGGACGGCGGCAGCAGCCTGAACCTGCTTTACCAGGATACAGTGCGAAAGATGGGCATAGATCCCTCGAGGATCAAGCCCACCAAAACGACCTTTAAAGGCGTCATACCAGGTGTAGAAGCCAACTGTACAGGCTCAGTTACACTAGAAGTGGTCTTCGGATCTCCGGATAACTTCCGAAGCGAGGAGTTAATCTTCGACATAGTCCCGTTCCGTAGTGGTTATCACGCACTGCTCGGGCGAACCGCGTTCGCAAAATTCAATGCGGTACCGCACTATGCATACCTCAAGCTCAAGATGCTAGGCCCTAGAGGAGTAATCACGGTCAATGGGAACACTGAACGCTCCCTCCGAACGGAGGAGCACACGGCAGCGCTCGCAGCAGAAGTACAAAGCAGCCTTTCTAGGCAGTTCTCCAGTTCGGCCTTCAAAAAGCCGGACACTGTCAAGCGTGCCCGGAGTACCCTACAACAAGACCGCCTGGCACGTTCCGAGCTAGCATAGCAATGTGGCCCCAACCCTAGCCCTCGCGATATAGCGAAACCAGCGCTTCGCGTACATAATTACGCCCTTGAAATACCATGGGCATAGGGGAAGGGGCACTATCACGGCACGCCCGAAATACGGCTTAAACCGCACCAGGGGCTGCCGGATTCCTTCTTTTTTTCTCTTACTCTCAGGACTCCATACT
The DNA here is from genome assembly GCF_018294505.1 of Triticum aestivum. Taxonomy (NCBI): domain Eukaryota; kingdom Viridiplantae; phylum Streptophyta; class Magnoliopsida; order Poales; family Poaceae; genus Triticum; species Triticum aestivum. The sequence goes on along the minus strand of NC_057812.1, from coordinate 86,703,428 downwards.
TCGGATGACCCGTTCGGCAATTCAACTGCCGCACAAACGATGCAAGATCCAGGGAAGCAGACGAGACACGCCGCATTATGGAACTCCCAGGTGGTCTCTATCGCGAGCAGTATACCTATTTTTTAATACAATTCTGCGGCCTGCCCCTGGCCAGGACATGTTAAATAGTCCAATTTATTTTGCTTATCGCACTATTTGTATCGTTCCACTTTCACAGCAGCCTTTCTATAAACAATGCATAGCTTTTTGTCTATTTTTTGCATTACCCTCTTTTTATATATATGTTTATTAATAACATGCTGCATCCGTACACTATGGTACGGCAAAATACGCCAGGGGCTTCAATACTCATCAATATGGCGTGAGAAGTCCGTCCACTTTCACAAGTGCGGCGCCCCGAACTTATAGCACTATATGCATCGGCTTCGAATCATGATTTGGGTCAATAGTTGGGTTTGCCCGGCTCCTATGTTTTGGTGCCTTACGTTCCGCTATATCGGCTAAGGTAGCACTAGGAGAACCACTGCGATTGTGCCCCAGTTGAGCTGGGCCGAGCACCTCAGTGGAGAAAGCTAAAACTGACTGTCATGATGAGGCGAGAGACCGGTCGCTGTTCGAGAGGTTTTTTGAGTCCTTAAAGGCTTATGTCGCTTCAAGCGAGGAACCGGCTTTGTCCGGACAAGGCGTGGATAGCACCCCGAACTCGGTCTTCCGAATACTAGGGGCTTCGCCGAAATTTAAAATTATAGAGTTCTATGGCTAAGTGAGAGTGTTCAAGCATTATAGTCTGATTGCCTTGTTCGTTGTGCTGACCGCCTCCCTCGACGGACCCAATCATGGGAAAAAGAGTGCTCAGGTTTATCCTGAACACCCCAGCACTAGTGGCATGGGGACAGAAGCCGACGACTGGCCATCTCTCAATTTTTTGATAAACGGCCGCACAGAAAGTAATATTTTAAATTCAAGCATTGCTTAGCGCATATGAACAAGTTTTCAGCGCACAGGATAACACGAGCGAGATCATTCAAAAATTACATCCTTGATACATTCATCCGCCACAAGGCGGGCACCAGCAAGAACATCCTTGTAATAGTTCTCGGGCTTGCGATGCTCTTTCCCCGGCGGCGGCCCGTCCTTCACAAGCTTCTCACCGTCCAGCTTACCCCAGTGCACCTTTGCACGGGCAAGGGCCCTACGGGCACCTTCGATGCAGACGGAGCGCTTGATGACCTCGAGCCTTGGACAAGCCTCCACCAGCCGCCGCACCAGTTCGAAGTAGCTCCTAGGCAGGGCCTCTCCAGGCCACAGCCGAACTATGAAGCCCTTCAGGGCCTGTTCGGCTGTCTTGTGGAGCTCGACCAGCTGCTTCAGCTGGTCGCTCAAGGGCACATGATGTCCGGCCTCAGCGTACTGAGACCAGAACACCTTCTCTGTCGAGCTGCCTTCCTCGGCTCGGTATAATGCAGCGGCATCAGATACGCTGCGGGGAAGATCTACGAATGCCCTTGGAGAGCTCCGGATTCGGGTAAGTAACAAGTAGTTTACTTTTATATGTCTTCTTTGCATATAGAATGCCTTACCCGCCGCTATCTTTTTCACCGCATCCAATTCCTGGAGGGCCTTCTGGGCTTCGGCCTTGGCAGATTTGGCAGTTTTAAGGGCCGCAGCAAGCTCGGACGCTCGCGTCTTCGAGTCGAGCTCCAAACTCTCATGTTTTGGCATGAGAACCTGAAGCTCTTGCCGCACCTTGCCGACCTGCGCCTCAAATTTCTCCCGCTCGGCGCGCTCCGTGGCCGCTTTCTTCTCGGCCTCGGACAGCGCCTGCTTGAGGGTCGCCACCTCAGTTGTGGCCCCTACAATAAGCAGTATACTCCTGTCATTTTTTGCAATTGCGCCCTCCTATAGGCATTTTTTCTATAAGGTATCTCTTACCTTCTTTCTCCTCGAGCTGCCGTTTGGCAAGGCCGAGCTCTTGCTCGGTCCACTCGAGGCCCTGCTTCAGGGCACCCACCTCCGCAGTTAGTGCGACGGTGGCCAGCAGCGAAGCCTGCATACGTATATTGACTCCTTTTTTAGTTAGACTCCTGCGATATTTAATAGATCCTCTATTCGGCTTTTCTTTCTGAACGCTAAACAGAGCATCAGGGGATACTGTCTATACGGTAATATTTTTACATATTTTTACTTACCTCGAAGCCTGTTAGAAGGCTAGCACAAGCTTCATTCAGTCCGCTTTTGGCGGACCAAACCTTCTGGACCACCGTACTCATGATGGCACGGTGCTCCTCGTCGATGGAGGCGCCCTTAAGCTCCTCTAGCAGATTGTACGGTGCTTTCGGTTGGACGGAGGACGCCGGCTCAGTAGGCTTGCTCCTCTTGGCAGGAGTTCGCCTACCGCGGTCCGAAACCGTTGGTGATTCCAGCGCAGTGTCCAGCTTAAAGCCGGACTTGGAGCCCAGGGGGGTCTCGTCCCCTTCACTCCTGGAGTCCGGGAGGTTGCCTCGCGGCTCCTCCTGGACCACCTCCTCTCGCCCCGGAGCTTGTCGCAACTCCACTTCGGCGTCATCCGCAGCACAGGGGGAAGCAGCGGGCAGAACTGAATTCACGTCCGATGAATCCAGGGAGCCGCTCGACGACTCGTCGAGCCCGTCCTTGGGCGGACTGCATGATTATATCCGACGTTAGGGAAAGCTATGCAACAAAAGGAATATCACGAGTTACTCTGGTATCCGAACACTTACGATCTCGCCGGACGCTTGGCCCTGTCCGGCCACTCCTCTTCGTCCTCGTCGGCGTCAGGGACGTAGTCCGGCGGAGGGGTTTTCCTCTTCTTGGACCCCTCAGCTTCCCCTACTAGGGCGGCCTTCCTCTTCTCTCCTCCCCCCGCTGGAGGGGGAGAGGTTTCTTCTTCCTCCTCCTCGTTTTTAGGGGAGGAGTGCGTCTCGGACTCGTCGGACGATGAGTCCGACACCACCATATGCCGGGAACTCTTTCGAGTCCCCGTGCCCTTCTTCTTCTTGGCCTTCTTCTCCGGCACCACATAAGGTGCCGGAACCAGCAGCTTCTCTAGGAGAGCAGGGGCTGGGTCTTCGGGCAAGGGAGCCGGACAGTTAATCTGTCCAGACTTCTCCCGCCAATCCTGTCAAAGGTGAGGGAGTTTAGATCCCGCATAGAGTCAAACTATGAAAAAACTTAACATCCTGTAAAGGATGGAAATATCTTACCTCGCCAGCAGGATGCTGCGAGCTGAATCCGCGGTCTTCGGAGGCGGATGTGGGAGCCTCGGCGCCTTTGGTTAGCCCCATCCAGACATCTTCGTACGTCGTGTCGAAGAGCCTGCTCAGAGTGCGGTGCTGCGCCAGGTTGAACCCCACAAATTGAAGTCCCATTCTTGACACGGAAGGATCCGGCGGACGAGCATGACCCGGATTACGTTGACAAGCTTGAGATGCTTGTTCACCAGGGACTGGATGCATTTTTGCAGTCCGGTCAACTCTTCTTCGTCGCCCCACGACAAGCTCGTCTCTTTCCAGGATGTGAGCCGCGTAGGGGGTCCGGATCGGAATTCAGGGGCTGCGATCCACCTCGGATCGCGTGGCTCGGTGATGTAAAACCACCCTAACTGCCACCCCTTCAAGGTCTCCACAAAGGAGCCCTCGAGCCATAGGACGTTGGCAATTTTGCCCGCCATGGCACCTCCGCACTCCGCCTGGTTGCCACGCACCACCTTTGGCTTGACGTTGAAGGTCTTGAGCCAGAGGCCGAAATGGGGGCGAATGCAGAGGAAAGCCTCGCACACGACGATAAACGCCGAGATATTGAGGATGAAGTTCGGGGCCAGATCGTGGAAATCTAGGCCATAGTAGAACATGAGCCTGCGGACAAATGGGTGGAGAGGAAAACCCAGTCCGCGGAGGAAGTGGGGAAGAAATACTACCCTCTCATGGGGCCTTGGGGTGGGGAGAAGCTGCCCCTCCTCAGGAAGCCGGTGCGCGATGTCTTTGGACAAGTATTCGACCTTCCTTAACTTTTTGACATGGCCCTCCGTGACGGAGGAGACCATCCACTTGCCTCCTGCTCCGGACATTGTTGGAGAGGGTTGAGGTAGGAAGTGCGGGCTCGGGCGCTGGAGCTCGGGTGCGCAGAAGATTGATAGGCAAAGGAGGAAGAAGGCGTAGGTAAAAAGGTGGATCCTTATCCCCTTATATGGGCAGATGCGACTATGCGTCCCCACCAGCCTAGTAAAACTCGCTTGCCTCTCAAGCGCCGTGATAAGTGGCGCGGTTGGGTTACCCACGTCCGTATTAACGAGAATCCCGTAAACAAAGGGGACACGATCTCTGCTTTGACAAGACGTGCTAAGGAAACCGCCTCGCAAAACACACTGAGGTGGAGAAGTGAAAACGATTCGAATAAAGGCTTGGCCATAGTGTGATGTCACGCTACGGAATACGTCAGCAGATTAGATTGGTGTTAATATTATATCCTCTATGGCAATACGTGGAAGCTTATTTTGCAGAGCCGGACATTACTCTTGGTGTTTACAAAACTTTTATGAAGAATTTGGAGGAGGAACCCGCCTTGCAATGCCGAAGACAATCTACGCGCCGGACTCGTCGTCATTGAAGCCTGGTTCAGGGGCTACTGAGGGAGTCCTGGATTAGGGGGTGTTCGGGTAGCCGGACTATACCTTCAGCCGAACTCCAGGACTATGAAGATACAAGATTGAAGACTCCGTCCCGTGTCCGGATGGGACTTTCCTTGGCGTGGAAGGCAAGCTTGGTGATGCGGATATTCAAGATCTCCTACTATTGTAACCGACTTTGTGTAACCCTAACCCTCTTCGGTGTCTATATAAACCGGAGGGTTTTAGTCCGTACGACAACTTCATCATACAACAATCATACCATAGGCTAGCTTTTAGGGTTTAGCCTCCTTGATCTCGTGGTAGATCTACTCTTGTACTACCCATATCATCAATATTAATCAAGCAGGACGTAGGGTTTTACCTCCATCAAGAGGGCCCGAACCTGGGTAAAACATTGTGTCCCTTGTCTCTTGTTACCATCCGGCCTAGACGCACAGTTCGGGACCCCCTACCCGAGATCCGCCGGTTTTGACACCGACAGCCTCCCTCACAATGCTCATCATCTTGAAATACTACAATGATATAACTTTGATCTCCTCTTTCTTCAAATGGACCAAAGCAATCTATCGAACACATTAGCAGACAAATATTTTTATGCGCATGCATGCAATTTTTTTTTCTTCAAAACTAGCATTTTTTTGCGGGTTTCAAAACTAGCACTATCGGAGCGTTGATTTTGTTTTGTTTTGGCCGCAACTTGCACGAATGATATTTCGTGATGAAATTTTTTAAGGATGCAAAACATTTGTCAAAGTTTACCACAAAAAATTCAGAATTTTTTGAATTTGTTTACTAGTTTTTTTTGATTTACTGTTTATCAACAAGCATTTGAGCTCGGGAGCAGATACTCCACGTCTGGCTCTTTCTTTCTTCTTCCTAGAGGTTTCTACCTCCTCTAATTGTTCAAATTGCAAATTCAGTCAACTTACGTGTAGTTATTGAGTGAAACAAAAGATCACATGTGTTCATGCCAAGGCTTAAAATTTCCTCGAAATCTCCCGAAATTTCCGGTGGCCAAATTTTTGCCTTTGGTTCAAAAAAAATCATTTGGTTTGAATTCCTATGTAAAATAGAATATGGATCGTTTTGAATAAACATGGGTTTTAGTAGCACAGCGGTAGGACAGTTTTCTTCCAATTGTTAGGTTGAGACTTCGTATCATGTTGCACTAGCATTATTTTAAGTTTTTGCACTGAAAATACTTTTTTGGCAAAAAAAATTAATATGTGCTAGCCAAGAGTCAAACGGACTAACGATCAGGTTACATATGCAGTTCAATTAACTTTGTGCTACATTTTCTTTTATCTAGATGTTTAAATTTAAAATTATTCAAATATAAATAAAAAATTCGGTAATTTGTCTGAAACAATTTTTTTCGCAATTTCAAAATTTTGTCCATTTCGAGTGTGAATGAAGTTTTTGCCACTTCGAAATCGTAAACAAGCTGGTAGTGGCTTGGTGCAATTAGCGAATGCGTGTGCATGGCACGTTCAGTCATGTCAAGATGCCATTGTTGATTTGTTGGCACGTTCAGTCATATCATCAATATTAATCAAGCTGGTAGCGCCGTGTGTACGGCCGGGGCACCTATGTGTGTTGGCGTGTTGCTAGTCGTGTTGCCTGCATGGAGTTTGTATGTATCAGCTGCATGCAGTGCCCTAGCTTTGCGCAGACCAAACCTGCGGAAAAGAAGCAGGAGCAATCAGCGGGGCTTGCGTCCTGCCTCCTAAAATACCAGTATACCATAGCCCGGCGGGGAAGGAGGAGGAGGGAAGCTACCCGGTGGCCTGGTCTCGTTGGCCAACGAATAGACTAATGGACTACGCAGGAGGCGGTTGACTCGCCGAGCTGTGAGCCGCGTCGTGGGTGGGGATGGCTGCCGCGCGCGGCGAGGAAGCAAAGCATTGACAATGGCGCTCCGTCGGGTCAAGTCGCTGCAAGTATTTCACACCGCGTTCTGGCCGACCTGGCCTCAGGCCAAACCGCCAGAGTGCTCTAGTTGGTTAGTTTCGGCTTGTGGGAAGTATTCTATTCGATCAATGGAGCAGGTGGGCAGGCAGGCAAGCAATCATCCATGTACGCCGTGCTCCAGGTCATGCCTCATCTCGTCGACTAGCTAGCTCATGGCCAACCACCCGAACCATAGAATATGACGAACGAACCGAGCGGCTCCGCCCGGTCAAGCGGCCGGGCGAGGAGCGAGAGCATATAAATCCGTCCACCGGCAGCCGAGTGCCATCACACACACTCAGCTTGCGCAAGCACCATCATCGCACCCACGGTTTCAGTTAGCTCTCGGCCTTATCTACGCACGCTAAGATGGGAAAAGGGTCCGGTGATGGAAAGGCCACCTCGGGTTGGGGACGGTTCAAACGTGCAGTGGGCATGGAAACGTTCGAAGGGGAAGAGGATCGACGCCGCAGGTCCGTTCATGATCCCACAACTATCTGTGATGCGATCTATATCCTCTTCCCTCCTTCCTTTGAGGATCGATATCTGCATCTTCCTTTACTTGGTATTAGTTTTCTCTAATTGGATTATCCATCTATCCTATCAAGGTACAACGAGAGGGTAGGGAGGGATGGCGTCAAGATACAAGGGTATGCTCATGCTCTGGCTTCTCTATTTTTCTCGACAATATGCTCTGCAGCTTCCTTTTCTTGAACCTTGTCTAACTTTCTTCTATCCTATTCCTATCACGCAGCATCAAATACAGTGACCCCGGTGCCATCACTCAGGTTGTCGATTTTGCGTGTGCGGTGCCGATGATGGTACAGGCGGTTGCGGCGAAAACAATAGAGTTGGCTAAGGCGAAAATGGAAGAAGTGGCTAAAAATAGACGGAGTTAAGTTATACTCCCTCCGTCCCATAATATAAGAACGTTTTTGACACTATATTATTGTCAAAAATGTTGTTATATTATGGGACAGAGGTAGTACCTACCTACTTGGGCTTTAAAAAAAAGTGATATCTACTAGGCCGTGTGGGCTAAATGTTTCCCGGTTTCCCAGTTGTTCCGTGGAGTGCGTCCAGTCCGTGGACTAAGAAAAAGGAGAAAAACGTTACTAAAAAAAAGGAGAAAAACAAGAACGTAGGGAAAATTTCTACCGCTGCAAGCTTTTAATTCGTCCGTACACTAATCCAGCTACGGTGTAACCTTTTATACCAAAGAAATGGGAAGGAATAAAGAAGAGTAATGCCGCATTGCTCTTCGCCTTGTTCTCTGCGTTTCCTTCTGAACACTAGGGCATGTTTGGTCGGAGTCTAGCGATGTGACACTTATTTCGGCCAAATATGTGGCAAGCCACAACTTTTGTTGCGAGTAAATTGTTGCCATATGGTAAGAAACCTTCCTTCTGGCATGTGGGGTGGGAGAGAACCAACCTGTGACCTGTGATTGAATGGTTGGAAGAATAATGATATCCCTAGCCCATCAGGGTTCAAATTCCGGTGCTCACGTTATTCTGGATTTATTTTAGGATTTCCGACGATGTCGGTTTAGTGAATGGAGACATTACCGTCGACTACGAGTTGTCTGTGATGACTTCGTTAATCTCAAAATGATATGTCGACTCAGTCTCTTAGAAATGCTAATAGGGGTAGGGTATTCGTGTGTGCTTTTATAGAGGTGAGTGTACGCGCGTATATATGATCGCATGTGTCTCAAAAAATATAACATATGAGGTGGGATGCTAAAAAGTTATGGCATGCCACAAAATGAGGCAATGAAACAAACGAAAACTCGCAGGTGCACGCAGATGCCTGTGCACACCTCTGCCTAGATGTGTCGATCACCCGATTGCCGGATGGGCATGGGTGGCTCATGTTCAAAGCCAAACTGGCTGAAGCCGATAAACCCACCCATCGACTTACACGTACGGGATCAACAACTTTGCGGATCGCCTAGTGTCGTGGAATTGTCACGGCAGATGTCCTAGTGAAAGAACTTAGTCGTGGAGCCATCGCAACTAGGAAGTTTAAAGGGGTTAATCGGGACAAAGGACACGAGAGGTTTATACTGGTTCGGCCCTTTGCGGTGAAGGTAAAGCCTAGTCCAGTTGTTGTGGTATTGCTAGGTTTTAATGACCAAGGAGCGAAATACACTAGCTTGGCTCTCAATCTGTTGTTTCTTGCCCTAAGCCGCCGCCGGGTCGTCCCCTTATATACACGGGTTGACGCCTGGTGGCCTACAGAGTCCCGGCCGGCTCATACAACGTGTCCGGCTCGGTGACTTCTTTTACATGCCTTACTTTACAAGTCTTATTCATACATGGCGGTTTACACTTACGGGCCTTAAGCCACCTCTGGGCTTGGGCCTATTACAATCTTTGTCATGAACCGTCGCCTTGTATACTCGTCGGGCTTCTTTTAAGTAACCCGCCATGGTGATTGACCTGGCCCATCCTGGGCGGGTCATACCTGGTAGTTATATCCTCGACATTAGGCCCCAGGTTGATTTGAAATTTGTTCTTGTCAATCTCCAACACTTAGACAAAATCCATCTTCTGCAGTTTGTAAAGCTTTGGAACCCGTCATGACGTCATCTTCAGAAAATTGGGAAACCCACCACGACGTCATCTGTAATGGTTTACGAAAATTGAGGTGTCCATTTAGCTGGATAATTATTACTTTTAGCCTTCCTCGATTTTCGCGCCTGCATGTTCACCTATCTCCTTATAAATAGGCACGGCCGGTCCTTCCTCTTTCTTCTTCTTCCTTCTTTCGCCACCTCTCTGCCGTTTGAGCTCCGCTGCCACCGCAGCGCTCACCGTCGTCCTCAACTTTGGCCGCTGCATCACCCTGAACTCGTCCAGAGAACGGCGGCGATCCTCCGCAGTAGATCTGCACCCGTAAGCTCTTGCTTTCTCACATCCCAGATCTGCATTAGGGTTCGCGAGTTTCTTTCTTGTGTTCTTCGATGTTCATCGCAGATTCCTTGTAGTTTCTCCACCGCACCCTCCTTTGATCTAAAAGAAGTATAGAACCTATGCGGTAGTTGTTTTGCATCCATTTCAGATGCTAGCAGATCCCTTTCTCTTGTACAAAGGCCTCCTTAGAACTGATGAACTCCTCTGTGCTACTTTTTAGGTCTAGATTTATTTTTCTTTTTTGAACCATCTTGATCCAAAATAATAGCAACAACTTGTGAAACTTGTTTATCTCAGCACTTAGCCAATTCTGACTCAGGCAACCTTTGAATATCTTTAGTCATGGCGGTTTATCATGCCGGCTCATTTTTCCCTTATATATCATTAGCCCTTACCTAAGCCGCCATTACTCAACTGTACTATAATCATTAACCTGCAATTCCACCAATTAATTTGAACCGGCCAATTGCTTTCTTTTCAGCTTGTCCTTTTTCAAAATGCCATCAAAAGTGCCAACAGTGTGCAACTGGGCCCCTTCCACAATTACTGATGACACTTTGAAAGATTTTGTCACCATCGGATATTTGTTGGAGAAGAATATTATGTCCTATCATGCTCCTGACCCGAACGAAGAACGATCTCAGCCCAGAGATGGTGAAGTCATTATCTTTACTGATCATATGAACCGGGGTTTTTCTCCACCCGGCTCAAAGTTCTTCAGAGATGTTTTGCATTTTTTTCAAGCTTCATCCACAAGATCTAGGACCCAACTCCATATCCAACATCTGCAACTTTCAAGTTCTCTGTGAGGTTTATCTTCAAGAAGAACCTACTGTTGAACTCTTCAGAGAATACTTCTATTTGAACCGCCGGAATCAGTGCACCAACGGTCCTAGCTTGGAACTTGGTGGAATTTCGATTCAACGCCGACAGGGCGCTGTCTTTCCCTTAGTAGTCTTACCAAGCCATCCCAAGGATTGGAACCAAACTTGGTTTTACTGCAAAGACACTTCGCCAGATGATGAGAAGCCATTGCCGGGTTATCGTGTGGAGCATCTTGACTCCAAGTTTGTGCTCCCTGACAAGCTGACTGCCGCTGAACGCAAGAAGCTCATACCGTCCATCAAAAGGATTCAAGCTTTATTGGGAAACGGCCTAACTGGAGTTGACCTGATCCGTTGCTGGATCGCATGGTGTGTCATCCCTCTGAGCCACAGATCCAGATTGATGTATAAATATGGCGGAGGCCCAGATGACCCTCTGCGTCATAGTTCTGTACAACTGACTGAAGAGGACATTGTTGCAATGTCAACCATCCTCGTGAACGGAAAATACGATGACTGCAGTAAGGTTGGATTAAATCCTTTCTGCAAACTTAACCCGGCACCAGAGGTAAACCCCCTTGACCTCCTTTTTCTTTAGTAGTTAAATACTTGCACGACTTTTAACATGTTATTTGCCTATAGGCCAAATCAGACTTCTGGAAGGCCAAATATGATCATGAAGCCGCCAAGAAGGCTAGAGCCGCTGCCATAGCCGCCAGGAAGACAACCCGAAAGTCCAAGAAGAAAAAGACTGCTTCTGATATATTCCAACTGGATGATGTTTCTGAGTCGGAGGTAGCCCTTGACTCCCTTTGCCTGTTTTTTAACAACCTTATTGACACTGACTATTGCCAGGACGACACGGGGGCCAGCCAGGCGGTAGAAGAAGAGGTAACAATTTCCTCCGACTCAGAACCTTTGCCAAGACTGAAACCTCGACTGGTAACCCGGAAAGTAAGGTTTTTCACACCCTTTGCCTTATTTGGATCCTCATTTTCTTTTGAAAAAATAGCAACATGAGAGCCGCCGTCAGGCCCGGACTAATGACGACAATGAACTGCCCTCCGGCTTACCAAAAACTCCTCGAAAACGCCAGAATGAGGTTTCTTTCACCTTTGTCTCTTGCTTTTATCAATGAATCTATTCCCTTACTCTCTTAACTTTATTTTACTTTTGCAGGAGGTTTCTCACTCTTCTGGTGATTCTTCAAAAACTCAATTCCCGACTTTCAAGATTACCCCTGGGTAAAGAAATTTATCTTTCTTCTGCATCTTTAAGTCTGCATCATTATACTAACTCATGAAATCCTTCTTAGCGGTCAAGCAAAGTCCAAGAAATCCAAGGTGGCTAAGCCGACGGAAGATCCAAAAGACCCTGGTCCTGAACAAGTAATACCAACTCCTCCTAAACAATCTGAAGCACCAGAAGACCCTGCTGTCCACATTCAATCAGACCCTCCTGAGCCGTCAGTTGATGAGACCATTCTCAATCCGTCTACCGCTGAGCCATCTAGCTCAGCTAACCCGCCGACGACTTCTGATAATGATGTCTTAATTAGTGGTAGTCGATTCGTTGAGCCGGGCAACCCAACTGTACTGGCCCAGCACTCTGCCGAGCAAGAGGCTTTAGAAAGGCAGAAGGTGCGGTTTGACGTCTCTCACTACGCTCACCTGAATGTTAGTGACATGCTGTCTGGATACCTCAGTCATGTGCATTCCAGCCGTGACTCAGAAATTGAGATGGTCAAGCAACTGCAACTAAAATATGAGGTACGTTCTCCGGCTTTCACTAGCTTACATATGCTCTGCCAGCCCCCAAGTCTCCGGATTATGATGAACCTGAATGATCTGTAGACTTGTGATAAAGGTTGATGCTATGGCTTAGATTTTCCTTAAGTCCAGCATAAATTTTCACCTATAGTCCCCAAGGGCCGGCTCAATTTATCATGAATGAGTCGGTACTTGACTTCATATCTTTCTTGAATCAGGCCAAACAAATAGTGTGATCCGGCTCAACATGAAAAACTTTCTTAATATCATGCATTAGCCCCCAAGTGCCAAGCGCTGTTACTTGTAAAACACTTGGGACTTTTAAGCATAGAAGAGCCATTTTGCATTTAAAAAATTTCTTTGGCAGACATTAGCCCCCAAGTGCCGAGTGGTGTTGCGTTGCAAAGCACTTGGGACTTTAGTCATTATAATTTTTATTGAAATAAATATTAACACACCTGTGTATGTTTGTAGACTGCCCTAACTGAATTGGGTTCTCAATTGACTGATGCAAAGACCCGGCTGGCGGATCAAGAGGCGGAGATAAAGAACGCTGACTCCAAATTCCAGTTGAGCCTCTCTGAAGCTGAAAAACTGAAGACCAATTTTGATGTGGAGAAGAAATCCTGGGCCGATGAGAAAACCTTGCTAATATAGCATGCTGAGACAGCGGAGGCGGCTCTCAAGGAGGTCACCACGGAGCTCACCGGCTTAAAAAACCGTGTGTCTCAGATGGTCTCCGCAATCTTTGGTGAGTCATTTGTATTAGTTACTTACACTCTATTTTTGCCAGAAATATAAGCCGCATGCTTAACCTTTTTAAAATACTCATAGGTCCATGGAGTAACAATCTGAGTCAAAACAGCGTAACAAAACTCAAGGCGGTTTACACCTTGGTGGAGCAACTGTATACTGGGGCTCAATGGGCGCTTGCTATTATCTCCTCAGCCAACCAAGGACCCAACCTCTTGAGTGACGTTTTGAAGAAGCTATCTATTTTACCCACCAGATTCCAAGAGGTCAAGCGGTCTTGTGCAAGAGCCGGAGCCCTAACCGCCCTAAGCCGCTCCAAAGCCTGGGTGCCAGAACTAGACCCGGCGGATGTAGCTGATACGTCTCCAACGTATCTATCATTTTTTATTGTTCCATGCTATTATATTATCAACCTTGGATCTTCTATATGCATTTATATGCTATTTTATATGACTTCGGGGACTAACCTATTAACCAAGATCCCAGTGCCAGTTTCTGTTTTTCCTTGTTTTAGAGTATCGCAGAAAAGGAAAATCAAACAGAGTCCAATTGACCTGAAACTTCACGGAACTTATTTTTGGAACGGAAGCAATCCAGAAGACTTGGGGTGTACGTAAGGGATGCAACGAGGAAGGAATGAGGCAGGGGGCGCGCCCTTCACCCTCATGGGCCCCTCGTGGCTCCCCTGGCGTATTTCTTCCTCCTATATATACCAATATACCCTAAAACCATCGCGGAGCACAATAGATCGGGAGTTCCGCCGCCAGAAGCCTCCGTAGCCACCGAAAACCAATCTAGACCCGTTCCGGCACCCTGCCGGAGGGGGAATCCCTCTCCGGTGGCCATCTTCATCATCCCAGTGCTCTCCATGACGAGGAGGGAGTAGTTCTGCCTCGGGGCTGAGGGTATGTAATAGTAGCTATGTGTTTGATCTCTCTCTCTCTCTCTCTCGTGTTCTTGAGGTGATACGATTTTGATGTATCGCGAGCTTTGCTATTATAGTTGGATCTTATGATGTTTCTCCCCCTCTACTCTCTTGTAATGGATTGAGTTCTCCCTTTGAAGTTATCTTATCGGATTGAGTCTTTAAAGATTTGAGATTACTTGATGTATGTCTTGCGTGGGATACCCGTGGTGACAATGGGGTATTCTATTGATCCACTTGATGTATGTTTTGGTCATCAACTTGCGGGTTCCTCCCATGAACCTATGCACAGGGGTTCGCACACATTTTCGTCTTGACTCTCCGGTATAAACTTTGGGGCACTCTTTGAAGTACTCTGTGTTGGTTTGAATAGATGAATCTGAGATTGTGTGATGCATATCGTATAATCATACCCACGTATACTTGAGGTGACATTGGAGTATCTAGGTGACATTAGGGTTTTGGTTGATTTGTGTCTTAAGGTGTTATTCTAGTACGAACTCTATGATAGATTGAACACAAAGAATAGCTTCATGTTATTTTACTATGGAATCTTGAATAGATCGATCAGAAAGGATAACTTTGAGGTGGTTTCATACCTTACCATAATCTCTTCGTTTGTTCTCCGCTATTAGTGACTTTGGAGTGACTCCTTGCTGCATGTTGAGGGATAGTTATATGATCCAATTATGTTATTATTGTTGAGAGAACTTGCACTAGTGAAAGTATGAACCCTAGGCCTTGTTTCAACGCATTGCAATACCGTTTACGCTCACTTTTATCAATAATTACCTTGCTGTTTTTATATTTTCATATTACAAAAACCTTTATCTACCATCCATATACCACTTGTATCACCATCTCTTCGCCGAACTAGTGCACCTATACAATTTAGCATTGTATTGGGTGTGTTGGGGACACAAGAGACTCTTTGTTATTTGGTTGCAGGGTTGCTTGAGAGAGACCATCTTCATCCTACGCCTCCTACGGATTGATAAACCTTAGGTCATCCACTTGAGGGAAATTTGCTACTGTCCTACAAACCTCTGCACTTGGAGGCCCAACAACGTATACAAGAAGAAGGTTGTGTAGTAGACATCAAGCTCTTTTCTGACGCCGTTGCCGGGGAGGTTAGCGCTTGAAGGTATATCTTTAGATCTTGTAATCGAATCCTTTTGTTTCTTGTTTTAGCACTAGTTTAGTTATGGAATTGAGTTTGCCTCATACGCTTCATCTTTCTAATATCTTTCGTAAGTATGATGGAAAGAAAAATTGTGCCAAGGTATTAGAAGAAGAATGCATTAAAATGTTTGGCACTAAATATTTGAATGATTAGCATGATTGCAATGTTTTTAGTATGAATTCCTTGAATATCGATGATGCTGATGATATGCAAAGCCACAAGCTTGGGGAAGCTATGTTTGATGAAGATGATATTTTTTGTCCCCCAAGTTTTGATGACAAAATTTATTATGATGAAAGCATGCCTCCTTTTTATGATGATTATATTGATGAAAGTGGATTTGGAGAGTTCATGACTTTATTTTGTGATGAATCCACTATTTCGGAAGAGGTTCCAATTGATTATGAGAACAAAGTTGTTGTCTATGATGATTATTGTGATGACTTGTATGCTATAAAGAATAATGATATCCATGAAACTTGTCATCGTGATTTTAATTTCCAATTGGATTATGCCTCACATGATAGTTATTTTGTTGAGTTTAATCCCACTACTGTTCATGAGAAGAAATTTGCTTATGTGGAGAGTAATAAAAATTTTATGCTTGTAGATCATGAAAAGAATGCTTTAGGTTCTGGTTATATTGTTGAATTCATTCATGATGCTACTGAAAATTATTATGAGGGAGGAATATATGCTTGTAGGAATTTCAATAATATCAAGTTTCCTCTCTATGTGCTTAAAGTTTTGAAGTTATGCTTGTTTTACCTTCCTATGCAAGTTGATTCTTGTTCCCACAAGTTGTTTGCTCACAAAATCCCTATGCATAGGAAGAGGGTTAGACTTAAATGTGCTAGTCATATTCTTCATGATCCTCTCTTTATGTTTCAATTCTTATCCTTTATGTGAGCATCATTGAAATCATCATGCCTAGCTAGGGGCGTTAAACGATAGCGCTTGTTGGGAGGCAACCCAACTTTATTTTTGTTCCTTGCTTTTTGTTCCTGTTTAGTAATAAATTAATCATCTATCCTCTGTTATGATTGAGTTTTTATGTTTTAATTAGTGTTTTTGCCAAGTAGAACCGTTGGGAAGACTTGGGGAAAGTCTTGTTAATCTTGCTGTAAAAAACAGAAACTTTAGCGCTCACAAGAATTGCTGCCATTTCTTATTCGGGAGTGCTATTTAGTTAATTATTTTTGCAGATGATTAATAGATAAATTCCTCACGTCCAGCAATTTATTTTAGAATTTTTCGGGTTCCAGAAGTTTGCGTTAGTTACAGATTACTAAAGACTATTCTGTTTTTGACAAATTCTGTTTTTCATGTGTTGTTTACTTATTTTGATGAGTCTATGGCTAGTAAAAGAGTTTATGAACCATAGAGAAGTTGGAATACAGTAGGTTTAACACCAATATAAATAAAGAATGATTTCATTACAGTACATTGAGGTGGTGTTTTGCTTTCTTTCGCTAACGGAGCTCACGAGTTTTCTGTTAAGTTTTGTGTTGTGAAGTTTTCAAGTTTCGGTAAAGATTCGATGGACTATGTTATAAGGAGTGGCAAGAGCCTAAGCTTGGGGATGCCCAAGGCACCCCAAGGTAATATTCAAGGACAACTAAGAGCCTAAGCTTGGTGATGCCCCGGAAGGCATCCCCTCTTTCGTCTTCGTTCATCGGTAACTTTACTTGGAGCTATATTTTTATTTACCACATGATATGTGTTTTACTTGGAGCGTCAATTTATTTGTAGGATTTTCTTGCTGTTTGAATAAAATACCAAGATCTGAAATTCTTTAATGTTAGAGATTCTTCATATAGTTGCATAATTATTCAATTACTCATTGATCTTCACTTATATCTTTCGGAGTAGTTTGTTGTTGCTCTAGTGCTTCACTTATATCTTTTTAGAGCACGGCAGTGGTTTTATTTTGAAGAAATAGATGATCTCTCATGCTTCACTTATATTATTTTAAGAGTATTTTATAACAGCATGGTAATGTGCTTTGCTTATGAATTTAGTCCTAATATGATGGGCATCCAAGAGGGATATAATAAAAACTATCATATAAAGTGCATTGAATACTATGAGAAGTTTGATACATGATAATTGTTTTGAGATATGGAGATGGTGATATTAGAGTCATGCTAGTTGAGTAGTTGTGAATTTGAGAAATACTTGTGTTGAAGTTTGTGATTCCCGTAGCATGCACGTATGGCTAACCGTTATGTGACGAAGTCGGAGCATGATATGTTTATTGATTGTCCTCCTTATGAGTGGCAGTCGGGGACAAGCGATGGTATTTTCCTACCAATATATCCCCCTAGGAGCATGCGCATAGTACTTTGTTTCGATAACTAATAGATTTTTGCAATAAGTATGTGAGTTCTTTATGACTAATGTTGAGTCCATGGATTATACGCACTCTCACCCTTCCACCATTGCTAGCCTCTCTAATACCGCGCAACTTTCACCGGTACCTTAAACCCACCATATACCTTCCTCAAAACAGCCACCATACCTACCTATTATGGCATTTCCATAGCCATTCTGACATATATTGCCATGCAACTTTCCACCGTTCCGCTTATTATGACACGCTCCATCATTATCATACTGCTTTGCATGATCATGTAGTTGACATCGTATTTGTGGCAATGCCACCATTCATGATTCTTTCATACATGTCACTCATGAGTCATTGCACATCCTAGTACACCGCCGGAGGCATTCATATAGAGTCATATCTTGTCCTAAGTATCGAGTTGTAATTCTTCAGTTGTAAGAAGATAAAAGTGTGATGATCATCATTATTAGAGCATTGTCCCAGTGAGGAAAGGATGATGGAGACTATGATTCCCCCACAAGTCGGGATGAGACTCCGGACAAAAAAGAGGCCAAAGAAGCCCAAATAAAAAAGAGGTCATAAAAAAATAAAAGGCCCAAATAAAAAATGAGAGAAAAAGAGAGAAGGGACAATGCTACTATCCTTTTACCACACTTGTGCTTCAAAGTAGCACCATAATCTTCATGATGGAGAGTCTCCTATGTTGTCACTTTCATATACTAGTGGGAATATTTCATTATAGAACTTGGCTTGTATATTCCAATGATGGGCTTCCTCAAAATGCCCTAGGTCTTCGTGAGCAAGCAAGTTGGATGCACACCCACTTAGTTTTTTTTTTGAGATTTCATACACTTATAGCTCTAGTGCATCCGTTGCATGGCAATCCCTACTCATTCACATTGATATCTATTGATGGGCATCTCCATAGCCCGTGCATGATTGAAATATTTTGTGTGGTGAAGATGGAGCATAGCCAGACTATATGATTTTGTAGGGATAGCTTTCTTTGGCCATGTTATTTTGAGAAGACATAATTGCTTTGTTGGTATGCTTGAAGTATTATTATTTTTATGCCAATATTAAACTTTTGTCGTGAATCTTATGGATCTGAACATTCATGCCAAAATATTACTTAGATAAATATGTTAGGTAGCATTCCACATAAAAAATTCTGTTTTTATCATTTACCTAATCGATGACGAGCAGTAATTAAGCTTGGGTATGCTGAGACGTCTCCAACGTATCTATAATTTTTGATTGTTCCATGCTATTATGTTATAAACCATGGATGTTTTATATGCATTTATATGCTATTTTATATGATTTTTGGGACTAACCTATTAACCTAGATCCCAGCGAGAGTTTCTGTTTTTTTCCTTGTTTTAGAGTATCGCAGAAAAGGAAAATCTAACGGAGTCCAATTGACCTGAAACTTCACGGAACTTATTTTTGGAACGGAAGCAATCTAGAAGACTTGGGGTGTACATAAGGGAAGCAACGAGGAAGGGATGAGGCAGTGGGGCGCCCACCCCCTGGGCGCGCCCTTCACCCTCGTGGGCCCCTTGTGGCTCCCCTGGCGTATTTCTTCCTCCTATATATACCAATATACCCTAAAACCATCACGGAGCACAATAGATCAGGAGTTCCGCCGCCAGAAGCCTCCATAGCCACCGAAAACCAATCTAGACCCGTTCCGGCACCCTGCCGGAGGGGGAATCCCTCTCCGGTGGCCATCTTCATCATCTCGGTGCTCTCCATGATGAGGAGGGAGTAGTTCTCCCTCGGGGCTGAGGGTATGTACCAGTAGCTATGTGTTTAATCTCTCTCTCTCTCTCGTGTTCTTGAGGTGATACGATCTTGATGTATCGCGAGCTTTGCTATTATAGTTGGATCTTATGATGTTTCTCCCCCTCTACTCTCTTGTAATGGATTGAGTTTTCCCTTTGCAGTTATCTTATCGGATTGAGTCTTTAAGGATTTGAGAATACTTGATGTATGTCTTGTGTGGGATACCCGTGGTGACAATCGGGTATTCTATTAATCCACTTGATCTATGTTTTGGTGATCAACTTGCGGGTTCCGCCCATGAACCTATGCACAGGGGTTGGCACACGTTTTCGTCTTGACTCTCCGGTAGAAACTTTGGGGCACTCTTTGAAGTACTTTGTGTTGGTTTGAATAGATGAATCTGAGATTGTGTGATGCATATCGTATAATCATACCCACGGATACTTGAGGTGACATTAGGGTTTTGGTTGATTTGTGTCTTAAGGTGTTTTTCTAGTACAAACTCTATGATAGATTGAACGGAAAGAATAGCTTCATGTTATTTTACTACGAACTCTTGAATAGATCGATCAGAAAGGATAAATTTGAGGTGGTTTCGTACCCTACCATAATCTCTTCATTTGTTCTCCGCTATTAGTGACTTTGGAGTGACTCCTTGTTGCATGTTGAGGGATAGTTATATGATCCAATTATGTTATTATTGTTGAGAGAACTTGCACTAGTGAAAGTATGAACCCTAGGCCTTGTTTCAACGCATTGCAATACCGTTTACGCTCACTTTTATCAATAATTACCTTGCTGTTTTTATATTTTCATATTACAAAAACCTTTATCTACCATCCATATACCACTTGTATCACCATCTCTTCGCCGAACTAGTGCACCTATACAATTTAGCATTGTATTGGGTGTGTTGGGGACACAAGAGACTCTTTGTTATTTGGTTGCAGGGTTGCTTGAGAGAGACCATCTTCATCCTACGCCTCCTACGGATTGATAAACCTTAGGTCATCCACTTGAGGGAAATTTGCTACTATCCTACAAACCTCTGCACTTGGAGGCCCAACAACGTATACAAGAAGAAGGTTGTGTAGTAGACATCAGTAGCCAAGGGGTATCCCCCTTTGAAGGAAGACAGGACTCCGTTTGATCAAGATGACTTTGTTGCTTGTGTGAGGGGAGTTCGTCCTCATGCTACCATCCTTGGCGAGGAAACCAACATTGACAAATATCAGCCGGGTTTTGATATTGGTAATAAGAAGATGGCGACTCCTCGTATAAAGTGACATATCTTATCCCGCCGGTTCGCCAACACACCTTTGCCCCTGAAATTGACCCGGCTGGTCTAATTGATGACGAAGTTGAGTTCGTTGCTCTAGATTGCTTTGGTTGGTCTAAACCCAGCTTCCAACCAGTGGAGGGAGGTGAACCGTCGAGGGAGGAGTCATAATTGCCCGAATAATCCGGTCTTTAGCTTGACATCTGCTTAGGAGAGAACAGTTTTAACCTTTTGGGCTCTCAATGCTTTGTAATAAATTAGCTGGAAAACTGCATGTTTTTCCTATGCCATCGTGCATATTATGTTGCATATGACTTTTTTACCTGTCATGTCAATATATGAAATATATCCTTTATCACATCTGCCTGTATGCAAAAGATGAAAAAACTGTCCTGGCGGTTTATCGTTGGACGGGTCAAAACACCCAATACATAACTATGAATTTATCATAGTGGAATAATCAGGACTAGATGTAAAGATAAACAAGGCTGAAAAAGCCTTTGATTAACGAAAAAACACAGATAAGTCTGTTTATGAACGACCATGTCATACATGTGTTCTTTGATTCTGAACTGCCGGCTTATATGACCCGGACAGTAACGTTGACAACCCAATCTTTGTAGAAGTCAATACCTCCATATGCCTGATGATTGTTACACCTTGGCAAGTCATTGTCCAATAACAGAGCCAGTTTAAATTGAAACCATACTTACAGTTAGATTTGAGACAACAAAAAACCAGTAAAACAAAATAGTATGTTTCAAACGATGTAAATCAAGCATTAAGAATAATTTGGAGGCTTCTGATTCGAATATGATCAGTAAACCAGACCAAAGGAGTTAAGCTAGGATTCGAATACGATCATGTAGCCCCCAGTGGCTTTGGCGTTGCGCCGATCAAGAGGGTACCGATAGCTATGTTCTCTTTGGTTTGAATACTAGCTATGCTTAACAGGAAGCCCCCAAATGACCTTGAGAGGTTTTTAACGACCCTGATTCGAATATGATCCAAGTCAGACCCAAAAGGGGTTAAGCTATGATTCGGATACAATCAAGAAGCCCCCTAATGAGTTTGGCTTTGCGCCGATCAAGAGGGTTACGACAGCTATGTTCTCTTTGGTTCGAATACGTACGACCTATGTTTGAACAGGAAGCCCCCTCGTGACCATGAGGTTTAACGGCTAGATTCGAATATGATCATGAGCCGGACCAAAAGGGTTAAGCTAGATTCGAATATGATCAGCCCCCAACTGGTCATTTGAATAATTAGAATAATAAAGATATATGATCAAAAAAGGACAGAGGTCCTGCTTTATTACTTATCATAATATATACAATGTCAAAGTATGTACATTATGAGAGCCGGTGGCTCAAGTGTAGTAAGGCCGAAGATGAGCAATATTCCACGGCCGACGGGTCTCCTCCTCCGACTTACGTGAGTCTTGGTGCTCTCGAACATCGATAAGGTAATATGACCCGTTGTGTCATGGTTTTGTCACGGCAGATGTCCCCATGAAAGGACTTAGTCGTGGAGACATCACTACGGGTTAGCTTAAAGGGGTTTAAAGCGGACAAAGGATGCGGGAGTTTATACTGGTTCGGCCCCTTACGATGAAGGTAAAAGCCTACTCCAATTTTGATGGAATTTCTAGGGTTTCGATGACCAGGGAGTGAATCCGCTTTGCCTGGCTCTCGAGTTGTTGTGTGTTGTCCCTAAACCGCCACCGGGTCGCCTCTTTATATACATAGGTCGACGCCCATCAGTTTACAGAGTCCCGAGGCCGGATCATAAACGTGTCCGGCTCGGTCTCTACTCCTATCTTATCATACAAGCATACATTAATGTCGGTTTACATCTAAAGCCTTTAACCCGCCTTTGGGCCTTCATGAAGCGCCATCATTCATATCTTCATGGGCTTCAAATAAGATGATCATCACACGGATAACCCGGCTTCTCCTGGCCGGTTTATACCCAGTAGTAATATCCCCAACATTAGGCCCCAGATTGATTTGAACTTGTTCATGTCAATCTTCAACACTTAGAAAAATTCCTCCCTTTGCACCTTCGCATAAATCTTGTAAACCGCCGTGACGTCATCCTCCAGATTTGTAGTAAACCGCCGTGATGTCACCCGTTCATTTAAAGCTGAAGATACCCTTTCATTAATGAGCATCCAACATTCGAAATGACAATCTCGTTATACATCCATTATTTGGGCTCCTCGATTCCCGCACCTATTGCTTATCTCTTTACCCTTATAAATAGGGCTAAGGACCCCTTTCCCTTTCTTTCCTTTGCCTTTCCATCTCTTCTTCCTCCTCGCGTCGCCCCTACACCCGAGCGCCGCCGCCGTCGTCGATCTTCACCTCTGCCTCACCGTTGGCCGCTTCATCAACCTGATCGCACCAGAGAGACGTGGCACACCTCCGCTGCTTCAACAACTGCTGTAAGTCTCCCCTCTTTCCTCCAAAGATCCACTTAGGGTTCATACGAGTTCGTGGCCCTCTCTTCGTGTTCTTTGTCAGCGCATAGATAGCAGACCTCGAGCTTAATGCGTTTCGTGCAGTAGCTATGGTAGTCCTTATCTCGGCCATCAAACCAAGCTTTAAACACATAAGAACACGATCTGGACCTTTTGTGAACTGCTTCAGGACCAAACTTTTTAGGTCTAAATCTTTTTCTTTTCCTGACTTGTGGTAGATCCAAAATACCTATGTAATCTTGTGAAACCTGTTTTCCCTCACTTAGTCATTTTTTCCTTAGATCTGTATCTTCCTTATATGCGTAGGCGGTTTATCCTTGTAGAAAGTAATCTGTCATATAACATTAGTCCCCTTGTAAACCGCTCCTCGCTTTACCATTTATAAACGCTCTGTCGTAGGCGGTTTATAACTGCCTCCGGTTTAACAATTCTACATGCTTGAATTCCTTTTTTCTCAACCTGTTACACTTTATGCGTTGTCATTTATGAACCATAAACCGGCAATAATCTTTTCTAGCTCTTCACTTGCAATGGCCAAACAATTCTATTCCTGTAACTGGGTCCCTTCCCGGGTTACTGAGGAGCAACTGAATGGATGTGTCAAAATTGGCACCTTACCGAACAAGAATGAAATCCAGTGGCGAGTTCCCGGTCCAGAAAATTCTCCTACCCCCAGATATGGCGAAGTAGTAGTGTTTGCTGATCATATAGGCGTGGTGACCACAATCTCCTTCGTGGATCTCACGCAAAATCTCACAACCTTCTTGAGGAGATACACAATGCTGAAACACTCCTGTGACACTGCAATGATGTAGCTCCCCATTAACAATGGTCATAGACTTGGATCAACGGACTATCTGCCGGGCCAAGGTTTCATCGTCTGGTAACTCGCCCCGGTTCATGTATGCCAGGTATGGGACCGTCCAATCCGGAATAACATGAAGAGCCGCCACCAATTGAGCCTCAGGGTCAGGGACGGCCAAATCCTCCTCCGTAGGTACCTTGATTGACGGATTATGCAACACATCGAGAAAGGTATTGGGTGGCACCAGTTTACTTTGAGAACCTAAGCGACTTAAAGAGTATGCCGCTTCATTCTTTCGCCGGTCTATATGGTCCACTTGATAACCCTTGAAATGACCAGCCACTGCATCCACCTCTTGTCTATATGCTGCCATGAGTGGATCCGTGGAATCCCAAGTGCCAGATACCTGCTGAACCACCAGGTCCGAGTCACCAAAGCACTTAACCCGGCTTAAATTCATTTCCTTAGTCATCCGAAGACCATGGAGCAATGCCTCATACTCAGCTACATTGTTAGTACAAGGGAACATTAAACGGACAACATAACAAAACTTATCACCTCATGGGGAAGTTAATATGACTCCAGGCCCCCAACCCTCCAATTGTCTGGACCCATCAAAATGAATAGTCCAATAAGTGTTGTCTGGCTTTTCCTTCGATGCTTGCGACTCTGTCCAATCATTGATGAAGTCCACAAGTGCTTGGGATTTGATTGTTGTGCGAGGTGTATACTTTAGCCCGTGAGGTCCAAGCTCAATAGCCCATTTAGCAATCCGGCCAGTTGCTTCTCTGTTTTGGATGATATCTCCCAAGGGGGATGAACTGACCACTGTGATAGGATGACCCTTAAAATAATTCTTGAGCTTCTGGCTTGCCATAAAAACCCCATACACCAGCTTCTGCCAATGTGGGTATCTCTGTTTGGACTCAATAAGCACCTCACTGAGATAATAAACCGGCCATTGAACCGGATACTCTTTCCCGGCCTCCTTGCACTCCACAACAATAGCCACACTAACAGCTCTGGCATTAGCAACCACATATAGTAATAAGGGCTCCTTATCAACCGGAGCCGCAAGGACGGGTAGCTTGGCTAACTGTCTCTTCAGATCCTCAAGCGCTTTATCAGCAGCATCACTCCAGACGAAGTGATCCATTTTCTTTAGCATTTGATACAAAGGGATAGCCTTCTCTCCAAGGCGACTGATAAACCGGCTTAAGGCTGCAATCCGGCCCGCCAAACGTTGAACATCGTTAATGCACGCCGGTTTAGCCAGAGATGTGATAGCGTGATCTTCTCTGAATTACCTTCAATGCCCCTGTTAGACACCGGAAAACCAAAAAGCTTGCCTTCCGGTACACCAAAGACACATTTGGCCGGATTAAACATCATCTTATAAACCCGGAGGTTATGAGAAGTTTCTTTCAAGTCACCTATCAATGTCTCCTCCTTTCTGGACTTCACCACAATATCATACACATATGCATGGACATTGCGCCCAATCTGTTTATGCAGACAATTCTGGACGCAACGCTGATCAGTTGCTTGGGCACTCTTGAGCCCAAAAGGCATAGATACATAGCAGAAGGCTCCAAAGGGAGTTATGCAAGTTGTCTTCTCCTGGTCCTTAACTGCCATTTTGATCTGATGTTAACCAGAATAAGCATCCAGAAAACACAAACAATCACAACCTGCTGTAGCATCAATAATTTGATCGATACGAGGGAGAGCAAAGGGGTCAGCTAGACAGGCTTTGTTTAAGTCTGTGTAATCCACACACATGCGCCAAGTGCCATTTTTCTTAAGTACCAGCACCGGATTAGATAGCCACTCAGGGTGAAAGACCTCCACAACAAACCCTGCTGCCAAAAGCCGGGCTACCTCCTCACCAATAGCTTTATGCCTTTCTTCATTGAAGCAGCGAAGAAACTGCTTGATCGGTTTAAACTTAGGATCTATATTAAGGGTGTCCTCAGCGAGTTCCCTCGGTACACCTGGCATGTCAAAAGGCTTCCATGCAAAGATGTCCCGGTTCTCACAGATGAACTCGATGAGCGCACTTTCCTATTTCGGATCCAGGTTAGCACTGATGTTGAACTGCTTGGATGAATCGCCAGGAACAAAGTCAACCAGCTTAGTCTCCTCAGCCGATTCAAATTTCAGCGCCGGATCATGCTCAATAGTTGGCTTTTTTAGAGAAGTCATATCTGCCGGATCAACATTGTCCTTATAGAATTTCAGCTCCTCCATGGCACAAACCGACTCAGCATAAGCCGCATCACCTTCTTCACATTCCAAAGCAATCTTCCGGCTCCCATGCACCATGATGGTCCCCTTATGACCCGGCATCTTAAGCTGCAAATAAACATAACAGGGTCTTGCCATGAACTTAGCATAAGCCAGCCGTCCGAACAAGGCATGATATGGACTCTTGATTTTCACCACTTCAAAGGTCAACACCTCTGATCTTGAATCATGATCATCTCCAAAAGCCACTTCCAGAGCTATCTTCCCAACTGGGTATGCCGATTTACCAGGCACTACCCCATGAAACACGGTGTTCGATGGTTTAAGATTCTTATCTGTTAACCCCATGCGCCGAAAGGTTTCATAGTAAAGGATATTGATACTGCTTCCTCCATCCATAAGCACCTTGGTAAATTTATACCCTCCAACCTGAGGAGCCATCACTAAAGCCAGATGACCCGGATTGTTAACTCGGGGTGGATGATCCTCTCAACTCCACAAGATGGGCTATTCAGACTAGCGCAGATAACGAGGTACCACCGGCTCAACGGAGTTCACGGCTCTTTTATGAAGCTTCTGATCACGCTAACATAAGCTAGTGGTGAAGACATGATACTACCCACTATTCAACTACTTTGGATTGCTCTGATAGCCTGATTGATGTTGTTATTGATTCCTTTGATGGTTGTAACCTCCCTGGTTGCCCTGGCTACTCTGATTGCCATGTCCGGTTTGGTTGCCCTGGAATCCTGAAGCGGAACTGCCACCACCATAACCCGGCCCATGGAAACCGCCTCCTGAACCGCCGGGCGGTCCATTGTCATATTGGAATAGATTTGAATTTTTGAATTCCCTCATGATGAAGCAATCCTTCCAAAGGTGCGTAGCTGGCCTCTCCTTCGATCCGTGCTTTGGGCAAGGCTGGTTTAACAGGCGCTCCAGATTGGGGCCTGACCCTCCACCCCTCTGGGCGGTTTACCCTTAAGCCGCTGACCGTTGTCCTGGGTGTTGGTGTTGGCCACAAAGTCCAAGCTGTTATCCGCCTTGCGTTTACCGTTGTTCCCATGACCTGCCGGATTATGCTGCTGTCCCTTGGTGTTGCCGCTATTCTTTCCCTTCCCTGTCTTGTCATCATCAGACTCGGGGTCCTTGGTACTATCAGAGTCGGCATACTTCACCAGAGCCGCCATAAGCGTTCCCATGTCATTACAATGGCGTTTGAGCCGTCCCAACTTCAGCTTCAAAGGTGCAAACCGGCAATTACCTTCCAATGTTAAAATGGCTGTGTCAATGTTGATGCGGTCTGATGAATGCAAAATCTCTGAAACCCGGTGCACCCAGTGGGTTGTTGATTCTCCTTCCTCCTGGACACAGGCAGCCAAATCCACGATGGACATGGGCTGCTTGCATGTATCCTTGAAGTTCTGGATAAACCAGGCCCTTAACTCGGTCCACGATCCAATAGAGTTGGCTGGCAGATTTTTCAACCATGTGCGAGTTGTTCCCTCCAACATCATGGTAAAGTATTTGGCACAGGCCGCTTCGTCCACATCCAGCATCTCCATTGCCATCTCATAGCTCGCCACCCATGACTCAGGGGATAAATCGGCGGTGTAATTTGGGACGTTACACAGGCCTTTGAAATCCTTGGGTAACCGTACATTGCGCAGTGTTGGGACAAGACATGGCACCCCCAAAGAACTGGAGGTAACCCCTGGTTCCACCGATGTTGTTGGACGAACCGGAGTGAGCTGACGAACCGGAGTGAGTTGACAAACCGGAGCATCGTTCTGCGCCGCTAACTCGGCTTCTCGACGTGCCCTAGTGTGATCCACTACATCCTGAGCATTGCCACCCGTCGGGTTATTTCCACGGGGCGGATTACGATTTCACGCACTGCTTTATATGGTCGGTTCATCGATATGCATGTTGTAACTCCGGCTTGGGCGGCGAGTAGAATGAATCCTTTCGCGGCTATATGAATAAGCCTCCTGCTGAGTCAAGGCCGTCTGAAGGAGCTCCCTAGCCCGTCGGGTTTCAACCGCTACCGCGGACTCGCCATCAATCTGGAGAGCTGCCAATCGTGAAGCGGCGGCAACGATGTTATCCAACGGGTTAGAGTAATGCCCTGGAAGCGTTGAGATGTGACGTGATGGGATATCGTTCTGACGAGGCTGAGGCGGCGAATCCACAGCACGAGGCTGAACCGGAGCCCCAGCCCCAGGTGCCTCCGTCCGGTTTACCACTAGCTGGTTGCTGGTGCCCGCTCCTGGCGTGTTAAAGAGATTTCTTGCCTAAAAACCGGTGGGAGATGCGACCGGTATCTTCTTCTCATGACATCATCTCACGCACTCCGATCTAGCATAAGCCGGTAGGCCTGAGCCTCTAACTCGGCCCGCTCTGTAGCCATCCTGGCGTTCTCCGCCGCCAGGTCCACTTTAGCTTGAGTTATCTAATCCTTCACCTTTGCAATCGCTGCGTTGTGTTGATCCCGGTTTGCTGCGTCCACCTTTGCTGCCAGCAACGTTGCTAAAGCGTCAAACAAATCGGACAAAACCTGAGCCGGTGGCGGCACAGAGCCCCCTGCTCCCGCTGGTGTTGCTGCTACTGAACCAGAGATCATCGCCGTGGTGGTAGAAGAGTGATGTGCTGATTGTGTACCGGCCATAAAGACCGCGACCCGGCTTGGCAGATCAAGGGGGTCCGGAATACTGTTGCCATCGGAACCTCCACTAATCCGGCCATCCTGCAGCTGGTACATCGACTCGGTCTCTCCGGTTGAAGACTCGTCATCAGAGCAGACAACAGTTTCGCCGCCAGATGCCGATCTATCCTCATATTCCGCTCCATGGATGACACATATGAAGACATGCTTTACGGCAGGCTGAACCTGGGCAGAGCTTGCATGCTGAGCCATCTCGATGATGTCGGTGCAGATGTCCGGCTCACGGCCCAGTTCGCCGATCTTGCCGATGAAGATGTGAATTCCACCAAAGGGGACCCGGTACCCATACTCAATTGAGCCGGCCTCGGGACCCCATCCTGCATCGTCGATATAGAGCTTGCCGTGATGACTTTTAGTCATCCGGCCCACAGCGTATCCCTTGGGTCCTTCGAAGCTGCCCTTCAAGAACTCGAAACCATCATGCGATAGCCCCACGATGGGCGCCAACTATCATGGTTTTGTCACGACAGATGTCCCCGTGAAAGGACTTAGTCATGGAGCCATCGCTACGGGTTAGCCTAAAGGGGTTTAAAGCGGACAAAGGACGCGAGAGTTTATACTGGTTCGGCCCCTTACGATGAAGGTAAAAGCCTACTCCGGTTGTGATGGAATTGCTAGGGTTTCGATGACCAGGGAGAGAATCCGCTTTGCCTGGATCTCGAGTTGTTTTGTGTTGTCCCTAAACCACCGTCGGGTCGCCCCTTTATATACATAGGTCGACGCCCACCGGTTTACAGAGTCCCAAGGTCGGATCATAAACTTGTCCGGCTCAGTCTCTACTCCTATCTTATCATACAAGCATACATTAATGTCGGTTTACATCTAAAGGCTTTAACCCGCCTTTGGGCCTTCATGAAGTGCCATCATTCATATCTTCATGGGCTTCAAATAAGATGATCGTCACAGGGATAACACGTCTTCTCCTGGCCGGTTTATACCCAGTAGTAATATCCCCAACACGTTGTTTAAGTTCTTGTTAACCACAAAGGGTCCTTCCCAAGGTGGAGATAGCTTGTGTGCATCAGACTGATCCTAGATGAGCCGGAGAACCAGGTCACCTTCTTGAAAGGTTCTGGACTTAACCCGGTGGTTGTGATAACGGTGCATGTCCTGCTGGTAAATTGCTGATCAGGCTGCTGCCAAGTCTCGCTCGTGATCTAGTAAGTCAATCGCATCCTGTCAGGCTTGCTAGTTATCAGCTTCAACGTAAGCCGCCACGCGGGGCGAGTCATGACGGATGTCACTGGTCAGAACTGCCTCTGCTCCATAAACCATGAAGAAAGGCGTATAACCTATAGACCTGTTAGGGGTAGTATTGATACTCCATATCACAGAGGGTAATTCTTCCCCCCAACAACCCGGCGTCCGTTGTAAGGGGACAATAAGACGGCGTTTTAGACCTTTCAGGATTTCCTGATTGGCTCTTTCAGCTTGACCGTTGGATTGGGGGTGAGCTACTGATGAAACATCAAGCTGGATATGCTCCCGTTGACAGAACTCTTCCATGTCTCCTTGGGACAAGTTGGTGCCACTGTTAGTGATAATGCTATGTGGAAAACCAAAATGAAAGATCACCTTCTTCATGAATTGAACCGCCGTGGCCGTATCACACTTATTGACCGGCTCTGCCTCAACCCATTTTGTGAACTTGTCCACTGTCAGCAAAAGGTGTGTCTTCTTATCTTTAGACCTTTTGAAAAGTCCAACATGTCAAGCCCCTAGACTGCAAACGACAAAGTGATTGGAATCATCCGCAATTCTTGAGCCAGCACGTGCGCTCGTCGTGCAAATTTTTGAAACCCATCGCACCTACTGACCAGATCCTCCGCATCAGCGTGAGCCGTCAGCCAGTAAAAATCATGAAGAAAAGCTTTGGCCACAAGAGACTTTGAACCATCATGATGGCCAAAATCTCCTTCATGGATCTCACGAAGAATTTCTTGACCTTCTTCAGGAGAGACACAATGTTGAAATGCTCCAATGACACTGCGATGATACAACTCACCATTGGAAATTGTCATTGACTTAGACTGTTGGGTTATCGTCGAGTCAAGGTCTCATCCTCCGGCAACTCACCCCGGGTCATGTAAGCCAAATATGCCACTGTCCAATCTGGAACGACATGAAGATCCGCCACCAATTGTGCTTCTGGGTCTGGAATAGCCAAGTCCTCTTTTTTAGGAAACTTGACAGAAGGGTTATGCAGAACATCTAAAAAGGTGTTAGGCGGCACCTGCTTACGCTGAGATCCCAACTGGCTTAAAGCATCGTCCGCTTCATTATTTTTGCGGTCAATGTGCTCCACCCGATAACGCTTGAAGTGTCCAGCAACAGTGTCAACCTGACGGCGGTAAGCCGCCATGAGAGGGTCCTTGGAATCCCACTTGCCTGATACTTGTTGAGCCAGCAGATCTGAGTCGTCAAGGCACCGTACATGGCTTAAACTCATCTCTCTAGCCATTCGAAGCCCATGGAGTAAGGCCTCTTACTCAGTTGCATTGTTAGTACAAGGAAACATCAATCGCAACATATAACAAAATTTCTCACCTCGAGGAGAAGTTAAAAAAACTCCAGCCCCCGAGCCTTCCAATTGTCTGGACCCATCAAAATGAATCGTCCAATATGTGTTGTTTGGCTTCTCTTCAGGTATCTGCAACTCCGTCCAATCGTTAATGAAGTCCACGAGTGCTTGAGATCTGATGGCAGTACGTGGCACATACTTTAAACCATGAGACCCAAGTTCAATGGCCCACTTGGCGACTCGTCCTGTGGCTTTTCTATTTTGAATAATATCTCCTAAAGGAGCAGAGCTAACCACAGTGACAGGATGACCCTGAAAGTAATGCTTAAGCTTCCGGCTTGCCATGAACACCCCATAAACAAGCTTCTGCCAATGTGGATATCTTTGTTTAGACTCAATGAGCACTTCAGTGACGTAATAAACCGGCCATTGAACCGGATGTTCCTTGCCAGCCTCCTTGCGCTCGACAACAATGGACACACTGACAGCACGTGTGTTAGCAGCCACATATAACAACAGTGGTTCCTTCTCCACTGGAGCAGCAAGCACCGGTGGTTCGGCGATCTGTCTTTTCAGATCTTCAAAGGAAGAATTAGCAGTGTTACTCCAGACAAAATCATCCATCTTCTTCATCATTTGATACAACGGCATAGCCTTCTCACCCAACCGGCTTATGAACCGGCTCAAAGCTGCAACGCGACCCGCCAGCCGCTGAACATCATTGATGCACGCCGGTTTAGCCAAAGATGTAATTGCCTTAATTTTTTCTGGGTTAGCCCCAATGCCTCTGTTAGACACCAAAAAGCCCAAAAGCTTGCCAGCTGGGACTCCAAAAACGCACTTGGCCGGGTTAAGCATCATCTTATAGACCCGGAGGTTATCAATGGTTTCCTTCAGATCAGCTACCAAGGTTTCCTTCTCTCTGGATTTCACCACTATATCGTCCACGTAAGCATGAACATTACGCCCAATCTGATTATGAAGGCAATTCTTTACACACCGCTGATAAGTCGCCTGGGCACTCTTAAGCCCAAAAGGCATAGACACATAGCAGAAGGCTCCAAACGGAGTAATGAAAGCCGTCTTCTCCTGGTCCTTAACTGCCATTTTGATCTGATGATAGCTAGAATAAGCATCCAAAAAGCTCAAACGCTCACAACCCACCGTAGCATCAATGATTTGCTCAATACGAGGGAGAGCAAAAGGATCGGCCGGACAAGCTTTGTTTAAATCTGTGTAATCCACACACATACACCAAGTGCCGTTCTTTTTTAGCACAAGCACCGGGTTAGCCAACCACTCTGGGTGAAATACTTCAACAATAAAACCGGCCGCCAAGAGCTGGGCCACCTCTTCTTCAATAGCCTTATGCCTTTCCTCGTTGAACCGCCGAAGAAACTGCCTGACCGGCTTAAACTTGGAGTCAATATTGAGAGTGTGCTCAGTGAGTTCTCTCGGTACACCTGGCATGTCCAAAGGCTTCCATGCAAAGATGTCCCGGTTCTCACAGATGAACTCGATGAGCGCGCTTTCCTATTTGGGATCCAAGTTAGCACTGATAATGAATTGTTTGGATGAGTTGCCAGGCACAAAATCAATCATCTTGGTATCGTCAGCGGACTTAAACTTCAGCGCCGGCTCATGTTCCGTGGTTGGCTTTTTCAAAGACGTCATGTCCACCGGGTCGACATTATCCTTGTAAAACTTCAACTCCTCTGTCGCACAAACAGATTTGGCGTAAGCAGCATCACCTTCTTCACATTCTAAAGCTATCTTCCGACTTCCATGTACTGTGATAGTGCCCTTGTGACCCGACATCTTGAGTTGCAGATAAACATAACACGGCCATGCCATAAATGTTGCATAAGCCAACCGTGCAAACAGGGCGTGATATGGGCTTTTGATTTTGACCACTTCAAAGGTTAACTTCTCCTCCCTAGAATCATGCTCATCTCCAAAGGCTACTTCCAACTCAATCTTACCAACTGGATATGCTGACTTGCCAGGTACTACTCCATGGAAAACGGTGTTGGATGTCTTAAGGCTTTTGTCAGTCAACCCCATCTGCCGAAAAGTCTCATAATAGAGGATGTTGATGCTACTGCCTCTGTCCATGAGTACTTTAGTGAATTTATATCCACCAACCTGAGGGGCCACCACCAAGGCCAGGTGACCTGGATTATCAACCCGGGGAGGGTGATCTTCCCTACTCCACAAAATAGGCTGCTCAAACCATCTTAGATAACGTAGAACCGCCGGCTCAACAGCGTTCACAGCTCTCTTATGAAGTTTCTGGTCCCTTTTGCATAAACTGGTGGTGAATACATGATACTGCCCACTGCTCAGCTGCTTCGGGTTACTCTGATACCCGGATTGCTGCTGCTGCTGACTACCTTGGCCAGATTGCTGATTGTAGCCACCTTGATTGCCTTGAGGGCCCTAGCCATGAAAACCGCCGCCGCCTGAGCCGCCGCCCGGGCCATGAAAGCCGCCACCGCCCGGGCCATGAAAGCCGCCACCGCCTGAGCCGTTGTCAGGCCCATGATTACCGTCAAACATGTTAGAATTCTTGAAAGCCTTCATGATCGTACAATCCTTCCATAGATGGGTGGTCGGCTTCTCCCGGGTGCCGTGTCTTGGACAGGGTTCATTTAGCAACTGCTCGAGGGTGGGACCTGACCCGCCTGACCGAGGAGGTGGCCTCCCCTTATGCTGTTGATTATTGCCCTGTGCATTGGTGTTAGCCACAAACTCTAGACTACTGTCGGCCTTACGTTTATTATTACCTCCTTGATTTGTCGGGTTATGTTGATGACCTTTGCCATTGCCGTTCTTCTTTCCCTTCCCTATCTTCTCTTCGTCAGATGCGGGATCCTTGGTACTATCAGAATCGGCGTATTTGACCAGAGTCGCCATCAGCTAGCCCATGTCATTGCAATCACGCTTGAGCCGCCCCAGCTTCTGTTTCAGAGGTTCAAAACGGCAATTTTTCTCCAACATTAAGACCGTGGAGCCGGCATCCATCTTATTAGATGAATGTATTATTTCCTTCACCCGGCGCACCCAATGGGTCATGGATTCGCCTTCCTCTTGCTTGCAGTTAGTCAAGTCCACAACCGACATGGGTTACTTGCATGTATCTTTAAAATTCTGAATAAACTAGGCCTTTAACTCGGCCCATGAGCTTATGGAATTGGGTGGCAACTCCTTTAACCAAGTGCGAGCTGTTCCATCCAACATCATGGTGAATTACTTAGCCATCGCTGCGTCGCTAACCTCCAGCAACTCCATGGTCATCTCATAACTTTTGATCCATGCCCCGGGCTGTAAGTCGACTGTGTAATTAGGCACCCTGCGAGGCCCCTTAAAGTCCTTTGGCAAATGCTCATTACACAGAGCCAGCACCAGACAAGGGACACCTCCTATCCTTGTGGCCACACCTACTTCAACAGAGGCCGTTGGATAAACCGGAACAGCCTCGTGAGCCGCCTACTCAGCTGCCTGTTGAACCGCCCGCTCAGCCTCTTGGCGGATCCTCTCCTGGTCCCCCAAGTTAAGATTTCCATCCTGCGCCGGATCATACCTGCGTGGCTGGTTACGACGCAGAGCATTGCTTGACATGGCCGCTGAATCCATATGCCTGCTATATCTTGGGCTCCGGCTTGGGCGAGGGGTTGAATGAATCATGTCTCGACTGTAAGAGTATGATTCCTGTTGTGCTAGAGCTGTCTGAAGAAGTTCTCTGACCCTTCGTGTTTCGATCACCGTCGGTGAGTCGCCTTCCATGGAGAGAGCCGCCAAACATGCTGATGTAGCGATCAGATTCTCCAGAGGGCTAGGAAAGTGATCCGGTGGTGTTGGTGTATAATGAGGCGGAGCAGTATTCATGCGGGGGGTTCTACGGCCCACAGCTGACCCGGCGCTCCAGCCCCGGGTGTTGTAATCTGGTTTGCCTCTGGCGGGTTACTAGGATCGGCCCCGGGTGTGCGGAAGAGATTCCTAGGATCGTAAGTCAGAGGAAGACGTGATTGGTCCTTCTGGTGCCTTCTCCTCATGACCTCGTTTGATGCGTTCAGATCCATCGTGAGCTGGAAGGTCTCTGATTGAAGCTGCTGAGCCCGAGCGTCCAGAGCCGCCCGCTCTGCAGCCATCCTGACGTCCTCCCCCGCCAAGTTTTCCTTGGCCTGTGCTACCTCCTCACGTAGCCGTGCCACCTCCGCCTCATGCTGAGCCTTATCCGCCGGTTCAACCACGGTGGTCAACAGGGCCGTCATCTTATCCATAAGATCCATCAGCACCTGAGCCGGTGGGCACGCCGGGTCTCCAGGCCCGGTCGCGGCCACCTCGGAGGTTATTGCTGCTGCAGCTGTAGAGTTTTGTGCGGGCTGTGTACCAGTCATGAAGACCCCCACTCTGTTCGGTGGCTCAAAGGGGTCCAGAATACTGCTGCAATCGGAACAGCCCGCAAGCCCGCCATCTTGTAGTTGATACAATGAATTTGTCTCGCTTGTGGACGACTCACCGTCAGAATAGATGGCCGTCTCACCGCCATCGATAGATCCTTCAGAGAACTCCCCTCCATGCATACAACCCACGAAGGCACGCTTCACGACGAGATGAGTCTGGGCGGGTCTCGCATGTTGAGCCGTCTCGATGAGGTCAGTGCAGATGTCCGGCTCAGGGCCCGGCTCACCAATCCGGCCGATGAAGACGTGGATTCCGCCGAAGGGGACCCGGTACCCATACTCAATTGAGCCGGCGTCAGGGCCCCAGCCTTCATCGTCGATGTAGAGCCTGCCGTGATGACCCACAAGTATAAGGGATCTATCGTAGTCCTTTCGATAAGTAAGAGTGTTGAACCCAACGAGGAGCAGAAGAAAATGATAAGTGGTTTTCAGCAAGGTATTCTCTACAAGCAATGGAATTATAGGTGACAGGTAGTTTTGTGATAAGATAAGTTGTAACGAGCAACAAGTAACCAAAGTAAATAAAGTGCAGCAAGGTGGCCCAATCCTTTTTTTAGCAATGGACAAGCCTGGACAAATTCTTATATAGAGAAAAACGCTCCCGAGGACACATGGGAATTATCATCAAGCTAGGTTTCATCATGATCATATGATTCACGTTCGGTACTTTGATAATTTGGTATGTGGGTGGACCGGTGCTTGGGTACTGCTCTTACTTGGAAAAGCATCCCACTTATGATTAACCTCTATTGCAAGCATCCGCAACTACAACAAAAGTATTAAGGTAAACCTAACCATAGCATGAAACATATGGATCCAAATCAGCCCCTTACGAAGCAACGCATAAACTAGGGTTTGAGCTTCTCTCACTCTAGCAACCCTTCATCTACTTATTACTTCCCAATGCCTTCCTCTAGGCCCAAATAATGGTGATGTGTCATGTAGTCGACGTTCACATAACACCACTAGAGGAGTACAACATACATCTCATCAAAATATCGAACGAATACCAAATTCACATGACTACTAATAGCAAGACTTCTCCCATGTCCACAGGAACAAACGTAACTACTCACAAAGCATATTCATGCTCATAATCAGAGGGGTATTAATATGCATATAGGATCTGAACATATGATGTTCCACCAAATAAACCAACTAGCATCAACTACAAGGAGTAATTAACACTACTAGCAACCAACAGGTACCAATCCTAGACTTGGAGACAAGAATTGGATACAAGAGATGAACTAGGGTTTGAGAGGAGATGGTGCTGGTGAAGATGTTGATGGAGATTGCCCTCTCCTGATGAGAGGATCATTGGTGATGACGATGGCGATGATTTCCCCCTCCCGGGGGGAAGTTTCCTTGGCAGAACAGCTCTGCCAGAGCCCTAGATTGGTTCCGCCAAGGTTCCGCCTCATGGCGGCGGAGTCTCGTCCCGAAAGCTTGCTTATGATTTTTTTTCCTCATCGAAAGACTCCATATAGCATAAGATGGGCATCGGAGGGCCACCAGGGGGACCACGAGGCAGGGGGCGCGCCCAGGGGGTAGGGCCCGCCCCCACCCTCATGGGCAGGGTGTGGCCCCCTCCGGAATTTCTTGCGCTCAGTATTTTTTATATATTCTAAAAATGACTTCCGTAAAGTTTCAGGACTTCTGGAGCTGTGCAGAATAGGTCTCTAATATTTGCTCCTTTTCCAGCCCAGAATCCCAGCTGCCGGCATTCTCCCTCTTTATGTAAACCTTGTAAAATAAGAGAGAATAGGCATAAGTATTGTGACATAATGTGTAATAACAGCCCATAAATCAGTAAATATCGATATAAAAGCATGATGCAAAATGGACGTATCAACTCCCCCAAGCTTAGACCTCGCTTGTCCTCAAGCGAAAGCCAAAATCAAAAAATATGTCCACATGTTTAGAGATAGAGGTGTCGATAAAAAAATAAAATACGTACATGAGGGCATCATGATCATTCTTAGAACAGCAACTTATATAATTCTTGTCATAAATTAAATTACAATTAAATTACAATTTCAAGTATGAATCATAAACTTCATTGAAAACTAATAAACTATAGTCTCAGTCATTGGAGCAATTGCAATTTATCATAACATAGGAAAGAGCTTTTCAGCAAGTCCACATACTCAACTATCATATAGTCTTTCACAATTGCTAACACTCACGCAATACTTATGGGTATGGAGTTTTAATCGGACACAGAGAAAGATAGGGGCTTATAGTTTTGCCTCCCAACATTTTACCTCAAGGGTAATGCCAACAATAATAGTTCATGAAAACTCACATCCAATTAGCCATATATACAAGGATCTTTCCAACATGTTGTGCTTGCCAAAAGATAAAATTTAAAGAGGAAGGGTGAAGATCACCATGACTCTTATGCAAGGTAGGAGATAAAAGTAAAATATAGACCCTTCGTAGAGGGAAGTAGAGGTTGTCATGCGCTTTTATGGTTGGATGCACAAAATCTTAATGCGAAAGAACGTCACTTTATATTGCCACTTGTGATATGGACCTTTATTATGCTGTCTGTCGCTTTTATTTCTTCCATATCACATGATCGTATAAAGCTTATTTTCTCCCACACTAATAAGTCATACATATTTAGAGGGCAATTTTTATTGCTTGCACCGATGACAACTTACTTGAGGGGTCTTACTCAATCCATAGGTAGGTATGGTGGACTCTCGTGGCAAAACTGGTTTCAGGGTGTTTGGAAGCACAAGTAGTATCTCTAGTTGGTGCAAAGAATTTGGCTAGCATGAGGGGGAAAGGCAAGCTCAATCATGTTGGATGATCCATAACAATATAATTTATCTCAGATGTAAGAAAACATAACCCATTACGTTGTCTTCCTTATCCAACGTCAACCCTTTAGCATGTCATATTTTAAAGAGTGCTCACAATCATAAAAGATGTCCAAGATAGTGTATTTATATGTGAAGACCTCTCTTTCTTTATTACTTCTTATTAATTGTAACGATGACCAAAACTATGTTTGTCAACTCTCAACAACTTTTAATCATCATACTCTTTATATGTGAGCTCATTACTCTCCATAAGATCCATATGATCTCTTTTATTTCTTTGTATTCTTTCTCTTTTATTTTATTCACTCAAGATCATGGCAAAATAATCAAGCCATTGACTCAACACTAATCTTTATTATATATAGCTCACAGACTCGATTGCATAGAAGGATCATAAAGCAAAACTCACAACTAGATCATACTAAGAACTTTTATTCTACTAGATCAAAATATTATCAAAAGGATCGAACTAAGAAAAGCGGTAAAGATAAAAGTGATGGTGATACGATACCGGGGCACTCCCCCAAGCTTGGCAGTTGCCAAGGGGAGTGCCCATACCAGATACTCAATTCTTCTTTGTTGGTGGAGAGGGTGGAGTTGTTGATGATGTAGGCTTGTCATCCTTCTTCCAAGGCATAGGCTCGCCATCATGGAAGGATGACCGAGTCTCCTGAATCCTTAAATCTGCAGCCAAACTCATCCTCTTGAATCTATACTCATACTCACAGTTTTGGTTTTGCAGGTCATAGATCTGGGCTTGGAGGTGCTCGATTTTCTCGTGAAGCTTGAAGATGGCCTCCCCAATGTCCTTGGCATCCAGCTTGTGGTTGTTGGTTAACTCCGTGATCACAATGTGATTAGAGTCAAGTCCACGCTCCACCATCTCCTGGCACCTGAAAACTTGTTGCTCCATTGCCTCGAGCCTTGTTTCCACGCTTCCGGTCCTCCTTGGTCCCTCAACATTGCGGATGTGCAACAACCTCTCACGCATCTCAATGGTTTGAGGGTGTCGCAGCACCTCCGCGAGGTAGGGGTTGATGACCTTCTCGAAGAACTTGTCCTTGGGGGCACTTGAGGACGACATGACGACCTAGATCTGTCAGATAAACAGCTTGAAACAAAGACGAGAGATATTTGCGTGATACAGGAGCCAAAACATCCAGGAGATTATATAATGAATTTTTACCGACCAAAATACGTAACGTGCAAGAAAACGGAGTCCGGAAAGCGCACGAGGTGCCCACAAGGCAGGGGCGCGTCCAGGAGTAGGGCGTGCCCTCCACCCTCGTGGAGCCCTCGTGTCCTTCCCAGACTGCTTCTTATTTTTCTATTTTTCTAAATATTCCAAAACGGAAGAAAATTGCCATTAGAGCTGTTTTGGAGTCGGTTTACTTACCGTACCACATACCTATTCCTTTTCGGAGTCTGAAACGTTCCGGAAAGTGTCCCTTATGTATTCCTCCAGGGTTACAGTTTCAATAACATTGGTTTCAACATTTATAGGATTACCTGAGATATAATGTTTGATTCTTTGACCGTTCACCACCTTTCGGATTTGTGCCTTCCAATTTGTTGTTTTTTATGGCACCGTAATGATAGACCTCCTCGATAACGTAAGGACCTTCCCATTTAGAGAGAAGTTTTCCTGCAAAAAATCTTAAACGAGAGTTGTATAGCAATACATAATCACCTACATTAAACTCACGCTTTTGTATCCTTTTGTCATGCCATCTTTTAACCTTTTCTTTAAACAATTTGGCATTCTCATAGGCTTGGGTTCTCCATTCATCAAGTGAGCTAATGTCAAATAACCTTTTCTCACCAGCAATTTTGAAATCATAATTGAGCTCTTTAATAGCCCAATAAGCCTTATGTTCTAGTTCGAGAGGTAAGTGACATGCTTTTCCATAAACCATTTTATACGGAGACATACCCATAGGATTTTTATATGAAGTTCTATAGGCCCATAATGCATCATCAAGTTTCTTGGACCAATTCTTTCTAGATCTATTAACAGTCTTTTGCAAAATTAATTTGAGTTCTCTATTGCTCAATTCTACTTGACCACTAGACTGTGGGTGATAAGGAGATGCAATTCTATGATTAACATCATATTTAGCAAGCATTTTACAGAAAGCACCATGAATAAAATGTGAACCACCATCAGTCATTAAATATCTAGGGACTCCAAACCTTGGACAAATAACTTCTTTAAGCATCTTAATAGAGGTGTTATGATCAGCACTACTGGTTGGAATAGCTTCTGCCCACTTAGTAACATAATCAACAACAACTAAAATATGTGTATATCCATTGGAGGCAGGAAACGGTCCCATATAATCAAAGCCCCAAACATCAAATGGTTCAATAACAAGTGAATAATTCATATGCATTTCTTGACGTCTACTAATATTACCAATTCTTTGACATTCATCACAAGATACAACAAACTTACCGGCATCCTTGAAGAGAGTAGGCTAATAAAAACCGGATTGCAATACCTTATGTGCAGTTCTATCTCCAGCGTGGTGTCCTCCATAAGCTTCGGAGTGACACTTGCGTAGGATCTATTCCTGTTCATGCTCAGGTACACAATGTCTAATAACACCATCTACTCCTTCTTTATAAAGATGTGGGTCATCCCAAAAGTAATGTCTCAAATCATAGAAAAACTTTTTCTTTTGCTAGTATGTGAAACTAGGTGGTATAAATTTAGCAACAATATAATTAGCATAATCAGCATACCATGGAGCAGTACGAGAAGCATTTATGACATTTAATTGTTCATCAGGAAAGCTATCATCAATAGGTAGTGGGTCATCAAGAATGTTCTCTAGCCTAGACAAGTTGTGTGCAACGAGGTTCTCAGCTCCCTTTCTATCAATAATATGCAAATCAAATTCTTTTAGCAAGAGAACCCATCTAATAAGTCTAGGTTTTCCATAAGATATTTAATAGCAGCATGAT
Organism: Triticum aestivum; assembly: GCF_018294505.1. NCBI lineage: Eukaryota > Viridiplantae > Streptophyta > Magnoliopsida > Poales > Poaceae > Triticum > Triticum aestivum. Next base: position 86,661,997 of record NC_057812.1, on the reverse strand, counting down.
CCGTGTGAATAGTTACTTTAGAATCAACAATATAAGGTCTGAACTTACCACAAGAAAATACAACTACTAAGAATTCTTTTTTAGTAGTAGGATAATTTCTCTGAGCATTGTCTAGAGTTTTACTAGTATATTGAATAACATTTAATTTCTTATCAACTCTTTGCCCTAGAACAACACCTACAGCATAATCACTAGCATCACACATAATTTCAAAGGGTAAATTCCAATCAGGTGGCTGAACAATAGGTGCAGAGATCAATACTTTCTGAAGTATTTCAAATGCTTCTATGCAATCATCATCAAAAACAAATGGTATATCTTTTTGTAATAAATTAGTCAGAGGCCGAGAAATTTTTGAGAAGTCCTTAATGAACCTCCTATAAAAACCGGCGTGACCAAGGAAACTTCTTATACCTTTGATGTCCTTGGGACATGGCATCTTTTCAATAGCATCAACCTTAGCTTTATCAACTTCAATACCTCTTTCAGAAACTTTATGCCCCAAGACAATACCTTCATTAACCATAAAGTGACACATCTCTGCAAAACTCGATCAAGGTTGCTTAAGCAATCATCAAAAGAGGATCCATAGACGAAGAAATCGTCCATGAAAACCTCACAAATCTTTTCACAAAAGTCAGAGAATATAGCCATCATGCAGCTTTGGAAGGTAGCAGGTGCATTACATAAACCAAAAGGCATACGTCTATAAGCAAAAGTACCGAACGGGCAAGTAAAAGTGATCTTAGATTGATCATCAGCTGACACAGGTATTTGAGAGAAACCAGAATAACCATCTAGAAAGCAAAAATGTGTATGTTTGGATAATCTTTCTAGCATTTGATCAATAAAAGTTAAGGGGTAATGTTCTTTTTTAGTAGCCTTATTTAATTTGCGTAAATCAATTACCATCCTATAACCTGTAATAATTCTTTGCGGAATCAATTCATGTTCATAATTAGGAACGACGGTAATACCTACCTTTTTAGGGACACAATGGATAGGAACTACCCACTGACTATCAGCAACGAGATAAATTATACCTGCCTCAAGGAGCTTTAGTATTTCCTTTCTTACCACTTCTTTCATCTTAGGATTCAGCCATCGTTGGTGATCACGAACTGGTTTGGCATCTTTCTCCAAATTTATTTTGTGTTGACATAGTGTGGGACTAATGCCCTTAAGATCATCGAGAGAATATCCAATAGCAGCACGGTGCTTCTTCAGAGTTTTCAATAATCTCTCTTCTTCATGCTCTGAAAGGTTAGCACTAATAATAACAGGATATATCTTTTTCTCATCAAGATAAGCATATTTAAGAGTATCAGGTAACGGTTTGAGCTCAAACACGGGGTCACCCTTGGGTGGAGGAGGATCCCTAGGATTTTGACAGGCAAATTGTGTTTCAGGATGGGTTCCTGTTTAAAGAATGCTTCATCTATTTCCCTTTTTTCATTCATAAACATGTCAATTTCATGGTCTAGCAAATATTGTTCTAAAGGATCACTAGGAGGCACGGCAACAGGAGCAAGACCAATAATTTCATCTTTACTAGGCAATTCCTCTTCACGGTGTTGTCTACAAAATTTAGAGAAATTAAACTCATGAGACATATCACCTAAACCAATAGTAAGAACATCCTTTTCGCAGTCTATCTTAGCATTAACTGTGTTCAAGAAGGGTCTACCAAATATAATGGGACAAAAGTTATCTTGTGGGTAACCAAGGACAAGAAAATCAGCAGGATATTTAGTTTTCCCACACAAGACTTCAACATCTCTAACAATCCCAATTGGTGAAATAGTATCTCTATTGGCAAGTTTAATTGTGACATCAATATCTTCTAACTCAGCAGATGCAATATCATGCATAATTTCTTTATATAAGTCAATAGGTATTGCACTAGCACTAGCACTCATATCACACAAGCCTTGATAACAATGATCTCCTATTTTAACAGAAATAACAGGCATGCCTACCACGGGTCTATGTTTATCTTTAGCACAAGGTTTAGCAATTCTAGCAGTCTCATCACAGAAATGAATAACATGCCCATCAATATTATCATACAAGAGATCTTTAACAATAGCAATATTAGGTTCAACTTTAATTTGCTCAGGAGGTGTATAGGTTCTAATATTGCTTTTACGAACCACAGTTGAAGCTTTAGCATGATCTTTTATCCTAATAGGAAAAGGTGGTTTCTCAACATAAGCAGTAGGAACAATAGGATCATTATAAGTGACAGTCTTTTCTTCAACTTTAATAGGTGCAACTACTTTTACTTCTATGGGAGGATGATATTTAAACGACTTCTCCCTAGAGAGATCAACATGAGTAGCAAAAGATTCACAAAAAGAAGCTACTATTTCAGAGTCAAGCCCATATTTAGCACTAAATTTACGGAAAACATTGGTATCCATAAAAGATTAACACAATCAAAGTTAGGTGTCATACCTGACTTCTTACCTTCGTCGAGGTCCCAAATCTTCAGAGTTGCGTTTAATTCTTTCCAATAAATCCCATTTGAATTCAATAGTCTTCATTACAAAAGAGCCAGCACAAGAAGTATCGAGTATGGTGTGATTGTTATTAGAAATCCGAGCATAATTTTTTTGGATAATCATTTCTCTTGAGAGCTCATGATTGGGGCATGAATATAACATTGATTTAAGCCTCCCCCAAGTTTGAGCGATGCTTTCTCCTTCGCGAGGCCAAAAATTATATATATAATTACGATCACGATGAACAAGATGCATAGGATAAAACTTCTCATGAAATTCCAATTTCAATCATTTGTAGTTCCATGATCCCATATCATCACATATACTATACCATGTCAATGCATCTCCCTCCAAAGATAAAGGGAACACCTTCTTCTTGATAACATCATCGGGCATACCTGCAAGCTTAAATAATCCACAAACTTCATCCACATATATTAGGTGCTCATCAGGATGTAATGTTCCATCTCCTGCAAAAGGATTAGCTAGCAGTTTTTTCTATCATACCCGAAGGAATTTCAAAGTAGACATTTTCATTTTCAGTAGGTTCAATAGGTTGAGGAGCAACCTTTTGCTCTACTGGTCAGGATGAAGATACCCCGAACAAGCCTCTCACAGGATTACTTTCCATAATAACAAGTGACAGTAAATTTCAGCACACTATATAAATTTTTCCTTACCAAATTCCACCTACCAAAGGCGCTTCACTCCCCGGCAACGGCGCCAGAAAAGAGTCTTGATGACCCACAAGTATAGGGGATCTATCATAGTCATTTCGATAAGCAAGAGTGTCGAACCCAACGAGGAGCAGAAGGAAATGATAAGCGGTTTTCAGCAAGGTATTCTCTGCAAGCACTGAAATTATAGGTGACAGATAGTTTTGTGATAAGATAAGTTGTAACGAGCAACAAGTAAGAAAAGTAAATAAAGTGCAGCAAGGTGGCCCAATCCTTTTTGTAGAAAAGGACAAGCCTGTACAAATTCTTATATAGAGAAAAACGCTCCCGAGGACACATGGGAATTTTCGTCAAGCTAGGTTTCATCACGATCATATGATTCGTGTTCGGTACTTTGATATTTTGGTATGTGGGTGGACTAGTTCTTGGGTACTGCCCATACTTGGACAAGCATCCCACTTATGATTAACCTCTATTGCAAGCATTCGCAACTACAACAAAAGTATTAAGGTAAATCTAACCATAGCATGAAACATATGGATCCAAATCAGCCCCTTACGAAGCAACGCATAAACTAGGGTTTAAGCTTCTGTCACTCTAGCAACCCATCATCTACTTATTACTTCACAATGCCTTCCTCTAGGCCCAAATAATGGTGAAGTGTCATGTAGTCGACGTTCACATAACACCACTAGAGGAGAGACAACATACATTTCATCAAAATATCGAACGAATACCAAATTCACATGACTACTAATAGCAAGACTTCTCCCATGTCCACAGGAACAAACGTAACTACTCACAAAGCATATTCATGCTCATAATCAGAGGGGTATTAATATGCATATAGGATCTGAACATATGATCTTCCACCAAATAAACCAACTAGCATCAACTATAAGGAGTAATTAACACTACTGGCAACCCACAGGTACCAATCCTAGACTTGGAGACAAGAATTGGATACAAGAGATGAACTAGGATTTGAGAGGAGATGGTGCAGGTGAAGATGTTGATGGAGATTGCCCTCTCCCGATGAGAGGATCGTTGGTGATGACGATGGCGATGATTTCCCCCTCCCGGAGGGAAGTTTCCCCGGTAGAACAGCTCCGCCAGAGCCCTAGATTAGTTCCGCCAAGGTTCCGCCTCGTGGCGGCGGAGTCTCGTCCCGAAAGCTTGCTTATGATTTTTTTTCCTCATCGAAAGACTCCATATAGCAGAAGATGGGCATCGGAGGGCCACCAGGGGGCCCACGAGGCAGGGGGGCGCTCCTAGGGGGTAGGGCGCGCCCCCCACCCTCGTGGGGAGGGTGTGGCCCTCCTCCGGAACTACTTGCGCTCAGTATTTTTTATATATTCTGAAAATGACTTCCGTGAAGTTTCAGGACTTTTGGAGCTGTGCAGAATAGGTCTCTAATATTTGCTCCTTTTCCAGCCCAGAATCCCAGCAGCCGGCATTCTCCCTCTTTATGTAAACCTTGTAAAATAAGAGAGAATAGGCATAAGTATTGTGACATAATGTGTAATAATAGCCCATAATGCAATAAATATCAATATAAAAGCATGATGCAAAATGGGTGTATCAGCCGCGACGACTCTTGGTCATCCGGCCCGCAACGTATCCCTTGAGCCCTTCGAAGCTGCCCTTCAAAAACTCAAATCCACCGTGTGCTGGCCCCATGGTGGGCGCCAACTGTCGTGGAATTGTGATCGCAGATGTCCTAGTGAAAGGACTTAGTCGTGGAGCCATCGCAACTAGGAAGCTTAAAGGGGTTAATCGGGACAAAGGACACGAGAGGTTTATACTGGTTCGGCCCCTTGCAGTGAAGGTAAAGCCTAGTCCAGTTGTTGTGGTATTGCTAGGTTTCGATGACCAAGGAGCGAAATAAACTAGCTTGGCTCTCGATCTGTTGTTTCTTGCCCTAAGCCGCCGTCGGGTCGTCTCCTTATATACACGGGTTGGCGCCTGGCAGCCTACAAAGTCCCGGCCGGCTCATACAACGTGTCCGGCTCGGTGACTTCTTTTACATGGCTTACTTTACAAGTCTTATTCATACATGATGGTTTACACTTACGGGCCTTAAGCCGCCTCTGGGCTTGGGCCTATTACAATCTTTATCATGAATCGTCGCCTTGTATACTCGTCGGGCTTCTTTTAAGTAACCTGCCATGGTGATTGACTCGGCCCATCCTGGGCGGGTCATACCTGATAGTTATATCCCCAACACCTAGTGTATATTATCGGCCGCTCGGCTTACGAACCTGTACGCCGTGTGTGGATGGCGTGGCACACGGCGATGACCTATGCCTCGACGTGCCTCCACGTACGTCGTGACACAACATAAAAACGCTTAGCATATAGAAAAGACTCAGGGGCTGTTTGGTTTGTGACTATGGTTGCCACATATTGCCACATCTAAGGTTAGGCAACTTTGACCAACTTAGAAAGGTGTTTGGTTCAAGCCTTACCTTAGACAATATACTTTTTGCCACACTAGGGCCCGACATGACATACACTCAAAAAGTATGGCAAGATTTCTTTAGACTTGCCAACTTGTGGCTCTCATTTTGAAAAACTAACCTTAGACAAATGTGGCAAAAAATGTGTGGCAAAATATGACACTCCTAGGCCTAGAACCAAACAGCCCCTCTGTGTATTTAGGTGAAAGCCGAGTGTTGACGTGAAGGGGATGGCGAACACTTGTGCCACATGGTCGTGCTTGTCCCAATTGACAGCACCATGATGTGCGGCGTGTAAGTCGTGCGCCACACGTGTACGCCGTGTGTCACTGAGTATTCACACCGAACTCCGCCATCCTGTCGTGCCACCGCGCGATCGGACGGATTCTGATATCACTAGCTATTAATGGCGGCATAACGCCAGCCAATCGTCGGCCACCTACCATGTTGTCTCCCCTCCTACAAAGACTAGCCACAATGGAGAGTAACATACACTAGTAACATACACATATCCCTAGACTATGTTACACCTTCATAGTGGATAGTAACATAAGTGTGGTAACATGCAAAGCTTTATTTATTATGTTATAGACTCATATTGCATTGGGACATGCGATGTTACAGTAACTAGCTAAGTTACTGAAACTATCTCTCTCCTCATTAACTCATTGCCATATAAGCAAATTTACTGAGCTGGAATTGATGTTACTGCTGAAGTTACTCCCATTGTGGCTAGTCAAATGTACCTCCCCTCCCCATAGACATTAATGTACGCGATTAGGGAATACATGGTATCGATTTTAGACTTTGGAAAGTCCAGTACTAAAAAACAGACTTTTCCCCACCGCTAAGAACCGACAGGAAAGTGTCAAATCCCGTCAGGAAAACAGTTCCTGGCGGTTACCCGACAGGAATACGACGAGAGGGTAATCATTTAATTTTATTTATTTATTTATTGAAAAATGGTGGACATTTAATATATATATGTATGTATGTATATATATATATGTGTGTATGTATGTATGTATATATATATATGTATGTATGTATGTATATAGAGAAAATCCATCCTACCACCTGGTGGTAGTTACCCCACAATAGCGTTCGATGGCCGGCACCGCTAGGGTTGTACGCGGACGTTTTGCTGTCCGTGTTGATGTACGGCGTTGAGGGTACCCTTAGACCAATAATCCTACATCTACGTAAACAAGCTACGAAGGGCTACATAGGTTTCCTATCTAAATCTATCAGGGCCCCTGATTTTAACAGGGGTGGGCCTCATGCTCCCGCACCGATCCACTAATATTGTTCCACGTCAGACAATACGTAAAATGTTCACGTAAGTTTACGTGGATCTAGCAAAGCCCCCCTTAGACCGTGGCAGAGTAACACCTGTACTAAAGTATACCACCTAGCCTAGCCCAGCCACCCGATCTACTGTCTACTCCCGGCGCGCCGCCGCCGGAGGACGCCGCCGGGCTAAGCCTGCGCGGCCGACGGTGGCGGCGGGGCTTCTCCTCGCGGCGGCTCCTGTGCTGTAGGGCAGCAGTTTCGTGGTGGTGCGTCGACGGCGACTCGTCAGTTGGCGGCGGGGCTTGCCGTACGGTGGTGTGGTGGTTCCTGGTGGTAGGGTGGCACGGTCCTGTGCTGGTGGCGTGGGGATGACGAGTCTTGGATGATGATCATTTCACGATCCTCCATCGCGACTGGCTTGCCTTGGCTGAATCTTAGATGCAAACTGTTTCAAGATCCGAGTCCTTCGGCGTGGCTGGTAGCGCCTAACAAAGATGCGATCGGGTCTCATACTGCATTGAGTCGTCGACGTGATCCAGCTTAAGCGCATCTAGACATGGGGTGGCGTCGCAAGGCCCTACGTCCTCAACTGGATCAGGATTCTCCGCTGCTCTTCCGCAAGGCTTTTGGCATGGCGGGTGCGGATCGTGGCAAGACAGGATGAACTCCCCAGCGTGGTAGCGGCCTCACGACAGATTGCGATGGCCACTGAAGGATCTTTTGCGAGTGAATCTCTTCAAGATCCAGTGGTCGTTTTGGCGGTGATATGCAATCTATGGATGATGACTTGACACAGAGGGTATAGTTGTGCAGCGATTGCTATCGGTTTTCTAACCCAGCACATGTAGCTGCTAGGATCGCGGAAACCCGCTGTGGCAACACGGGGGCGATTCCCAGCGCCGCCACTAGAAACCCTCCACGATCTCCTCGTCTCGCCGCCGCTTGAGGGCCCACCGGTGAAGCCCGAGCAGGGATCGGGGATGGCGGCGGCGGCGGGGCGCTCCCCTGAGGCGTCTCTCTTCTTCCCGGGCGTGCTCCACGCAGCGGCCGCAGCGACCAGATCTGCAGGGTGACGGGGCTGTGGCGCTCGCCGGTGTCCAGCGGCGTGGTTCGGCGGCATACGGAGGCCCAGGTTGGCAGTGGATCACTGACTCACATCGCAGACTCGGTTGGGGCGTGCCCTTTAACCACGGCAGATCTTCCTCGAGCTCGAGTTGGTCATCTCTACCTTCAACCGATCTGGCGATGGGGTGGCCTGATGCCTCCCGATGCAGCGGCTACGGCCCCATCAGCCTGCTCCACCTTCGTCTGATCTGCAATTGCCAGGGTCGGCCCCTCATGGACTTGATGCCCACTTCAGCTCAGCCACTTCGTTCCGTTGAACAGGGATTCAAGAACTGCCACAATGCCTGGCCATCCTGCTATGTCACGGAGCCCATTGGCTCCTGCATCCCATCGTCCAGAACGGATTGGGTAGGCCGGAGTTACTCGGTGCTCGTTCAGATTGACTCTTGCTGATTGTCCTCCCGTCGGTGTCCCTGCTTCTCGTTGTCCAGATTGGATCGGGGCAAGTTGGAGATCTGGCGGCCATGGACCAGACCGACAGTGAATGCTATTTGTGCGGTCTATCTCAAAGACTCCATGGTTGTGCAGTTGTGCTGCCGTGGCTGCATTTGTGTGAAAGGCGGCTGGTACTGGAATTTACCGGATCAGCTCCATCACGGGCAACTGCATCGGCAATAGTGATTAGTCCGGACAGTGGTAGCAAAACCACAAGGGATTGCAGTGGTCATCAAAAGAGTTCCCGAGGGTTCCTTATCGATGGTTTGCATCAGTGGTGTGATGCAATCTACAGACGACGGCTTGACGCAGAGGATATGGTTATGCAGTAGCGGTGTTTGGTTTTCTTTGCCAACACATATTACTGTTGAGAAAGTGAAAAAGTGGTGGCAACAACAGATGGTCGACTTAGATGAGCTCCGAGGTGAAAACCCTAGGTCTAACCCATGTTGGTTATACTTGGCAATGGCGATGTTGTTGCATCGTTACCTTGTTGGAGGCATTGCTCGGATATGCTCCATCTAATTCTTCAGGGTGAAAACCTAGATTCTGACTTTTGGTGGTTGAATCCGGTGACGGCAGCGTTTGAGTGTTGCTCCCTTCTTGAAGGCGTTGCTGTTGAAGAACCTTGTTGTCTTTGTGGTGTTATTAGATGGTTGGTGCGGATATGGCCATAGCTGTAGTTTGTCAATGGAGGATTTGGTCGCTTCGAGTTTTTTTTTCTCTCGCTTAGGCATAGCTTTGGTCTGATATGACTTTGCTATTCTGTAGCGTGTGGTGTGTGTGCGTTGGTGTTGGCTATGTGCATCCTAGCTATGCAGAGGTCGGGTGTGTGCTCATAGTGTTTGTATCCTCTTGATGCTTCATTTTGAGTTAATAAAATCCACCCTTTATCGAAAAGGATCGCGGAAAAGTGGTGGAGACAACACATGATTGACTCCGATGGTGTTGCTTGTTGAGTACCTGGTCTCAAGCTCCGGGGTGAAAATCTAGGTCTGGCCCTTGACGGTTATACCTGGCAATGATGATGTTCTGTCATTGTTACCTTGTTGAAGGCATTGCTCGGATATACTCGGACTGTTTTTTTAGGGTGAAAATCTAGACACTGGCCTTTGGTGGTTGGTTCCGGTGACGGCGGCACTCGAGCGTCGCTCCCTTCTTGAAGGCGTTGTTGTTGAAGAATATCGTTGTCCTTGTAGTGTCATAAGATGGTTGGTGTGGATATAGTCATTCTTGTAGTTTGTAGATCGTGATTTTTATCGCTTCATGACGTTTTTCTTTTTCACTACTTAGACATAGCTTTGGCCTTATATGACTTTGCTAGTTGCCGGCAATTTTTGTGTGTGTGTTTTGATGTTGGCTGTGTGTATCTTAATTATGCAGAGACCGGGTGTGTGTTCATTATGTTTGTATCCTCCTGATGCTTTATTTTGAGTAATAAAATTCACCCTTCGTCGAAAAAACTAAAAGTATACCACAGCACGGCCGGGGAGTGACGAGGAAGGAAGGAAGCTGCATTGTGGCCTGGTGTCGATCAGCCAACGAGTAGAGTATGGAGTATGCATGGATGAAGTGGATGACTTGCCGTGCTGTTAGCCGCGTCTTGGGTGGGTGCATGGCTGCCGCGCGCGGCCGGAAAGCATTGACAATGGCGCTCCGTCGGGTCAAGTCGCCGCAAGTAGTATTTCACACCACGTTCTGGCTGATCTGGCGTCTGTCCACAGCCAAAGTGCTCTAGTTGGTTAGTTTCGGCTTGTGGGAAGTATTCTAATCGTCGTAATCGATCAATGGAGCAGGTGGGCTGTGGGCGGGCAAGCAATCATCCATGTACACCGTGCTCCAGGTCATGCATGATCACGTCGTCTAGCTCATGGCTAATTAACTACTCGAATGATTGAATATGACGAACGGACCGGGCAGCTCCATCTGGTCAAGCGGCCGGGCGATGGGCGATGGGCGAGAGCCTATAAATCCGTCCACCGGCAGCCGAGTGTATGCCATCCTGTCACACACTCACCTTGCGCAAACACCATCATCGGCTCATCGCACCCACGGTTAGTTAGCTCTCGACCTGAGCTAGCCTACGGTACGATGGGGAAGTTTGACGATGGTCTCTTAGGGAACGTTTGGATCTCAGGCAAGCGCTCGCCTAGCCTGGCCCAGCAAGGAAGCGAAGCATTTGGTTTCTGGGCGAGCACGCCTCGTTACCAGCGGTTTTCAGCTTTTTTCGCGTTTCATCGAGCGAGCCGATTCGGCTCGCCTCCGTCGGCAAGGCTGGCCCTGCCTAGCGAGGCAATCAGGCGAGGCATCCAAACGTTCCCTTAGGGACTAAGGGTGACGAGGGGTGGGTCGCCTGGACTTCGGGGTTGTTGAGAGGCGCGGTAGCCTGGGTAAAGCCCGCAGCCAAGGCTCGTAATCCGCACAACGAAGTCCACCGGCCGGATCGACAGCGGGTGGAGCCCACCGCTCAGGCGAAGACAGACAAGAAAAGGTACGCTCATCATCTGGATGACTCGCTGGGATGAGATCTGCAGCCTCTCTCCTTCCTCTGAGAATCTGCATATATCTTTCTTTTCTTGGCATTTTACACTTGGCTTTGAGCTTCGTCTAACTGTATTATCTATCTGTACCTATATAATCACGGTGCGTGGACAGGGAGGACACTACCAACACTGCTGGCTGCTCCTGCACACGCTGCTCGTACTGTAAGAAGAAAGATCCAACAAGTCGTCAACAGCAGCAGCCCAAGCCCAGCCCTGCTCAGCAGCAGAAACCCGCAAAAAAAGGTTAGCTCTTGCTCCGGCCTCTATGTTTTCTTTGAGAATTTCTCCGCGGGTTCCATTTCTTCAGGTTTACCTTGCGCAGAGTAACTTTCTATCCTTTCATGCTGCGTGGAAAGGGTGAACAGTGAAAACGGTGGCGTGAATCAGGTTGTCAATTTTATGCTTCGCCGATCGTAAGCAACAACACAGGAAATTTCCTACCGCAGCTTTTTGATTGGCCCGTAGGCCACGGTGTAATGGTTTTACCAACGAAATGTAATAAAGAAATAAACAGTATGTGTGTCCTCACTTTGTTGTTCAATTCTTCTCCATTTTTTCGTTCCTTCTGAACACCAGTTCTTGTTGTTCTTGTTCACTGTCATCAACTCGCTAATAGCATTGCAAGTTTGCAACCCATCTGTTGGCTAACATTTTATTTTATTTTCACCTTCCTTTTTGAATGTTTCTCTTCAAACCGCCTCACTAATGCAGCTGCCAACGAGCTTCAAAACTTGCATTTGATTTTGGCCACTTTTTCTCTGGGCTCACATGATCCTGAGGTGCGTGAGTGTGAAGTGACGAGCACAAAACCAGCTTACCCGTTTGGTTTTGAACATAAGCCGGACATGTCATTTCTGGTGACGACATGGAACAGTTTTTGGAATCCACTAGGAATCTACAGCAGCAACCTCCACGGCTCGGCGGACGCCCCCACGAACAGTGACCTGGCGGGTCTTAAAATTTATCATTTGCAATCACAAATCCTATTTTCAAAACAGCTAATACATGCAAACAAATACACGTCGATCACTTTGGATGTTTTAGTCCGTGTTTGGGCCGGGCTGTCAAAAAACACCGAATAAATTGCTCATACTTAAGATTTTTCGCATCCGTATTGGGCCGGCGGGTTTCGAATGCTTAGTCCCACCTTACCGTGTGAGCAGCTAGTCGACCCGCTTAAATAGCCGAGTCGTCCAGAGACGATAAGCTTTAATCATCATTGCACCCTTTGTTAAGGAGATAGACTGTCAATATAAATCTTCTCTGCTCATCATAGAGAAGATTCATAATCATGGTCTATCTCCTTCACAAATGGAACACTGATGTTTGCACGGCTCTTTTTGACTCACAACATCTCTGACCGAGCAAGGTGCACTCCGGTGCAAGAGTGTAGGCCAAAATAAAATTCAATGAAAAAAATCACTTCCATTGTAGTAGGGCTATCAACGTATATACATGAACGAGATGAACTTGACACTCGATGAACAATCATCAGTTGATGAAATGCAATCTAGTGTCAAGCTACCTCGTTCACGCAGCGAGAATTGATCGACCTATGCAACAATAGAGAAGCTTGCTGACATCTGCCAGCGCGCCTATTTAAACCGGTCGGCGTCCGCCTCGTGGCGAGGTGGGACTAAAATTTGGGTGCGGCCGTCTTGACAAAGCCTACTTGTCCCACCTCGCAGCGCGAGGAGCAACACGACCACCTCGCTGTTGCATCCTTCATGCTGTGCGGAGATAAGAGAGGAAGGAGCTTCAGATGGCTGTAGGTGGGACTGCTATGACCTGGAGCGGGATGCCTGGTCGCGTTCGGCGCCCTCATATCGTCTCTATGTTTGGTCCCAAATTGAAGGGTGCTGGTCAGTCCGGGATGTATAGGGACTAAGTGAGGGGTCCATTTGGGTCAACTTTTTCGACTGGGCACTGGCTGGGTGGATGTTATGTGCGTTTAGGGAGGAAATAGGGGGTCCGGTTGTATATTCTCTAACCACCGTCCTGAGTGGTTTGGCTTTCCTTGGATGCCTGGCAAGTTTGTGTTCTTTCTGAATCTGTGGAACCTTGTCCCATCTCTTCACCAATATATTTAATTTCTCATTTTGTTTATTTGTGCAGATTTCGAGAGTGCTGGTGAGTTATCTGAACCATATAATGCTTTTAGATCGAACATTTGAGACGAGCCCGACCTTTAATTCGTCATCAACCGTAGTGGCAATTCTATATAAAAGTTATGGGGTCAGTTAACTCCGCAACTTTTTGCCAAAAAAAACAGGCTACAATTAGAAAACAAATACTGTATACACTATAAAAAAATATCCAAAAAACTAGCAATGACCCACAAGTTCTTCTGGCTGCCTTCGCCCCTGATCAACCAGAAGAGTGAATGAAACTTCCTGGTCTGAAAAAAGGGCATCTCGCCTCCCTAGCAACGATGGCCGACTATCTGTGATGGTTCTTTGCTATTCAATGAGCACCGCTGCCCCCACCCCACCATGTCTGTTTTGATCCTCCACATCGTCGCTTCGGTGGGAGCGATGGCCGTTACAGTTGGAGGAGCAAAGGCGGCGGGGGAAGCAACCCGCATGGTCGTGTTAGGCTAGTCATAGTGGGAGTAACTTAGCTAGTAACATAACACATCCTAAAACAAATTTGCTTATGTGGCACCTAGTTAATGAGGAGAGAGGTGTTTGGAGTAACATATTATGTTATCATCACGTAACGCTTTCCAAAAAATGTTGAGTCTATAAGCTAATAAATGCAACCATATATAATACTATTTCTATAACACTTTGCACTATGAAGATAGTAACATAGACTAGTGTCATATGCATGACACTAGTCTAAGAGGGTGCTTGGATACGTTTTAGTCCCATGACTAAAAATAGTGGGACTAAAACTTGCTAGCCTCACCCATGCTTGGATCCAAATACTAAAGAGACTAAAATGAAGTTATTGAGCATTTATTATCTTCCAAACCATCCAATCCAGAACTCGCATGTGCAAAAGGAGATGAATTAAATGAGAAGAGAGAGGGCTAATACATATTTTAGTAGGTTTCATGTGACTAAAAAGTTTTAGCCTCAAGACTAGTTCTAGCCTCTCTTTAGTCAGGGGTGCTTGGAACTTTAGCCTCTAAAAGAGACTATTTTTAGTCAGACTAAAAATAGTCCCTTGGATCCAAGCAGGCCCTAAGTTACTTCCCGCTATGACCAGCCTTAGCGGCTGTGTAGGCATCTGGGGCGGGAGTTTGACCACGTCCCCTACTGCCTTTGTCAGCTCTACGACATCCAGTACGTTCGTGGCTCTCGATTACTAGAGAGTCGCAATGGCGGCGGCTGCGAGAGGAGCAGCGCAAAACCCCGTGTAGCCATAGCGGCAGCAAGCAGGTGGATGGCACAGGGTCGGCACGACGATGTCTCCTTTCTCCTCCATCGGTATGGTGGTGGTGGAGCTCATCGACCCGGAGAAGCCGCTATATACGTACGCATCATGTGGGCAGATGCGCGGAGATGTCGCCCAACCCAGAGGTCGCGCTCATGGTGGTTGTTGTCGTGACGGTGCTCTAGGCATGCAAGATTGTCGATTCTCATGCTTATGTGGATCCTAGTGGCGACGCTCTGGTGTGGGCGTATGCTTGATCTAGTGGTGTAGCTCTCTGGGGCTTGATCTCGTCGATGGGGGCCTATGGTGCAAGATTTCAGAATGACAACACAAAGTTGTGATGGGCGGATCCACGAGATTTATTTTAGATAGAAGAAATGTTTCTTCTGTCGATAATATTAAAACGATTGTCGAGATTAGATTTATATTTATTTATTTTGTTTCTTAATTTGCTATTCCGCTATTCTGATGAATACATTTTAGTGTTATTTATCTTTATATTTTCATACTTTCTACTTGTGCTAAGTCATGTCGTGATACAAAGTCCCTCATAGAGAATTTCATTGAGTACTCTTGTTTTTTTTTCATATGAAGGGAATTATATGTGACTTTTAAATAGGGGAATCCAAATAAAAACCATTTTTGTGCAATCTATCTGGAATGCTTTTGCATAATAGGAATTGATTAGAAATAGGTATGCATTTTAATCTAGGAAATGAAAACCAGCCCTGTAGCAAACTAACAATATAGTGACCCAACACTGTAGAAGATGGGTTTATTCCAACATTTTTAAATACACATTGAACATTTTTGTAATGTATGAATGTTTTCTAAATACACGATAAATATTTTTGTAATGCACGCAGAGTTTATTTAGTACTAGTAAGATGCCCGTGCGTTGCACGGCTAACCAAAATGCATTGATCTAGAGTAGTTTATTTCACAACTTATGTGGTGGTCATCTCATGTGTAACAAATAGCAATATGTTTCTTTGGATATATTCATTCTGCTTTTGAGCTCACAAGCATACGGGTGAAGAGTAAATGCAGACAGAATAGCAGACATAACAAACCTATTCTTGCAAATAAACACGTTCCAGTGTTCAAGCTGCATGCAAAACTTCATGAAGAAAAAACACTTGTGGTGCTTTGCCAAAAAAAGCTTTAAAAATAGTTTTTTTTACGATTTGTTTATTTTTCTAGTCCAACATTAATGTTATTTTTTCATGAAATGTTGCACAAATAGTTCTACATGTTTGTTTCCAAAAGATTTCTTTAAATTTTATTGATATTATTTGAGCTCAAGAGCCAAGTTCATGTCCCATCTTCCTTCTGGCATTTCTTATGCAACAATCAAGTAAAAAAATAGGATGAACCTATAATTAGATCCTTGCCGTGCCGAGCTGAGTCGGGCCGAGCAACTACAGAATAGGCATTTCTTCCGTATGTTACCATTACATATCTGCAACTGCAGAAGAAGATTTTCTTCTTCATCAATACCCATACATTGGTCCTTGTCAGATCAGAAGGCGAAGGGCAGTGCATCTCACCTCCCCACACTCTGTTCCATCTATGAGAGTGTGATCAACATGGATTGTGTTGCCGGGAAGGGGGAAATAATAGTAGGTGGTGGCTACGCCGCCGAGGATGCATGAGCAGGGCGTAGCCACCAACGTACTTGTGGGGGTTGGTGTTGGAGGAGACAGGGGAGGACACAGACGTTGTGGTCGCAGTTGGGGCTGCTGAAGCAAGAATACAAGGGAGGCAGTGAAACGTTGGGGCTCGAACGACTCCGGTGGTGAAAGTTGGGGCTGTGGCTCATTTCCAGCCTAGTATTTTTTTTAAATTAGCAGCGAAATGTATAGGCTACAAGAGCAGCCCAAGCCCAATACAAAGCTATCCTTATTTGGTGACCTAGATGAGCAGCATGTACCCACTGACCCACGCGATGCATCCATCCCCCCTGCCGCCGCACACGGCTGTTGCTCGCACCTCCCTCACTCTTACATTCTCTTCTTCTTCCCAACGCATCTATAATCCGTCCCCTGCGCACGCACACAGGCATGCTTTCGTTGCCGAGCGCACACACGCAAGCAGATGCTCACGCGCTGCCCACCCATGTTCTTCTCTGCTTGTGTTGCGTCCTCACCAACGTCGGCAGGTGCGTGCCCTCCGCCTCAACGCCGCACCGCCACTTGCTCTGGCACGCCCTAGTGGCCGGCGGTGACCACCATCACTCACAGCACATCCACAGCATGCACCTCCCTTGTCCATCCACTCACGAGCCGCTCAGGCTAAACAGAGCCAGTGTAGAACGAGCCGAGCCACCCATATGCAGCTCGTTGGCATCACCCAACCGAGCCGAGCTGGCTGCTTCCGAGCGAGCTAACATGGCTCTATCTGAATTCGGCTTGGCTCATGTCCAGTCCTAATCGGCAGCATACTTACCCAGGTCAAAGTCAGGGAGACAGGGAAGGGAGTGGTGGAGACGGCGATGAGGGGTTTGTGGTAGTGGTCGGCAATGGAGCCTGGGGGCGAACGGCCGACGGCACCGACCAGTCCAGATCCTTCTTTCTTTCCTGAGATGGCGCTAGATGAGGTGGGGTAGAGATGGGCTAAACACTGAACTGGAGTGGCAGGGGGTTATTTGTAAAATTGCCATAGTTTGTCTCAGACGCGTTGGATGCAAATCGGATGGCTGTAAATGAAAGATGGCAGGCACACCATCATCACCAACTCAGATTTTTATAGGAGTAGAGATACGGTGAACATTTTTTACATACAGTATACTTTTTGTAATACACATTAAAAATTGTAAAATATCTTGAACATTTTATAATGCATAGTCAACTTTTTTGTAATATACCGTGACATTTCCTTAAATAAATGATGAACATTTTTGTAACACACGGTGAAATTTTTGTATAATACACTAAAAAGAGAAGAAAAGAAAATAAAAAAATAAAAACACCTAACAAACAGAACAAAAAAAATGGAAAAACGAAACATGGGCGGGCCCAACAAGAGGCGTCAGGAGGCTCGCTCTCAGCAAAGCAAGCACTATTTACCACCCGGGCGGCAAATAGGATCCCGCTACATACAAGACCATCCGGACATCCTATTTGACACTAATTACTCTCTCCGGTCCTTTTTACTCTACATATAAGATTTGTGTATAGTCAAACCTCGCTAAGTTTGACCAACTTTATAGAACAAATGTCAACAAAATGAAATCAATATCATTAGATGTCTAATGAATTTAATTTTTATATCATATAACTTTATTGTTGTAGATGTAGTTTTTCTTCATGCAAATATGGTCAAGCTTTCCGAAGTTTGACTTCAAATAAATCTTATATGTGAAGTAACGAGGACCAGAGGTACAAAAGTAGTCGACCTTTCACACAGGGACCACTCAGACCAGTCGTCCCATTTAGCACTTGTGTTGTAGTAAGCGATTGCTGTAGTTTTTTTTACCCTTTTCGATTTTGCAAGTTCTTGAACATTTTTTATTTTTGTTATAAAGAAGAAAAACGTAATTTTTGTTTTATAGTAAAGATTTTTAGAAATTTTCAATTTTTTTAAAAAAATGTGAAGATTTTCTAAAACATTTTTGAATATTTTTAAAAAATTTTGTAAACATTATTAAAATTTTTGACATTTTTTTGAATTTTGGCAACTTCTTTTAAACAATGTGAATAATTTATAAATAGATTTTTTGAAATAAACCCGGTAGAGAAAACAATAGAAAAAGAAAAGAAAAAAAGAGTAGACAGGAAACCCTTTGATAGCTTAACCGAAAAAACTAAAACTTGAACCTTCCCAAAACCAAAATGTTGTACACAGTGGTAGCTCCCCCGTGTAGGAGCTTGCTTTGTGTGTGTTTGGTCGACAATGAGAGGCAAATAGGATTCGCCCACGCCCATGATGACGCAACCACCATGCAGTGTTGCCAGACAAAGATCGCCGACCTGCCGGGAAACGACACCGGGGCATGCCGGTGCGGCACACAGCTTCAGTGCCGAAGCCAGGGGGATGAACAGGGGCCAGCCCCCCCCCCCCCCCCCTCACACACACACACATCGAGCGATGCTTCGAACCGATGGCCACGACGAGAGATAAAATCACACGTATAGGCTTGTTGTCCCCCCCCCCCCCCCCCCCCCAATCTCAGTGTGTGCCCTTAAAAAGAATAAAAAGGCCCATAACAAAAGCCCACTAGCATCCAGATTAGCAAAGAAGCCTCAACCTAATCTGGTGGAGCAGTGAAACTGCTTTCTCTCATGCGTGATTAGGTCTACGTGGGTTAGATTAGGCGATGCCGCCGCCCTCGTGTGCCCCTGCGGCAGTGGCGCCGTCGTGTGCCCACCTGCCTCTGATCTCTTTGCTCTGTCGCTCACGATTTGATCTGTACTGTGAATAGAAAAGCCTATTTCATTGCTTCAGGTAACGAACTAGTAGGTTAACACTATACTTATCTCTCTCGTCGCAATTCCCATCTCGTATTAGTGTTCAAATTATACATTAGATTTTATTTTCTTTGTTTTTTTTATTTGAGATGCTATCAAAAATTCATATCTCGTACGTGTCCTAGAAATTATCGTAATGCAAATTATCTTGTACAATGTCCTATTTGCGATGCAGAGTTTTCCTATGTTCACTTTATATAGTATAGCTAATTTCTGAAATTGAAATTCCTAAACTATGAATAGGAAATGAACTGGCAAACACCATTAAGATTAATTTGTTTTCTAAGTTGGTTACTTACAATACTGAAATTCGTCAACTAAGAAGAGAAAAAAACAACTCCAAACACCATTAAAATTAATTTGTTTTCTCAGTCGGTTTCTTCGAATTCTTGACATACTAAAATTGTTGATGAGATTGTTGTGCAAGTTCTCAACCTTGCTCTTTATAATTATCTTTTGCACTGGTTTTTTTTCTACTCGATGAGCAGGGGCCCGCCCCCCCCCCCCCCCCCCTCCCCCCACATCAAGCGATGCTTTGAACCGATGGCCACGAGAGATAAAATCGCACGTATAGGCTTGTTGCCCCCCCCCCCCTAATCTCAGCGTGTGCCCTTAAAAAGCATTAAAAGGCCCATAACAAAAGCCCACTAGCATCCAGATTAGCAAAGGCTTCAAATGGCTACCCAGCTCATTTCTTCCAGCGGCATTGGGAGTTATGCGGTGTTGAGGTCACTGTTGTAGTTCTTGGTATCCTTCGAGGAGAGGAGAGCCCCGAGGTAATTAATGAGATGGTCCTTGTCCTCATTCCGAAGGTAAAAGACCCAACCGAGCTGACTCATTTCAGGCCCATAAGCCTTTGTAACGTCCTATATAAAATTGCTTCAAAGGTTCTGTCCAATAGACTGAAGTTAATCTTGCCTGAAATCATATCCGAAGAACAATCTGCCTTCGTTCCAGGGAGATTGATCACTGACAACACAATCTCTGCATATGAATGCTTGCACTTTATGAAGAAGAACAAGGCACAAAGGAACAAATTTTGTGTCGTGAAGTTGGATATGATGAAAGCGTACGATAGGGATGAGTGGGAGTATTTGGAAGCTATCATGCTCAAGATGGGGTTTGCGCCCACTTCGGTAGCCTTAATTATGCGAATGGTAAGTTCGGTAAAATTTTCTATCCTTTTTAATGGGACTAAGCTTGAAGAATTTGTACCTTCCAGAGGGATCCGACAGGGGGACCCAATTTCTCCATACCTATTTTTGCTTGCAGCAGAGGGCCTTTCGTGCCTCTTGAAAACAATAAATGAATCATCGCACCTAAGTGGTATTGAAGTTGCTCCATCGGCGCCGCCGGTAAGCCACTTGCTATTTGCGGATGATAGCCTGCTGTTTGTAAAAGCAAGTGTAGATGGAGAAAACGAGTTGTCCTCCCTATTGGATTCTTATTGCAATGCTTCGGGGCAGAGAATAAATCTATCTAAATCATCGTGCTTTTTTAGTAAGGGCTGCCCAAACAATCTCAAAACAGAAGTGAAGAATGCTCTTAACATTATAAATGAATCTCTCTCTGAGAGATACCTGGCCATGCCAACTGATGTGGGTAATAGAAAAAATGGTGCTTTCAAATTCCTCAAAGACAGAGTTTGGAATAAAGTGAAAGGGTGGCTGGAGAAAATTTTGTCAGCCGGAGGCAAGGAGGTTTTAATCAAGTCCGTGGCTCAGGCGGTCCCGATATATTCTATGTCATGTTGCAAACTTCCCCGTGGCCTTTGCGAGCATCTAAATTCGTTGATCCAAAAAATTTGGTGGGGAAGTAAAGAAGGCAAGAGAAAACCGAGCTGGGTCTCATGGAGTATGATGACCAGACCAAAACAGTGTGGCGGGTTAGGCTTTCGCGACATTGAGCTTCAACCTTGCCTTATTAGCCAGACAGGCATGGCGAATCCTAACAGAGTGTAACTCTCTAAGTGCCCAGATCCTCAAAGCAAAATATTTTCCCAACAGTGATTTTTTGCAGGCTGAGCTGGGATCATCTCCTTCTCAAGTATGGATGGCTGTACTAGAAGGGCGTGATACTTTGGCACAAGGCTTAATACGGCACATTGGGGATGGGCAGTCGACCCTCATTTGGCAGCATAATTGGCTCCCACGCCCTTTCAACATGAGGCCGATCACAAGCAGAATCCAAAACCCACCGCAGCTTGTTGGTGATTTGATATTAGCTGACACAAGTTGGAACCAGGGGCTGTTGAGGAAATTTTTTTATCCACAGATGCAGATGCGATACTCTCTATACCCCTCTGTACTTGTCACGTTGAGGATTTTTGGTCTTGGAAACATGAGAAGAATGGTCAATTTACTGTACGGTCTGCATACCGTATGTTAGTATCCACTAAATTGAGACGTGAGGCTTGGTTGGAGGGCAGGTCGGACTCCTCGAATTCTGACAAAGAGCAGCAATCATGGACGAACTTATGGAAGATAAACGTCCCGTCCAAGCTGAAAATCTTTCTGTAGAGACTAGCCCAGCAGTCCATTCCAACAACTGACCTTTTGCATCACAGGAACATGTCCACTGTTACAACTTGTGGCTTATGTGGAGCAGAAGATTCATGGCAACACGCGCTCATTCACTGCAATGTTGCTAGGTGTGTATGGGCTCTTCAAGATCCTGATCTGTTTCAGGTTTTGAATGAGACCACCGAACCTGATGCAAAGCAGTGGATTTTTGCACTCACGGAGTCCCTTCCTACAGCTGAATTCACTCAGGTTTTAACTACCCTTTGGGCCATCTGGTATTCTCAGCGACAAGCCCTACATGAACATATTTTCCAGAATCCGCTGGCTACTCATCATTTTATTATGAAGTACATCCGTGAGCTTGAAGAGTGTAGACCAAAGAAGATGCAGCAAGTGGCCAATACATCCAGCAACAACGCCATATCAAGATGGGTCCATCCCCCTGAAGGTATAGCAAAAATTCGAGTCGATGGTGCTGTTTCAAGATCTGCGAAGGAAGGAACCTATAGTGCAATATGCAGGGACCATGATGGCAAATATTTGGGCTCATCAGCCATCAAAGTCTCGAGTATCACGGACCCGGGGACTCTCGAGGCGTTAGCTTGTCGCGAGGCGCTTGCTCTAGCCCTGGATCTTGGGCTGCCAAATGTACTTGTTGCTTCAGATTGCAAAGTTGTGGTGAACGACATCAAGCTAGGCACGGGAGGTATGTATGAAAGCATAGTGAAGGAAATAAGAAATACGTACGTCCGAGCAATTTCAGCAATGCACCTTCATCTTCGAAGGTCGCGGTACTAATCTTGAGGCGCATAGCCTTGCTAAGCACACCTTTGGTCTGGACTTAGGGCGCCATTTGTGGCTTATAAACCCTCCAGACTTGAATTGTATCCCTATGAACATTTTAGAATAATAAAACAGTGTGTTTAGATGCAAAAAAAGCCTATTCTCCTGGAGCAGTGAAACTGCTTTCTCTCATGCGTGATCAGGTCTACGTGGGTTAGATTAGGCGCCGCCGCCGCCCGTCGTGTGCCCACCTGCCTCTGATCTCTTTGCTCTGTCGCTTACGATTTGATCTGTATTGTGAATAGAAAAGCCTATTTCATTGCTTCAGGTAACAAACTAGTAGGTTAACACTATACTTATCTCTCTCATCGCAATTCCCATCTCGTATTAGTGTTGAAATTGTACATTAGATTTTATTTGCTTTGTTTTTTTATTTGAGATGCTATCAAAAATTCATATCTCGTACGTGTCCTAGAAATTATCGTAATGCAAATTATCTTGTACGATGTCCTATTTGTGATGCAGAATTTTCCTATATTCACTGTATATAGCATAGCTAATTTCTGAAATTGAAATTCCTAAACTATGAATATGAAAGGAACTGCCAAACACCATTAAGAAACTTTTTTCTAAGTTGGTTACTTATACAACTGAAATTCGTCAACTAAGAAGAGGAAAAAAAACAACTCCAAACACCATTAATATTAATTTGTTTTCTCAGTCGGTTTCTTTGAATTCTTGGCACACTGAAATTGTTTACGAGATTGTTGTGCAAGTTCTCCACCTTGTTCTTTACTAGTAAGCATGCACGTGCAACGCACGCATTATAATTTGCAATAAAACATCTATTTTGAATCTTATTTCTCTTTTAGAGAGTTTTATTACCAAGCCATTTAAGAAATCGGAATTCGTCAATTACAATGACATAAGAGAATAATTTATTAGAATACAAAATAAACTGAAACATGTGGCTTATACTCCAGTAAGAGACATCATCAACCATACTGATGCACAAGTAAAGTTCATCTATTAAATCATCATTTGTTGGATTGGCAGACGATGAAAGGAGAAATAGTTGCGAGAAGAGCTTAACTTCTGATTCAAAATCAGACAATCTATGGGATCCATGTTGTTTCCATCATCTTGCATCTCATTGTTTCTTATGTTATCATCATTCAGTTCCGAGTCTAGTAAAATGGTAGCTAGTTATATAAATATTTTCAATAAATTTGTTTATCAACTTTTATAGATAGTTTTATAAAAAGCTACAACTCAAAAAAATAAATATAAAAGCTTTTAAAATCATCAAATCATAAATCAGACACAGCGCACAAAATAGACTGCATCCTCTTAACAGATTTTTTTTTGTTTGGACAACGCCGCACTCACTCACTCACAGTCTCTCTGACCACTGTCTAATACTACTCCCCACCGCCCCCTCAGATTTCTCTGGTCACTTCCCCACCGCCCCGTCACAATTCTCCCCCATTCCCCATCCTACCATGGCCGTCAGCTCCCTCTCTCCATCGCCGGCTCTTCATGGTCAGGCCGCCACTCCCCTTCGTTCCCACTGCCGGCGCGAGGTCCGCAGCCCCTGCTCTTCCTCCTCTTCATGTTGAATCTGGTCGCGGAAGTGGCCGAGGAGGCCCTCGAGCTCGGCATGCTCGCGCGAGCAATCCAACAGTAGGCGCCGTCAGAGGCGGACGCGGAGGCACGGGACTCGCACGCCCCTGCTCTACCCTGCTCCCTCTTCGAATCTGGTCGCCGAAGTGCTCGAGGAAGCGCTAGAGCTCGGCATGCTCGCTGGCGAAGCCGGCCCCTTCTCTCCTCCTGAATCCTGATGCGAGGGAGGTCCCCCATCGCCGATGGAGGCGTACCAGAAAGTGCAGGAGTTCGACTTGTCCAGCGGCGCTGATTGGAAGACGACCGCCAACGTCCTCTTCACGGTGCCCCCAAGCACAAGGAGTTCGGGTGAGCATTAGGCAGTAAACTAATTTCTAGGGGACATGAGCCCGGACAGTTATTGTTCGAGGACAGCTGAAGCGAATAGCACATCTCGTTGCAAATTTATCACCATACACCAGTATGATTGATATATGATATGGGATGGGATAGGAATGCACTGCTTGAATATTAAAATTTATAGGTAATTCTTTTCTGTCACCGATGTTTCACTGGTAGAATCTATCAGTTGAGTTTGACATGAACCCTGTTCGTGGAGCACACAGATCATGGAAAAATTATGGTGCGTTTTGTTCAATTTTATTTGCCTAATAACCATACCCTTCTGCTAGGAATTACCCACTAATTCTGTGAGAATCCTACTCCGCTAATTCCAAGCTCTGAGAGGATTTTCCTTTCTCATACTGAGATAGCAATAGAAGTTGATTTAAATCTTAGATATGTGACTCTTATTTTGTTCACGTTCAACAAATCATGTCTGGACTGAAGCTAGGAAAGTTCCCTGTGTGTTCTAATAATAAGGTCATGGAAATACAAATGGCATATTTCGTCAGGATGAGAAGGCGAGACTAAGATCAATATCTGCTCGGGGGCCATCTTGTGTTCTGCGTGGCGCTGCCTTCGCCGCCGCCCGGCGGTGAGGGCACCGAGTTGTGTCTCATGCATCGCTACCTGACGTCCACTCTAGGAACCGGGCTTGGTGGCCAATGGGGCCAGGAAGGTCCCAGATCGGAGGTCCCTGCTTGCCAACTCGCAGTTAGTTTGCATGATACAGTTAGTTGAAGTTGTTCCTTAAGTAGAATGCGATTAATCACGTATGGCCATTAATACAATCAGATCGTTGGGGCATGCATAAATATACTTGAATTTTAAATTAGCGTGTCAAGAGGTTTAGTTAGTGTCGCTCCCTGCTGTAATTATAGCTGGATATGTCGTTCCTGTTCTTAAAACTTAACAATCAGATGTATAGAATTTGGTAGATAAGCTGACATTTGAAGGGGCAGTAAACATTAAACATTTCAGATGGTGATTGGGAATATCTGATATGTCCCCATTGTGTGTTTCCTGTTGTAGATAAATCTGCTTGCAAGGCTCTCGATGATATATCCATTTTCATCAATTGCTCAAGGGTGTGGTCAGTTGGAGAAGACATTACTATGATTTTTTTTCAGGTGATGAATTGTAACCTTATATCCTTTATTACTTGAAATTCAAAATCATTGGAAACAGTCGGTAATTACTTTGGAGAGAATCCTTTATTATTTTCTGTCTTGTTCATGTTCAGCATAGGATGTATATCATTAAAACCATCATGCTATATTATTGTTCATGTTCAGCATAGGATGTGCTTTATTATATGTTAGACAATTGCTGCCTATATATTATTAGTATGTAGACTGGAGATATTTTTGTAGATTGAAACTGCACAAATAAGCTATTTATGGTATAGTTACCCAAGTATAACAGTTACAGTACTAAATCTCGTCCTGAGATCAATCAGCAAAAGTTCCTAATTGCTGATTTATTAGACGGACTGCTATTTCATAGAACTGAAAAGAATATGTGTCCATTGTTCTCTCAAAGTTTCTCTTTGGCCAAGATCAATTGATATGTCTAAAGTTCCAAGTGAAATATGAAATAAATGCACATGAACAAATCTAGGGGTGCAGTATTCTTATGGTATTTTTAGCTGGGGGTGTTTTTTTTCATGGCTAGGTATCACCTGAAATTTGTGCACTTAAAATCCAGAATCTGCTCATTGTATTTAGAACATGGTCTATTTGAACATTGATTTAGATAGAGGCATGAAGCGCACCATGTAACCATTATTGTCCGTGCTAATTAGGAGAACAAGAAGAAGAGATATCTAATATACTACGTATTAGTATTAAAATCTTGCCTGGTGTTTTAGAGGATGGCGAAGGAGGTGCAGGGAGCTGACGGCATATCCGCGGTGAGTGGTGATGGAGGAACAGCCGCACACTTGATGGCTTGGTGCAGGGCGGTGAGGGCGCCGACCAGGAAGGCGATGCCATTGCCGGGCGTCGAGGTCGTAGTCCCGGAAGCCGACGATGCTTCCATGCGGCGAGGGGATAAGCCTGGGGATCTGTTGCTTATTTTATGGGATATATGTTATGTTTTTCTTTGCATGGCCTGCGTGGTGCGTGATTGTAGGGGTTTTGGTCGAGCCCGCGTGGAGTCTATGATGCGGTGGGGCGGTGGAGCATGGTCAATCAACCTTAATTGTTGGGTGCACACCAGAGACACATGAGATAAAGGCTATCCGTTGGATTGAGATTAGTGGGTCTAATCATGGGGTTGTAATGGTCTGTGTATGTTTTGTGGGGTGCGTTTAGTGAAGTTCTTGTTGGATTGTTTAATAGTAGTGTAGATAATTATAATTATCTTTTGCACTGGATTTTTTTCTACTCCCCCCCTCTATACGTAAATCCTGGCTCCGCCCCCGGCAGATTGGCCTCCCAAAACAACGCATGTTCAATCTAGCTCGCGCACAGTCAACGACACTAATTTCCGTCACAAAAAACCCCAATGTACGCACACTTGGAAATGTACGCACATGCTGAAGGCAGGAGCACGCACGGAGCCCGGACCGGTCCAGCACCGTATCTTCAGCGCCGACCGCCGGTGATCAACTGAGCGAACGAGAGCTGGTGCGGCGGCCGGACGAGCCAATCAACCGGCATTTATCACGCACCTCGACCTGGTGACCGAATCTCTACTCTCCGTCACTCCGCTCCATGGAGACTCGGTGCAACGCACGGTTGCCTCTCTGGGAAGCGAGGTGCACTGCACGCATCGAATGACAGGAGCTTGTCAGTGTGGTGTGGCCACCGCGCACTGCTCAAATGCTTTCAGCTTCCAAGCAGACACGTGTGGTCTCGCGGATTCCAGCCGGCGCCGGTCGTGCGTGCTTTCTTGTGGACACGAACCGACGGGCCGGTCTTTTCATGAGCGGGTGGGTCGGTTTCGTTCGTTCGTTCGTTCGTTCGTTGGTTGTACCCGGCTAGTGATAGATCACCTTTGTCAGTCGATTCCTGGAACCTCCGAACTTGCTTTTGTTTTTGGCGCGTCGGTGGTCGAGACCTGATACCACGTACCGACACGACCCCTTCTGCACGGATGATGCAGGGTTCACTGGACCGGCTGCAGCCAATCACAAAACAAGTCAATCCACTATAGTTAAAAACCTGATCCTGGCCCGCATGGGCGTTCTAAAGTGTATCTTTAGTGTTTTTTTTTCCTCGTGTGGTGTTGCATGCGCATCATGTTTCCCTATCTTGATTCTCCAACGAAAGCCTGGCCTTTATCCCGCAACAAGAAAAGAAAGCATTTGACCTTTGATCTTGCATGCGATGCCACATGCACCTGCCGATGATGAGCTGCACCCGGCCGCGTGTCAACTAAGCCACACTGCCTAAATTCCGAGTAAGGTAATTTTGATCACAATTTTAACTAATAAAATATTAATGCATATCATCAAAAATTATATCATAGAAACTATGTTCAAATACGAACCCAACGATATGATTTTTATGACATGCATAACATTTTATTAGTTAAATTTATGATTAAAATTTGATATAAAATAAAAAGGAACCAATAAATCAGAACGAAGGTGATAGTACAGTTACATTTTATGCTCCTTTCGCGGTAACATCGATCGTGTGCGTTCATTGATCTTGACATCGTGTCATGTGGCACGGAAACTGTCCATGGAACCTGCACATAAGCCAGGGCGCTCATTTGGTCGTACACCCTTTGTTTTGAATTATTTGTCGTAGGTATAGATGTATCTAGATGTATTTTAGATCTAGATATGTCTATTTCTGCGACGAGTAATTTGAAACGAAGAAAGTATGTTATATCAGACACATTTCACCTTTAGCTTGGCTTAGTGGAAATTGACGTTGCGAGCACGCCTAACTTTTTGACAAACGGACCGGCCTGTGTAGTTACCCTCTCTCCCGTCAGCAGTTGCACACGCACACGCACACACATACTCCCTCCGTTTCATATTAGTTGTCGTTTAAACGGATGTATTTAGCACTGAAATATATCTAAATACATCTATTTCAGAGACAATTAGTATGAAACGGAGGGAGTACGTGTCAAAACAGTGGACGCGTGAGATATTTTATACGTACTGAAATAAGGAGATGAATTACCCGTGCCTGAGCATAGCCGGCAGGGGCCCGGCGTGTGTCACGACACGATGTCACGGTCCCCGGCCTGCGCGCGCGTTCACGAAGTCACTAGCCGAGCACCATGATCGACACAGCAACCGGCTCCGGTCACCGGTCTCCCCCGACTGTGCACACTGTTCTGCAACTTTGCCGCAAGCCCGGTCCGAGGTTGCAGAACGAGAGCGAACGTCGTAGATGAAATAGTCAAACACGCAAAAATAGATGACATAGAGAAATATGAAGGAGATTATCTTTATTAATTAATGATCAACTGTTATAATGATTGCTTCTCGTTGCTTTATATAGGGGGTAGGGGGTCAAGGGATAAGAACCCACTTAACCTAAAATATGGAACCGGGAGGGGCCAGCCCGTGCGTATCGCACGCGGCCGCCGCCACCCCTCGGATGGCCCGGTTTCCCAACACTCCCTCTTGGGTAATTATCCGTATATCCATGCCTCAAAATTCTGAAAAATCCAGTGAGAAAAAATATGAAGAAAGAGCACACAATATACGTTGTTGTATTGCACGAATTGCCTCGTCAAAAACCTCGTGTGAGAAACATCAGGAGAACTCACTCAAGGGAAAAAGAGTACAATCCACTCAACCATCAAGTTGAGTACTCGATCATCAGGATCGAGATTTTAATGCCGAATTTGTGAAGTTTCTCCCTCTAAACCTTGCATCTCTCTAAGTCTCATCATACCGATTCCACGCACATAACTCTCTAAGGTTGATGCCGGTAATGATTTAGTGAACATATCAGCAAGATTGCCACAGGACTTAGTATGCAAAACTCTCACCTCGTTCAACTGTTGCAGCTCATGTGCATAGAAGAACTTGGGACTAATATGCTTTGTGAGGTTACTCTTCACATAACCCATCTGGACTTTTGCAACACAAGCAGCATTATCTTCATAGATAATGGTAGGGGTTTCTACGGTGTTCAGCCCACATGTCTGCTGAATGTGGCCGATCATCCGCCGAAGCGATACACACTCTTTTGACGCTTCAAATAGTGCCATGATTTCCGAGTGGTTCGTGGAAGTCGACACAAGTGTTTGCTTGGACGATTTCCAGGAAAACGCAGTTCCACCACAAAGGAAAACATATCCAGTCTATGATTTGCAATCATGCGGGTCCGATAGGTACCCAGCATCGGCATAGCCTATAATAGATAGGTCTTGATTTCTTTTATAAAACAGGCCAAGATCTTTGGTCCCTTGCAGGTAAAGGAAGACGTCCTTGACACCTTTCCAATGCCTCTTGGTAGGTTCAGAACTATACCGAGCAAGCAAACTGACGGCGAACACAATGTCTGGCCGTGTACAATTTGTGAGGTACATTAGTGCTCCAACTGCACTTAGGTAAGGAACCTCTGGTCCCAAAGTTTCCTCCCCCTCTTCCTTTGGCCTAAACGGGTCCTTGTCTGGCTGTAAAGATCTTCCGACCATCGGGGTCTTAGAAGGATATGCCTTATCAAATCCAAATCTCTCCAACACCTTCTGGGTGTAGGCCGACTAGTGCACTAGAATCCTATTAGGGGAATGTTCAAGTTGCAGACCTAGACAGAACTTGGTTTTACCCAAATCCTTCATCTCGAATTCCGACATCAGGTAGGAACTCGCTTCCTCAATATCCTCAGGCGTACCGATTATGTTTAAATCGTCCACGTACTCCGAGATTATATAGAATCCATCTTGGGATCGTCGTATAAAAACACATGGGCAATCTTTATTGCTCGTGTAGCCCTTCTCATGAAGGAAATCACATAAGCGATTGTACCACATTCTACCAGACTGTCTGGGTCCGTACAGTGCCTTTTGAAGTTGAACACTGTATAGACCCCTGTTTGCTCTATCATGGTTTGGAATAGGGATACCTTCTGGAACCTTCATGTATATGTTCGAATCCAAGTTACCATACAGGTGAGCAGTGACAACATCCATTAGTTTCATTTTCAAGCCCATGTTTACTTGAAGGAATTATACCCTAGAGGCAATAATAAAGTTATTATTTATTTCCTTATATCATGATAAATGTTTATTATTCATGCTAGAATTGTATTAACCAGAAACATAATACTTGTGTGAATACATAAACAAACAAAGTGTCACTAGTATGCCTCTACTTGACTAGCTCGTTGATCAAAGATGGTTATGTATCCTAACCATTGACATGAGTTGTCATTTGATTAATGGGATCACATCATTAGGAGAATGATGTGATTGACTTGACCCATTCTCTTAGCTTAGCACTCGATCGTTTAGTATTCTGCTATTGCTTTCTTCATGACTTATACATGTTTCTATGACTATGAGATTATGCAACTTCCGTTTACCGGAGGAACACTTTGTGTGCTACCAAACGTCACAACGTAACTGAGTGATTATAAAGGTGCTCTACAGGTGTCTCCGAAGGTACTTCTTGAGTTGGCGTATTTCGAGATTAGGATTTGTCACTTCGATTGTCGGAGAGGTATCTCTGGGCCCACTCGGTAATGCACATCACTATAAGCCTTGCAAGCATTGCAACTAATGAGTTAGTTGCGGGATGATGTATTACAAAACGAGTAAAGAGACTTGCCGATAACGAGATTGAACTAGGTATTAAGATACCGACGATCGAATCTCGGGCAAGTAACATACCGATGACAAAGGGAACAATGTATGTTGTTATGCGGTTTGACCGATAAAGATCTTCGTAGAATATGTACGAGCCAATATGAGCATCTAGGTTCCGCTATTGGTTATTGACCGGAGACGTGTCTCAGTCATGTCTACATAGTTCTCGAACCCGTAGGGTCCGCACGCTTAAAGTTCGATGACGGTTATATTATGAGTTTATGTGTTTTGATGTACCGAAGGTAGTTCGGAGTCCCGGATGTGATCACGGACATGACGAGGAGTCTTAAAATGATTGAGACATAAAGATCGATATATTGGAAGCCCATATTTGGATATCGGAAGTGTTCCAGGTGAAATCAGGATTTTACTGGAGTACTGGGGGTTACCGGATAGAAAGAAAGCGTACTATGAGGTATGAATGATCAAATGGGACCCCCCCCCCCGGGGGGGGGGGGGGGGTTAATGGGCCATGATGGGCCTTAGTGGAGAAGAGGAGGGGCGGCCAGGGCAGGCCACGCGCCCCTCCCCTCTAGTCCGAATTGGACAAGGAGGGGGGCGGTGCCCCACTTTCCTTCCTCTCTTCCTCCTCCTTCCCCCTTCTCCTACTCCAACTAGGAAAGGAGGGAGTCCTACTCCCGGTGGGAGTAGGACTCCTCCCTGGCGCGCCTCCTCCTGGCCGGCCGCCTCTCCTCCCTCCTTTATATACGGGGGCAGGGGGCACCTCTAGACACAACAATTGATCTCTCGGATCTCTTAGGCGTGTGCGGTGCCCCCCTCCACCATAGTCCACCTCGATAATATCGTAGCGGTGCTTAGGCGAAGCCCTGCGTCGGTAGAACATCATCATCGTCACCACGCCGTCGTGCTGACGGAACTCTCCCCCAAAGCTCGGCTGGATCGGAGTTCGAGGGACGTCATCGAGCTGAACGTGTTCTGAACTCGTTGGTGTCGTACGTTCGGTACTTGATCGGTCAGATAGTGAAGACGTACGACTACATCAACCGTGTTGTGCTAACGCTTCCGCTTTCGGTCTACGAGAGTACGTGGACAACACTCTCCCCTCTCGTTGCTATGCATCACCATGATCCTGTGTGTGCGTAGGAAAATCTTGAAATTACTACGTTCCGCAGCGGTGGCATCTGAGCCTCGTTTTATGCGTAAATTTTATATGCACGAGTAGAACACAAGTGAGTTGTGGGCGATATAAGTCATACTGCTTACCAGCATGTCATACTTTAGTTCGGCGGTATTGTTGGATGAAGCGACCGACATTACGCATACGCTTATGCGAGGCTGGTTCCACCGACGTGCTTTGCACACAAGTGGCTGGCGGGTGTCAGTTTCTCCAACTTTAGTTGAACCAAGTGTGTCTACGCCCGGTCTTTGATAAGGTTAAAACAACACTAACTTGACAAACTATCGTTGTGGTTTTGATGCGTATGTAAAAACGGTTCTTGCTCAGCCCATAGCAGCCACGTAAAACTTGCAACAATAAAGTAGAAGACGTCTAACTTGTTTTTGCAGGGCATGTTGTGATGTGATATGGTCAAGGCATGATACTATATTTTATTGTATGAGATGATCATGTTTTGTAACCGAGTTATCGGCAACTGGCATGAGCCATATGGTTGTCGCTTTATTGTATGCAATGCAATCGCCCTGTAATGCTTTACTTTATCACTAAGCGGTAGTGATAGTTGTAGAAGCATAAGTTGGCAAGACGACAACGATGCCACAATGGAGATCAAAGTGTCGCGCCTGTGACAATGGTGATCATGACGGTGCATCGGAGATGAAGATCACAAGCACAAGATGATGATTCCCATATCATATCACTTATATTGATTGCATGTAATGTTTATCTTTTATGCATCTTATCTTGCTTTGATTGACAGTAGCATTATAAGATGATCTCTCATTAAATTATCAAGGTATAAGTGTTCTCCCTGAGTATGCACCGTTGCGAAAGTTCTTCATGCTAAGACCCCACGTGATGATCGGGTGTGATAGGCTCTACGTTCAAATACAACGGGTGCAAAACAGTTGCACACGCGGAATACTCAGGTTAAACTTGACGAGCCTAGCATATGCAGATATGGCCTCGGAACACTGAGACCGAAAGGTCGAGTGTGAATCATATAGTAGATATGATCAACATAGTGATGTTCACCATTGAAAACTACTCCATCTCACATGATGATCGAACAAGGTTTAGTTGATTTGGATCACGTGATCACTTAGAGGATTAGAGGGACTAGTCGTCAACCCGTGCGTTTGCACGGGCTAGCCTATTTTAAATAGGTGTATGTGGGTTAAACATCTGTTAGCATTTGTTACATGTGATATTTTTCTGAAATGCAAATATAAACTTACTATATAATTAATGGCTACCAGTAATAGCATGCAACATTGCATATTGTTTCATGTGTGATATAAAGGATCTATTTTATGCTAAACAAAAGAAAGGATCTATTTCTCAATCAACTTCTAATGGGACAATATACAAATAAGTAGGTTTTATAAATTATGCTACACTGATATGAAATTTTGTTAGCTATTAAAAAATAATTAAGTTGCATACCTAGCTCTAGAAAATGCCATCACAGAAATAACTACTGTCTTTCCCTTCTGTAAATTGTGTGATTAAATTTGTGTGCTTGGTAAATGTACTGTCTATATCCTGGTGGCACTAATATAGCATGATATGTGTGCCAACCCTGAATGTCCTTTGAGTTTGTCTTAAAGAAGGAGTGGAAGTGCATTCTAAAGCTTCATAACCAAACATTTTCTTTGTTGTATTTAACAGAAACAGAAATGACTGCATCAATTTTTTTAGTTCGACACATTAATATTTCTTTTGTAAGCTAGTAACGAAAATTATTTGATAATCTGATGTTAGTATGAACATTTACACGTTAAGAATAAAGTCAGGATTCTATCAAATTTAAGAGTGGGGTTAGATTTATTTTTGTGACTATTTGAATCCTGGGAACAAAAGACAAAATAATATATTACAATATTCATATGAAATATAACAAAGAAAAAGTAATAGACATACATATATAATTATTTTTTATCAAAAATATGGCATTGGTGTGTTTCTGTTGCCTTAGTGACACATGCATCATATTCTGCGTATAGATAAAAAAAATCTAACAAACGGAAAACTTCTGATCAAGCTTAACTTATTTGTATACAACATATATTATAAGAATAAGCTGTAGGACTTTATAAAACATAAATAAAAATTCCCAAATCCGAACCTATATTACAATCTATTATGTGCCAAGTCCCAGTACATCAAAAGAGAAGTTTTAGAAATGGCCATGATCTCAAATATAAAATTTGAAGTTGCTAGTGTGTGCATATTTATACTATTCCTTCTAGTTTCTCCTATCTCTTTCGCTGGAAGATAACATGCACAATTTGGCATGTATATGCGCAGATGAAGCAAGTGGAATATTTGTCAGAAACAACATAGGAAACTTAGAACGCAAGACATGTTCTACTTCTAATGAATACATGCATGCTTTCATATCCTTTAGTCAAGAAATCAACAACGTCAACTGTAGAAAGGAAATAAACTAAAACATATAACGATCTGATGGATACAATATTTTAAGAAATAGCAGTTCAACAAACCATCTGTACGGAACACTGTACATAGCCATGAGGCATCCAATTAATACATGATCACCAGTTTCGTCCATGAACTTCTACAGAGATAAAAACTTACATCAATAGAGGAGGAGCACTTTTGCCTTGTTTCAAAAAAAATAGAGGAGGAGCGAGTACTGTCGCTAGTGTCAAACACATCAATAGACGTGGATGATGCTATGCTGAGACAAAACATTGTTGTTGTTAGTACTTTTTCCCTGGTAAATGGGCATCAATCCTAGCAGCTTATAATTCTTGTCTGCGGCAGCCAGTTGTGCTTGCGGCAATCTTGTACATCCCAATAAATTAGACTTAGCTCGTACAACATGTATCTGCTGGTAGGAGGCAAGAAGGGAGTCAGCAAGAGAAAGAAAAGTGAAGGAGGAAGTGGATATGCATATAGCATCTTTTAAACAAAATCTGCACGCAAGACAGCAACCTCGGTTAAAAAATCAGTATACTATTAACTGGAGAGTATAATATGTAATGTATTATATATTCTAAATTCTCTTTCTTTAACATTGCTCGGAAGGATATGGTGTTAGCTTCCTTTTCACCTGTAAATCATCACGAAGATCTGAAAAAGCATATCTGTATTTGTTGACCGGTATGAAGGCCTGGCCCATCTTCACTGTTAGTATAGGGCCCAAACCCATGTGTGTGACCTAGATGAGAGCAACCAGAGTCATATGCGTGTGTGACACACGAGAGTAGGAGTCAGCCGCCAGACACACCAAACCACATGTATGCGGGTATGCCTCTCTCGTTCTACATGGTATCGGAGAGCTGGGGCGAGGGAGGAAGGCGCCGGCGGTAGAGTCACCAGCGAGGCGGCGGGGTCCGGCGGAGGACGAAGGCGGCGGAGCTGGGCGCGGGCTGCTGGAGAGGAGCACGTGGTGCGGCTGCGCGGAGGTGCAGACGTGCAGTGAGGTGTGTGCGTGTGGAGCTGCCGCTGAGCTTCTGCTGCTGGTGCTAGTGGAGAAGGAAGTGCTGCTTGTAGCTGCGGCAGAGAGAAGGGTGCGGCTGCTGTTGGGGGTTGGTACAGGAAGAAGAGGAGGTGACATTGCTGCTGCTCGCCAGAGGAGGAGGCTGGCTGAACTGCAGGTGGTGCTGCTGCTTGCAGGTGCTGGGTGCTGTTGGTGTAAGTTTTTTTTCCGCTGCTGATTGAAGAAGAAGAAGAGGGGAGGCAATCATGGGGGCTGAACTCACTGCTGCTCTAGAGAAACTTGTGCAGCTCATGACTGCGAAGGCCGAGGGGTTACCTCCTGCAAGTGGCGCCATCATTGTGCCCCACGCAGATCAGGTGTTCAAGCTTGAGCTCATGCCAAATGATGTCAAGCTGAATGGCGTGAGTAGCTACCTGAGCTGGTCGAGGCGCGCCTTGTTGAACTTGAAGACAAAGGGTCTGACGGAGTATGTTCTTGGAACGATTGAAGAACCGGCTGACAAGGCGAGCCCAGAATGGAAGAAGTGGAGTGTCACCGACTCTCTGATTTTGGCCTGGATGTTGAACTCCTTGATTCCAGCCATTGCCATGTCTGTTGAGGCATTGCCAACTGCTTCTGCTGTGTGGAGCATGTTGTTCACAAGGTATTCCGGTAAGGGAAACCTGATGCTCATGTCTCAAATTGAAGACAAGATTCATGCTGTTCGTCAAGGTGACAGAAGCGTGCTGGTGTATGTGAATGAGCTGCAACACCTTTGGGCAGATCTGGATCAGTGTGATCCCCTTGAGATTCCACATGCAGAGTCCATGGAAGTGGGTTGAGCGCAGGCGTGTGGTGCAGTTTCTAAAGGGCCTAGATCAAGCTTTTGAGAGTAGACATGATGCGATGCTACATCAGCCGACACTTGTGACCCTTGATGAGGCCATTGCTGCAATGTCCCAAGAAGAGGTACGCTTGCAGTCGAGAAGGGGAGTTGGAAATGAATCTGCTTATAGGGTGGCTGGCCAGCGAGGGGTGTGTCACAATTGTGGTCAATCAGGGCATATCAGCCGTTTCTGCATTGGACCTAGGAACGTCAGAGGCCGAGGGTACAGTGGTGGCAGTAGCAGCCGAGGTGGTTGGAATGTGAGTCGTGGTCGGAATGGGAGTGGCGGTTCTTGGAATGCTCCCCATTGGAATGCTCCTAAGGCAAATGTAGCTGCTTCAGCTGCAGGGAAGCAGCCTGTAGGAGGACAGGAGACTGCTCCCAGCTATGCCAACTTTGTTGATACAAATGAAGGTAACATTGAACACGCATCAATCGCAGCCCATAAAATAAACTCTGAATGGGTGCTTGACTCTGGAGCATCACAACATGTTGCTGGAGACTTTAATGAGTTTACATCTTATGTTCCACACTCTCTTGCACATCAGAAAAACATTCACACAGCAGATGGCACAACCCAACCCATCATAGGTGTTGGGACAGTCAACTGCACGCCGAGTCTTGAATTATCCTCAGTGTTGCATGTGCCCGCTTTTCCTGTGAACTTAGTGTCCTTGAGTGCTTTGGTTGACCAAATAGATTGCCGAATAATTCTTGACAAAGTTGTGTTCTTGATCTAGGAGAGATTGACGGGCAGGAGTCTTGGGACTGGAACAAGGCGTAGGGGGCTGTGGTACATGGACCGCAGCATGCCGGGCCAGGAGGGATTGCACATGCTAGCTGCAATTGCTGAGGATAAGGAGATTAGAGCACTGATCCATCACTGTAGGATGGGACATGTGTCTTTTGACAAAATGTATCAAGTATTTCCTGATGTAATGAGTGGTGTGGACAAGAGCAAGCTGAAATGTGATGCGTGTGAGTTTGCTAAACATACCAGAAACTCGTATGTGAGTAAGGGGATCAGGAGCATCTCTCCTTTTGTGTTGATCCACTCTGATGTATGGACATGTCCAGTGTTATCTGTCGGTGGTATGAAGTACTTTGTTACGTTCATTGATTGTCATTCTCGGATGACTTGGGTCTATCTTATGAAACATAAAGATGAAGTGTTTCAGTGTTTCAAAGTCTTTTATGCACTTGTTCAGACTCAATTTAATGTGAAAATTCAAGCACTCAGATCTGACAATGGCACCGAATATGTTAACAAGGCCATTGGTTCCTTCATGTCAGACAAGGGCATCCTGCATCAAACATCTTGCTCGGACACACCTCCTCAGAATGGGGTGGCAGAGAGGAAAAATCGCCACCTGCTGGAGGTGGCCCGTGCATTGATGTTCACCATGAATGTGCCCAAGTTTATGTGGAGTGAAGCTGTCATGATGGCCACCTTCTTGATCAACCGCACACCATCCCGGGTGACAGGTATGAAATCACCGTGTGAGTTGGTTTTCACAGAAAATAAATTCCCAGTTCCCCCCAAGGTGTTCGGTTGCACTTGTTTTGTTCGTGATCACAGGCCATCAGTCAACAAACTGGATCCTCGGGCAGTCAAGTGTATTTTATTGGGTATTCTTCAGGACAAATAGGGTACAAATGCTGGAGCCCGTCTGAGAGGAGGACATTTGTGAGCATGGATGTTACGTTCCGTGAATCGGAACCCTTTTATGGTGAGCAAACTGACCTAGGCGTCTTGTTTGAAGAACTTGACCAATGTCTCCAACCGGAAATTGGTCAAGAGGGGGAGAGCAGTGATAGTGATAATGATAACTGTGGTGGTGCCGATTCAGTGCTGTAGCAACCAATCGAGGGTGATATTCCGGTACAGGGAAGCGAACAGCAGCCCCAAAAAATGATAACACCACAGAGTGAAGGACCGATTGTGACTGATGGGGTGCCGAGTCAGGCAAGCGGTGCTCCCACCCAGTGTACCGAGGTGGACGGTAGAGCAAGAGGAGCAGCTAAAGGTGTATTCACGGAAGCAAGGTGATGCTTCTCATAGGTGGCAGAAGGTGAATGAGGAGCGTAATCCTCAAGTATATTCAAGACGACAGCATCATGTTCAAGGGGAGCAGCCAACACAGATGCAGGGGGAGCAACAAGGCAGCAATGCAAGCTCAGTTGACACAGAGGACTTGCCAATTGCTTTGAGAAAAGGTACTCGAGAAAAAGCAGGGATACCCGGGCCAAAGTATGGGTTCGATGCCAATGATATTGGAAATTATGTTTCCTATGAAGCATTATCTCCAACCCACAAATCATTTGTTGCTTCTCTTCAGCTGGTGTCTCTTCCAACTGATTGGAAGGCAGCAAAAGTGGATCCAAAGTGGCGAGCAGCTATGATAGAGGAGCTGGAGGCATTAAGTAAGAACAAGACATGGGTACTAACACCTCTTCCAAGAGGAAAGAAGGCAGTTAGCTGCAAGTGGGTATACACCGTGAAGCAGAATGCAGAAGGGAAGACTAAAATGTACAAAGCAAGGCTTGTGGCGAGGGGGTACAGCCAGACCTACGGCATTGACTATGATGAGACCTTTGCTCCAATAGCAAAGATGAACACTGTGAGGATTCTGATCTCCTGTGCAGCAAATTTCGGGTGGCCTTTACACCAACTTGATGTGAAGAATGCCTTCTTGCATGGGGACTTGAAGGAGGAGGTATACATGGATATTCCACCTGGGTTCTCAACTTCTGAGACTGCTGGTAAGGTATGCAGGCTAAAGAAAGCTCTTTATGGACTGAAACAGTCTCCAAGAGCTTGGTTTGACAGATTTAGACGGGCTGTGCGTGGCATGGGGTATGGACAATGCAATGGTGACCATACATTGTTTTATAGACACTCTAAAGGAAAAATGACCATCCTTGCAGTTTATGTTGATGATATCATTATCACCGGCGATGATGACATAGAGATAGCAAGGTTAAAGGGGTGTCTGAGTAAGGCATTCGAAGTTAAAGATCTTGGTCGACTCAAGTACTTCCTTGGTATAGAAGTGGCAAGGTCTGGAAAAGGAATAGCTCTTTCTCAAAGAAAGTATACCCTGGATCTCCTCTGTAATGTTGGCATGTTGGGTTGTCGAGCTTCTGCAACCCCAATTGATCAAAATCATAAAGTGACCGCCCAATCAGGTGATCTGGTGAATAAAGAAAAATATCAGCGATTGGTGGGAAGATTATTGTACTTGTGTCATACACGACCAGACATTGCATTTGCAGTAAGTGTTGTGAGCAGATATATGCATGAGCCTAGGAGTGAACATCTCGAGGCAGTATATAGAATCCTGAGATACTTGAAGGGTTCTCCTGGGAAAGGATTGATATACAAGAGTCATGGACATCTTGTCGTGGATGGTTATTGTGATGCTGATTGGGCCAGCTGTCTGGATGACAGGAGATCAACCTCAGGCCATTGTGTTTTCGTAGGAGGAAATCTAGTGTCTTGGAGAAGCAAGAAACAACCCGTTGTTTCCAAATCAACCGCAGAGGCTGAATATAGAGCCATGTCTCAGGGATTGAGTGAGTTGTTATGGACAAGAAATCTATTAGGAGAGTTGAAGATATTGAAGACCAGTTGTATGAATGTATGGTGCGACAACAAGTCGGCAATTAGCATAGCAAACAACCCAGTTCAACATGATAGAACCAAACATGTGGAGATTGACAGATTCTTTATCAAAGAAAAACTGGATGCTGGGATTATCAAGATAGACTATGTGAGTTCAGGACAACAAATTGCAGATTGCTTGACTAAAGGACTGGGAACTAGAGAATGCAGTTCAGCATGTGACAAGATGGGAATGATAGATATCTACCACCCATCTTGAGGGGGAGTGTTGACCGGTATGAAGGCCTGGCCCATCTTCACTGTTAGTATAGGGCCCAAGCCCATGTGTGTGACCTAGATGAGAGCAACCAGAGTTATATGCGTGTGTGACACACGGGAGTAGGAGTCAGCCGCCAGACACACCAAACCACATGTATGCGGGTATGCCTCTCTCGTTCTACAGTATTTGTATGAATATTATCTCATATATATGGCTAGTTAGTGACCATGTCCAAGTTCTAACAGCTGGATGGGGTTGGGATGATTAGAACTGGGCAGAGAAAAGGCCATGTTGCAAATGTTGATTCTGTTGCTCTTGAATGAGTAACGTACATGAGACAAAGTGTTTTCCAAAGGGTTAGAGAAACAATACATATCCATGCCAACGGTGGCCCATGTGCTCCGTCTCCAACCAGGAAATCATGTGTGCATCCCATATCCACTGCAACGCCCCCGCAGAACACCACACGGCTTGGCTGGAGCAGGTGATTCTACTATGCGTGTCTCCGGCATGGTTCGAGTCTAGCGAGCAACTAATCAAGTCGTTAATAGCAAACTCAAGTTGCTGCCAGCCCATGCATGCTGGGTGTATTATTCTTGCAGACATGTTGATCTTTCACCTCACAACACAGTTCTATTGCCATGATCAACATAATGAGACATCTCCAAGACAGTATCTTGTCTCTTCCTCCCATGATCCCATCATCCTTTGCCATTGGATCTGTATCACATAAAACAATTAAGTAAGCGAAGTTTGCATGTGTACCTTTTGTATTCTGTGAAGGAATAAGTAAAACTGCCATAATCAAATCCTTTGAAACCTATATCGACAGAAGTAAATAATTATGGCAAAACAACGTTGTTCATTGAGTACTCTTGTTATTTACGGTGATGAAGAACTAAATCTAATGGAGATGCGTGCAGCAAAACCTACTGATATAAGGAAGAAGAGTAAAAGTGGGGAACTTACATCTACTTTCCCTTCAATTCTTCTACTATTCTTTGTTCCAATGTATTCCTTTCATCACGTGGATAACACTGAAGCAGCTCAGCCCTTTATAATCTAGATAGAGGAGGCAGCCAGTCAGCAGCTAAGTGGTCACCTGGCTGCTAGACTCCATGGTTCGAATACTGGGAGTCTAGGATGCGGACCAGTGGATATGGTTGCGTGTGCATCAATTCCCAATTAGAAAACGAAGCATGCTTGGGTGGCCGTCGGCACCATGACGCAAAAATCTGTGTGACACGGAGAGGTCATGTTCAATGGGAATAGCTATCCATTTACCGGCAGGATTGAGAGGAGAAGATTGCAGAGCGAAATTGTAAAGATGATTTTCTTGCCGGAGAGCGACACGCCAAATCCGCAGGAGTAACATAGATTTATTGGGTCAGGTTTAACAGAAATATAACTTTTGAATACTTATACTAATACCTAGCAATTTGGAATCTATGTAAATCTCCTTGCATAAAAAACAAAATTGGATTCCAGAATATAACTCATAACTATGTAAACCTCAAGAAGAAACAAAACTGCATGGCTTCGCCTACTTTGGTACTATTCTTTCCCAAAGAATGTTGGTAGGAACTCCTCCTTGAATAGGCATGCATAGAGCTATATCAGTCTTTTATTAAGCTACATCCATTCAATTGAATTCGAATCCAGACATAGTGTGGGAATTTTCCAAGGAATTACATCCATTCAATTGAATTCGAATCCAGACATAGTGTGGGAATTTTCCAAGGAATTACATATCTGCATACCAGTCCATAAAACAGAAAAGTGCACTGTTCTACCAATCCAAAAAGAGAAAACTGCACTGTTCTACCAATTCAAAAACAGAAAACTGCAGTATTATATAAGAAAAGAGAATATTGCACCTTCAATAAATTTTGGCCAAAAAAGAGAATATCAACATGGGAATTGAAATATCTTGTACCAACATCATTAATCTCAATTCTGAAAGCAGTTATTTTCCCTCCAAAGAGAATAGTACAGGCTCTACGTGCAGTTCTTTTGAGATATTTCTTGGGATTCCTTCACTGATACTGCCCAAGCCCAACATTGATGTACTGAACGCAAAACCAATCATTCAGGTTGGTCTGCTACTCTCACCCTGGACGTTGGACGCCATGATGGCTTTGGCGCTCTGCTCCCCAATCTTGACGGAGATCATTGTGGAGTCATCGTGTTGTCCGCTGGCACACAGGGTATTCTACTCGTGTTGCCCTTACTCTGAGAACCTGGGCATGTAGCATGATGGGTCGTGGCGTCTAGGATGATGCTACATGCTAACTGCATAGTGGAGATTGGCACTGCGTAATGGTAGCAGAAGTGGCATGCCCCTGGTGACGGG
This sequence comes from Triticum aestivum, assembly GCF_018294505.1. Taxonomy (NCBI): domain Eukaryota; kingdom Viridiplantae; phylum Streptophyta; class Magnoliopsida; order Poales; family Poaceae; genus Triticum; species Triticum aestivum. The sequence continues at coordinate 86,619,307 of NC_057812.1, read as the reverse complement.
ATGTCACCAAGGCGTCACGAACATCTGCCAGAAAACCATTGATGGAGTTCATCCAAGTATAAGGAAAAACGAAAATCTAGTGGATCATGTCTCGGAAAGTGATACTGATGGATTTTGGTGTGTTGAGAGTGGGATGTGCATAAAATTTGTGATGGGAGAGATGAGAGAGATCAGGGCATGGAACAATAGGAAGCCTAGAGATTAGGGAAAATTGAGGGAACATGAACAGTGGTTCATGGAGAAGAAGCAACGGAAGATAATAACAATGAGAGATCAATGAGATAGATCAGGGCAAGGAACAATGGAACCCTAGACATTAGGGCAAATTCAGGGAACACAAATAGTGGTTCATGGAGAAGAAGCAAACAGAGAAGAAGATATTAGCGATGGTGAAACAAAGTGCCCCGTAGGTATACGACTTGTTTTTCTCGACAGGCTCAAGCGAAGGGACTCTTCTTGTTTATCTTTTCCACGGTTCAACCTGAGTTAATCTCCTCCGTTACAATTTTTTGTCCCACTCATACTTTTTTTCCTGATTGACATGGGACTCCCGTTCTCCACCTGAGCTAATGTCCTCAGTTATAAAACTTGGTTCGACTCATATTTTTTATTTTTCTCTGTTTGACATGGGAAAATTTCGATAGATCTATACCATAATAATTTGGTCCCACCAGATCAACGGCTCGTAAATTCTAATTAACGTGGTAATTTTTTGGGAGTCTGTAATTAGTAGAGGTATAGATAGATAGATAGATAGATAGATAGATAGATAGATAGATAGATGTCTATCTAAGTGGGAGTTATTAAATAATATGATTTATTGAACTTAAATTTATCATGAACTTAGTACCTGATAGTATTTTGCTTGTCTATGTTGATTGTAGATAGATGGCCCATGTTGTTGTTCCGTTAAATTTTAATGCGTTTCTTGAGAAAGCAAAGTTGAAAGATGATGGTAGCAATTACACAGATTGGGTCCGTAACTTGAGGATTATCCTCATTGCTGCACAGAAGAATTACGTCCTAGAAGCACCGCTGGGTGCCAGGCCTGTTGTAGATGTTGCTGATGATGTTAAGAACGTCTGGCAGAGTAAAGTTGATGACTACTCGATAGTTCAGTGTGCCATGCTTTACGGCTTAGAACCGGGACTTCAACGACGTTTTGAACGTCATGGGGCATATGAGATGTTCCAGGAATTGAAGTTAATATTTCAAGCAAATGCCCCGATTGAGAGACATGAAGTCTCAAATAAGTTCTATAGCTACAAGATGGAGGAGAATAGTTCTGTCAGTGAACATATACTCAAAATGTCTGGGTATCATAATCCCTTGACTCAACTGGGAGTTAATCTTCCTATTGATAGTGTCATTGACAGAGTTCTTCAATCACTGCCACCAAGCTACAAAAGCTTCATGATGAACTATAATATGCAAGGGATGAATAAGACAATTCCCGAGCTCTTCATGATGCTAAAGGCTGCGGAGGTAGAAATCAAAAAAGGAGCATCAAGTGTTGACGGTCAACAAGACCACTAGTTTCAAAAAAAGGGTAAGGGAAAGAAGAAGGGGAACTTCAAGAAGAACGGCAAACAAGTTGCTGCTCAAGAGAAGAAACCCAAGTCTGGACCTAAGCCTGAAACTGAGTGCTTCTACTGCAAACAGATTGGTCACTGGAAGCAGAACTGCCTCAAGCATTTGGCGAATAAGAAGGATGGCAAGGTGAACAAAGGTATATGTGATATACATGTTATTGTGGTGTAACTTACTAATGCTTGCAGTAGCACCTGAGTATTTGATACTGGTTCTGTTGCTAATATTTGCAACTCGAAATAGGGGCTACGGATTAAGCGAAGATTGGCTAAGAACTGATAACCCACAAGTATAGGGGATCGCAACAGTTTTCGATGGTAGAGTATTCAACCCAAATTTATTGATTCGACATAAGGGGAGCCAAAGAATATTCTCAAGTATTAGCAGCTGGGTTGTCAATTCAACCACACCTGAAAACTTAATATCTACAGCAAAGTGTTTAGTAGCAAAGTAATATGATAGTAGTGGTAACAGTAGTAAAAGGTAACGGTAGCAAAAGTAATTTTTTTGGTGTATTGTAGTGATGATAATAATAGCAACGGAAAAGTAAATAAGCGAAGAACAATATATGTAAAGCTCGTAGGCAATGGATTGGTGATGGAGAATTATGCCAGATGCGGTTTATCATGTAACAGTCATAACCTAGGGTGACACAGAACTAGCTCCAATTCATTAATGTAATGTAGGCATGTATTCTTAATATAGTCATGCATGCTTATGGAAAAGAACTTGCATGACATCTTTTGTCCTACCCTCCCGTGGCATCGGGGTCCTAATGGAAACTAAGCGATATTAAGGCCTCCTTTTAATAGAGTACCGGACCAAAGCATTAACACATAGTGAATACATGAACTCCTCAAACTACGATCATCACCGAGAGTGGTCCCGATTATTGTCACTTCGGGGTTGCTAGATCATAACACATAGTTGGTGACTATAGACTTACAAGATAGGATCAAGAACACTCATATATTGATGAAAACATAATAGGTTCAGATCTGAAATCATGGCACTAGGGCCCTAGTGACAAGCATTAAGCATAGCAAAGTCATAGCAACATCAATCTCAGAACATAATGGATACTAGGGATCAAACCCTAACAAAACTAACTCGATTACATGATAGATCTCATCCAACTCCTCACCGTCCAGCAAGCCTACGATGGAATTACTCACGCACGGCGGTGAGCATCATGAAATTGGTGACGGAGGATGGTTGATGATGACGATGGCGACGGATTCCCCTCTCCGGAGCCCCGAACGGACTCCAGATCAGCCCTCCCGAGAGGTTTTAGGGCTTGGCGGCGGCTCCATATCGTAAAATGCGATGAATCCTTCTCCTTAAGTTTTTTCTCCCCGAAAGAGAATATATAGAGTTGGAGTTGAGGTCGGAGGAGCTCCAGGGGGCCCACGAGGTAGGGGGCGCGCCCCCACCCTCATGGCTAGGGTGTGGGCCCCCTGGCCTTGATCTTTTGCCAGTATTTTTCACTATTTCCAAAAAGACGCTCCATGGAGTTTCAGGTCATTCCGAGAATTTTTGTTTCTGCACATAAATAACACCATGGCAATTCTGCTGAAAACAGCATCAGTCCGAGTTAGTTCCATCTAAATCATGCAAGTTAGAGTCCAAAACAAGGGCAAAAGTGTTTGGAAAAGTAGATACGACGGAGATGTATCAACTCCCCCAAGCTTAAACCTTTGCTTGTCCTCAAGCAATTCAGTTGACAAATTGAAAGTGATAAAGAAAAACTTTTACAAACTCTGTTTGCTTTTGTTGTTGTAAATATGTAAAGCCAGCTATCAAGTTTTCAGCAAAGATTATGAACTAACCATATTCACAATAACTCTCAGGTCTCATATTTACTCATATCAATGGCATAATCAACTAGCGAGCAATAATAATAAATCTCGGATGACAACACTTTCTCAAAACAATCATAATATGATATAACAAGATGGTATCTCGCTAGCCCTTTCTGAGACCGCAAAACATAAATGCAGAGCACCTTTAAAGATCAAGGACTAACTAGACATTGTAATTCATGGTAAAAGAGATCCAGTCAAGTCATACTCAATGTAAACTAACAGTAATGAATGCAAATGACAGTGGTGCTCTCCAACTGGTGCTTTTTAATAAGAGGATGATGACTCAACATGAAAGTAAATAGATAGGCCTTTGCAGAGGGAAGCAGGGATTTGTAGAGGTGCCAGAGCTCGATTTTGAAATAGAGGTGAATAATATTTTGAGTGGTATACTTTCATTGTCAACATAACAACCAAGAGATGGTGATATCTTCCATGCTACACACATTATAGGCGGTTTCCAAACAGAATGGTAAAGTTTATACTCCCCCTCCACCAACAAGCATCAATCGAAACAACGAGTGCCTCCAACTAACAAGAGTCCCAGGGGAGTTTTGTTTGCAATTATTTGCATAAAGCATGGGACTGGGCATCCCGGTGACCAGCTATTTTCTCGTGAGTGAGGAGTGGAGTCCACTCCTCTTGAGAATAACCCGCCTGACATGGAAGATACGGACAACCCTAGTTGATACATGAGCTATTCGAGCATACAAAACGGGATATTTATTTGAAGTTTTAGAGTTTGGCACATAAAAATTTACTTGGAACGGCAGGTAGATACCGTATATAGGTAGGTATGGTGGACTCATATGGAATAACTTTGGGGTTTATGGGATTGGATGCACAAGCAGTATTCCCGCTTAGTACAAGTGAAGGCTAGCAAAAGACTGGGAAGCGACCAGCTAGAGAGCGGCAACAGTCATGAACATGCATCAAAATTAATCAACACCGAATGCAAGCATGAGTAGGATATAATACACCATGAACATAAATATCATAGAGACTATGTTGATTTTGTTTCAACTACATGCGTGAACATGTGCCAAGTCAAGCCATTCGAATCGTTCAAAAGAGGATACCACCCTATCATACCACATCACAACCATTTTAATAGCATGTTGGCACGCAAGGTAAACCATTATAAGCTCCCAGCTAATTAAGTATGGCATAAGCAACTATAATCTCTAATTGTCATTGCAAAAATGTTTATTCATAATAGGCTGAATCAGGAATGATGAACTAATCATATTTACAAAAACAAGAGAGGTCGAGTTCATACCGGCTTTTCTCATCTCAGTCAGTCCATCATATATCGTCATAATTGCCTTTCACTTGCACGACCGAACGATGTGGATAATAATAATAGTGCGCGTGCATTGGACTAAGCTGGAATCTGCAAGCATTCAATAAACAAGAGAAGACAAGGCAATATGGGCTCTTTTGTGAGATCAACAATAATGCATATAAGACCCACTTCAACAATTTAATCATGGTCTTCTCCTATCGACCCCCAAAGAAAGGAAAAAAACTATTTACACGGGAAAGCTCCCAACAAGCAAAAGAAGAACAGGAAATATTTTTGGGTTTTCTTTTTAATTACTACTACAAGCATGGAAAGTAAACTAATTAAAAGCTACAACTAAATTTTTTTTGGTTTTTCTTAAGGTTTATTAAACACACAAGAAGAAAGCATAAAAAGGAAAATAAACTAGCATGGATATTACAATGAAAAAATATGAGCACCGGCATCTGGCAATGAGTGTGTGAACATGAATATAATGTCGGTGAGAAATACGTACTCCCCCAAGCTTAGGCTTTTGGCCTAAGTTGGTCTAATGTCACGGATGGCCTGGCGGATATCCAAAGTTGTAGTTGGGGTCGTACTGAGATGCAGCAGTCATTGCATCGTGGGCTGCAGCTTGGAGGTGAGCTATCTCAGCCCTCCTCTTATACTCTTCCACCTCCTCTCTGGTTATAAAATATCTCCCTTTTGCCTGAAAGTCAAAGAAATTAGAAGCAGGGAGAGCGATGTGATAGGTGCGTCGTCTGTCAAAGATTAGTCGGTACTGGAGGAACTGATTGTTCCTCTCAACAAACTGATGACGAACCATAGCCTCATAATCCAAATAAGCAGGGGGCAACTCAATATCATCCTCACGTATGGTTATACCAAGAAAATTAGCTATGCAGGTTGCATAAATTCCACCAAAGAAATCCCCATTAAATATATTAAGATGCAACCTATGTGCAATAATGGCTCCCAAATTATAAGATTTATCTCCTAACACAGCACTCCTAAGAATACTGAGGTCAGGCACACACATGTGATATGCTTCATCTTTACCATTAATGCATCTACCTATGAAGAGAGCAAAATAATGTATAGTAGGAAAATGAATGCTCCCTATGGTAGCTTGTGTTATATCTCTAGATTCCCCCACAGTTATATTAGCAAGAAATTCCCTAAATTCAGATTTGCGAGGTTTCACTAGTACTTCCCCATTGTGGAAGTTTGCAAGCAGTGGTAAAGTCCTCTAAGTCCATAGTGTAAGAATTTTCATAAAGATCAAACACGACAGTTTGAGAATTACGCGAGGATGAAAATTCAAACCTCCTCACAAAAGAGCTAGTGAGATAGTGGTACTGACGGCATTTTTCTTCTTCGAAGCTCACAAGGTCAGCGTTATGCAAATATGCGTTAAATTCTTTATTAATTCCCGCTCCATCCATGAAGTTCTCTGAAGGCCATTCACAAGGACGCACTCGAGCGTCTCTTGGTGGCTCTTCATCAGCATCACGCATTGCAAGCCTGGGTCCTTGCTTCCTTGAAGAACCACCTTGGTACATTTTCCTAAGCATATTTCTTCCTCTGAAAATTTTCTGAAATTTTTAGTAACTTCAAAATAAAAGTAAACTAAACTTAACAAAATTGATAGGAACTACTCCCACAAGTGCCTAGACGCAATATCATGCATCAAAACTACTTTTGACCATATAAATTTTGACATGCAATCTTAAGAACAGGGTCACCTAAGCAGCAAAAATATGCAATGAATAAAGCACTAGAACAAAAACTAATTAGACCAAGGGAGGAGTCACATGCCAAGGAACAATCCCCCCAAGCAGTTTTGTGAGAGGTGCTTTGAGCAAGGAGATCGAAAATCGCAGCAAAATGAGTTAGAACTCGTGCTTGAGCTGGATATTGGTGTTTGTGGGAGGAAGAAGAAGTGTGTGGGTGCAGGAATAAGTGGAGGACGGCCACCATGGGCCCACGAGGCAGGGGGCGCGCCCAGGGGGTAGGGCGCGCCCTCCACCCTCGTGGCCAGGTGGATGCCCCCCTGCTATGTTCTCAGTGCCAAATATTCTCAAATATTCCAAAAAAATCATATTTAAATTTCAGGCATTTGGAGAACTTTTATTTTCGGGGTATTTTTATATTGCACTGATAATTCAGATAACAGACGGAAAATACTATTTTTATTTTATTTAATATAAATAACAGGAAGTAAAAGGAGGGTACAGAGAGTTGTGTTTTCTAACTTCATCCATCTCATGCTCATCAAAAGGAATCCACTAACAAGGTTGATCAAGTCTTGTTAACAAACTCATTCTGAGTAACATGGAACCGGAGAATTTTTGAATAACACTAGGTTACCTCAACGGGGATATGCACATCTCCAACAATAAGAATATCATATTTCTTCTTGACAGTAGGTAGAGGAAATTCAAAACCTCCAAAAATAATCGATGGAATTTTTCCAATAGAATTGATACTATGAACTTGAGGTTGTTTCCTCGGAAAGTGTACCGTATGCTCATTACCATTAACATGAAAAGTGACATTGCCTTTGTTGCAATCAATAACAGCCCCTGCAGTATTCAAAAAGGGTCTTCCAAGAATAATAGACACACTATCGTCCTCGGGAATATCAAGAATAACAAAGTCCGTTAAAATAGTAACGTTTGCAACCACAACAGGCACATCCTCACAAATACCGACAGGTATAGCAGTTGATTTATCAGCCATTTGCAAAGATATTTCAGTAGGTGTCAACTTATTCAATTCAAGTCTATGATATAAAGAGAGAGGCATGACACTAACACTGGCTCCAAGATCACATAAAGCAGTTTTAACATAGTTTCTTTTAATGGAGCATGGTATAGTGGGTACTCCTGGATCTCCTAACTTCTTAGGTTCCACCCTTAAAAGTGTAATTAGCAAGCATGGTGGAAATTTCAGCTTCTGGTATCTTTCTTTTATTAGTAACAATTTCTTTCATGTACTTAGCATAAGGATTCATTTTAAGCATATCAGTTAATCGCATACGCAAAAAGATAGGTCTAATCATTTCAGCAAAGCGCTCAAAATCCTCATCATCCTTTTTCTTGGATGGTTTGGGAGGAAAAGGCATGGGTTTCTGAACCCATGGTTCTCTTTCTTTACCATGTTTCCTAGCAACAATGTCTCCCTTATCATAACGTTGATTCTTTGATTGTGGGTTATCAAGATCAATAGCAGGTTCAATTTCTATATCATTATCATTGCTAGGTTGAGCATCAACATGAACATTATCATTTACATTATCACTAGTTTCAGGTTCATTACCAGATTGAGTTTCAGCATCAGAAATAGAAATATCATTTGGATCCTCAGGTGTTTCAATAATAGGTTCACTAGAAGCATGCAAAGTCCTATCATTTTTCTTTTTCGTCCTTTTAGAAGGACTAGGTGCATCTATATTATTACTCTGAGAATCTTGCTCAATTCTCTTAGGGTGGCCTTCAGGATACAAAGGTTCCTGAGTCATTTTACCAATTCTAGTAGCCACTCTAACAGCAAAATCATTATTCTTACTATTCAATTCATTGAGCAAATCATTTTGAGCTTGAAGTACTTGTTCTACTTGAGTAGTAACCATAGAAGCATGTTTACTAATAAGTTTAAGTTCACCTTTGACATTAGTCATATAATCACCCAAGTGTTCAAGCATATCAGCACTGTGTTTTAATTCTATGCCAAAATAAGCATTGAAGTCTTCTTGCTTAACCATAAATTTATCAAACTCATCTAAGCATGGGCTAGCAAACTTAGTAAATGGGATTTCAGCTTTATCATATCTATAGAGAGAATTTACCTTTACTACCTGTGTCGGGTTATCAAGACCATGTATTTCTTCAATAGGAGTTAAATTCTTAACATCTTCATCTTTAATACCCTTTTCTTTCATGGATTTCTTTGCCTCTTGCATATCTTCAGGACTGAGAAATAGAATACCCTTTTCTTTGGAGTTGGTTTAGGAATAGGCTCAGGAAGTGCCCAATTATTTTCATTTGTCAACATATTATTCAATAGAATTTCAGCTTCATCCGGTGTTCTTTCCCTGAAAACAGAACCAGCACAACTATCCAGGTAATCTCTGGAAGCATCGGTTAGTCCATTATAAAAGATATCAAGTATTTCATTTTTCTTAAGAGGATGATCAGGCAAAGCGCTAAGTAATTGGAGAAGCCTCCCCCAAGCTTGTGGGAGACTCTCTTCTTCAATTTGCTCAAAATTATATATATCCCTTAAGGCAACTTGTTTCTTATGAGCAGGGAAATATTTAGCAGAGAAGTAATAAATCATATCCTGGGGACTACGCACACAACCAGGATTAAGAGAATTAAACCATATCTTAGCATCACCCTTTAATGAGAACGGAAATATTTTAAGGATATAAAAGTAGCGAGTTCTCTCATCTTTAGGGAATAGGGTGGCTATATCATTTAATTTAGTAAGATGTGCCACAACGGTTTCAGATTCATAGCCATAAAAAGGATCAGATTCAACCAAAGTAATTATATCAGGATCAATAGAGAATTCACAATCCTTATCAGTAACACAGATAGATGAAGTAGCAAAAGCAGGGTCAGGTTTCATTATAACATTAAGGGATTGCTGCTTCCATTTAGCTAATAACCTCTTTAGATCATATCTATCATTGCAAGCTAAAATAGCTCTAGCAGATTCTTCATCTAGAACATAACCCTCAGGAACAATAAGCAATTCATATTTATTAGGGGGAGAGTCTTCATCATCACTTCCATCAATATTATCAGTTTCAATAATTTCATTCTCTCTAACCCTAGCAAGTTGTTCATCAAGAAATTCACCAAGTGGCATAGTAGTATCAAGCATAGAAGTAGATTCATCATAAGTGTCATGCATAGCAGAAGTGGCATCATCAATAACATGCGACATATCAGAATGAATAGCAGAAGCAGGTTTAGGTGTCGCAAGCTTACTCAAAACAGAAGGTGAATCAAGTGCAGAGCTAGATGGCAGTTCCTTACCTCCCCTCGTAGTTGAGGGATAAATCTTGGTTTTTGGATCTCTCAAGTTCTTCATAATGATAAGCAGATATAAATCCCAAGTGACTCAAAGAATAGAGCTATGCTCCCCGGCAACGGCGCCAGAAAATAGTCTTGACAACCCACAAGTATAGGGGATCGCAAAAGTTTTCAAGGATAGAGTATTCAACCCAAATTTATTGATTCGACACAAGGGGAGCCAAAGAATATTCTCAAGTATTAGCGCTGAGTTGTCAATTCAACCACACCTGGAAACTTAATATCTGCAGCAAAGTGTTTAGTAGCAAAGTAATATGATAGTAGTGGTAACAGTAGTAAAAGGTAACGATAGCAAAAGTAATATTTTTAGTGTTCTGTAGTGATGATAACAATAGCAACGGAAAAGTAAATAAACGAAGAACAATATATGGAAAGCTCATAAGCAATGGATCGGTGATGGAGAATTATGCCGGATGCGGTTCATCATGTAACAGTCATAACCTAGGGTGACACAGAACTAGCTCCAATTCATCAATGTAATGTAGGCATGTATTCCGAATATAGTCATACGTGCTTATGGAAAAGAACTTGCATGACATCTTTTGTCCTACCCTCCCGTGGCAGCGGGGTCCTAATGGAAACTAAGGGATATTAAGGCCTCCTTTTAATAGAGTACCGGACCAAATCATTAACACATAGTGAATACATGAACTCCTCAAACTACGGTCATCACCGGGAGTGGTCCCGATTATTGTCACTTCGGGGTTGCCGGATCATAACACATAGTAGGTGACTATAGACTTGCAAGATAGGATCAAGAACACTCATATATTGATGAAAACATAATAGGTTCAGATCTGAAATCATGGCACTCGGGCCCTAGTGACAAGCATTAAGCATAGCAAAGTCATAGCAACATCAATCTCAGAACATAGTGGATACTAGGGATCAAACCCTAACAAAACTAACTCGATTACATGATAGATCTCATCCAACCCCTCACCGTCCAGCAAGCCTACGATGGAATTACTCACGCACGGTGGTGAGCATCATGAAATTGGTGATGGAGGATGGTTGATGATGACGATGGCGACGGATTCCCCTCTCCAGAGCCCGAATGGACTCTAGATCAGCCCCCCCCCCCGAGAGGTTTTAGGGCTTGGCGACGGCTCCGTATCATAAAACGCGATGAATCCTTCTCCTTGATTTCTTTTCTCCCCGAAAGAGAATATATAGAGTTGGAGTTGAGGTCGGAGGAGCTCCAGGGGGCCCACAAGGTAGGGGGCGCGCCCAGGGGGGCAGGCGCGCCCCCACCCTCGTGGCTAGGGTGTGAGCCCCCTAGCCTTGATCTTTTGCCAGTATTTTTCATTATTTTCAAAAAGACACTCCGTGGAGTTTCAGGTCATTCCGAGAACTTTTGTTTCTGCGCATAAATAACACCATGGCAATTCTGCTGAAAACAGCATCAGTCCGGGTTAGTTCCATCCAAATCAGGCAAGTTAGAGTCCAAAACAAGGGCAAAAGTGTTTGGAAAAGTAGATACGATGGAGACGTATCAAGGACGAGGTGACGATGCGCGTGGGAAATGGTTCCAAAGTTCATGTGATTGCGGTCGGCATGCTACCTCTACATCTACCTTCGGGATTAGTTTTAGACCTGAATAATTTTTATTTGGTGCCAGCGTTGAGCATGAACATTATATCTGGATCTTGTTTGATGCGAGACGGTTATTCATTTAAATCAGAGAATAATGGTTTTTCTATTTATATGAATAATATCTTTTATGGTCATGCACCCTTGAAGAGTGGTCTATTTTTGTTAAATCTCGATAGTAGTGATACACATATTCATAGTATTGAAGCCAAAAGATAGAGAGTTGATAATGATAGTGCAACTTATTTGTGGCACTGCTGTTTAGGTCATATTGGTGTAAAGCGCATGAAGAAACTCCATACTGATGGACTTTTGGAACCACTTGATCATGAATCACTTGGTACTTGTGAACCGTGCCTCATGGGCAAGATGACTAAAACGCCGTTCTCCGGAACTATGGAGCGAGCAATAGATTTGTTGGAAATCATACATACAGATGTATGTGGTCCGATGAATGTTGAGGCTCGCGGCGGGTATCGTTATTTTCTCACCTTCACAGATGATTTAAGCAGATATGGGTATATTTACTTAATGAAACATAGGTCTGAAACATTTGAAAAGTTCAAAGAATTTCAGAATGAAGTTGAAAATCATCGTAACAAGAAAATAAAGTTTCTGCGATCTGATCGTGGAGGAGAATATTTGAGTTACGAGTTTGGTCTTCATTTGAAACAATGCGGAATAGTTTCGCAACTCACGCCACCCGGAACACCACATCGTAATGGTGTGTCCGAATGTCGTAATCGTACTTTACTAGATATGATGCGATCTATGATGTCTCTTACTGATTTACCGCTATCCTTTTGGGGTTATGCTTTAGAGACGGCTGCATTCACATTAAATAGGGCACCATCGAAATCCATTGAGACGACGCCTTATGAACTGTGGTTTGGCAAGAAACCAAAGTTGTCATTTCTTAAAGTTTGGGGCTGCGATGCTTATGTGAAAAAGCTTCTACCTGATAAGCTCGAACCCAAATCGGAGAAATGTGTCTTCATAGGATACCCAGAGGAAACTGTTGGGTACACCTTCTATCAAAGATTTGAAGGCAAGACTTTTGTTGCTAAATTTGGATCCTTTCTAGAGAAGGAGTTTCTCTCGAAAGAAGTGAGTGCAAGGAAAGTAGAACTTGATGAGGTAACTGTACCTGATCCTTTGTTGGAAAGTGGTTCATCACAGAAACCGGTTCCTGTGACACCTACACCAATTAGTGAGGAAGCTATTGATATTGATCATGAAACTTCAGATCAAATTACTACTGAACCTCGTAGGTCAACCAGAGTAAGATCCGCACCAGAGTGGTACGGTAATCCTGTTCTGGAGGTTATGTTGCTAGACCATGACGAACCTACGAACTATGAAGAAACGATGGTGAGCCCAGATTCCGCAAAATGGCTTGAGGACATGAAATCTGAGATGGGATCCATGTATGAGAACGAAGTGTGGACTTTGGTTAACTTGCCCGATGATCGGCAAGCCATTGAAAATAAATGGATCTTCAAGAAGAAGACTGATGTTGACGGCAATATTACTGTCTATAAAGCTCGACTTGTTGCAAAAGGTTTTCAACAAGTTCAAGGGATTGACTACGATGAGACTTTCTCACCCGTAGCGATGCTTAAGTCTATCCGAATCATGTTAGCAATTGCTGCATTTTATGATTATGAAATTTGTCAAATGGATGTCAAAACTGCATTCCTGAATGGATTTCTGGAAAAAGAGTTGTATATGATGCAACCGGAAGGTTTTGTCGATCCAAAGGGAGCTAACAAAGTGTGCAAGCTCTAGCAATCCATTTATGGACTAGTGCAAGCCTCTCGGAGTTGGAATAAACGCTTTGATAGTGTGATCAAAGCATATGGTTTTATACAGACTTTTGGAGAAGCCTGTATTTACAAGAAAGTGAGTGGGAGCTCTATAGCATTTCTAATATTATATGTGGATGACATATTGTTGATTGGAAATGATATAGAATTTCTGGATAGCATAAAGGGATACTTGAATAAGAGTTTTTCAATGAAGGACCTTGGTGAAGCTGCTTATATATTGGGCATCAAGACCTACAGAGATAGATCAAGACGCTTAATTGGACTTTCACAAAGCACATACCTTGACAAAGTTTTGAAGAAGTGCAAAATGGATCAGGCAAAGAAATGGTTCTTGCCTGTGTTACAAGGTGTGAAGTTGAGTAAGACTCAATGCCTGACCACTGCAGAAGATAGAGAGAAAATGAAAGATGTTCCCTATGCTTCATCCATAGGCTCTATCATGTATGCAATGCTGTGTACCAGACCTGATGTGTGCCTTGCTATTAGTTTAGCAGGGAGGTACCAAAGTAATCCAGGAGTGGATCAATGGACAGTGGTCAAGAACATCCTGAAATACCTGAAAAGGACTAAGGATATGTTTCTCATTTATGAGGTGACAAAAAGCTCGTCGTAAATGGTTACGTCAATGCAAGCTTTGACACTGATCCAGACGATTCTAAATCACAAACCGGATACATATTTACATTGAAAGGTGGAGCTATCAGTTGGCGCAGTTCTAAACAAAGCGTTGTGGCGGGATCTACGTGTGAAGCGGAGTACATAGCTGCCTCGGAAGCAGCAAATGAAGGATTCTGGATGAAGGAGTTCATATCCGATCTAGGTGTCATACCTAGTGCATCGGGTCCAATGAAAATCTTTTGTGACAATACTGGTGCAATTGCATTAGCAATGGAATCCAGATTTCACAAGAGAACCAAGCACATCAAGAGACGCTTCAACTCCATCTAGGATCAAGTCCAGGTGGGAGACATAGAAATTTGCAAGAAACATACTGATCTGAATGTTGCAGACCCGTTGACTAAGCCTCTTCCACGAGCAAAACATGATCAGCACCAAGGCTCCATGGGTGTTAGAATCATTACTGTGTAATCTAGATTATTGACTAGTGCAAGTGGGAGACTGAAGGAAATATGACCTAGAGGCAATAATAAAGTTATTATTTATTTCCTTATATCATGATAAATGTTTATTATTCATGCTAGAATTGTATTAACCGGAAACATAATACTTGTGTGAATACATAAACAAACAAAGTGTCACTAGTATGCCTCTACTTGACTAGCTCGTTGAACAAAGATGGATATGTTTCCTAACCATTGACATGAGTTGTCATTTGATTAACGGGATCACGTCATTAGGAGAATGATGTGATTGAGTTGACCCATTCCGTTAGCTTAGCACTCCATCGTTTAGTATTCTGCTATTGCTTTCTTCATGACTTATACATGTTCCTATGACTATGAGATTATGCAACTCCCGTTTACCGGAGGAACACTTTGTGTGCTACCAAATGTCACAACATAACTGGGTGATTATAAAGGTGCTTTATAGGTGTCTCCGAAGGTACTTGTTGAGTTGGCGTATTTCGAGATTAGGATTTGTCACTCCGATTGTCGGAGAGGTATCTCTGGGCCCACTCAGTAATGCACATCACTATAAGCCTTGCAAGCATTGCAACTAATGAGTTAGTTGCGGGATGATGTATTACAGAACGAGTAAAGAGACTTGCCGGTAACGAGATTGAACTAGGTATTAAGATACCGACAATCGAATCTCGGGCAAGTAACATACCGATGACAAAGGGAACAACGTATGTTGTTATGTGGTTTGACCGATAAAGATCTTCGTAGAATATGTAGGAGCCAATATGAGCATCCAGGTTCCGCTATTGGTTACTGACCGGAGACGTGTCTCGGTCATGTCTACATAGTTCTCGAACCCGTAGGGTCCGCACGCTTAAAGTTCGATGACGGTTATATTACGAGTTTATGTGTTTTGATGTACCGAAGGTTGTTCGGAGTCCCGGATGTGATCACGGACATGAAGAGGAGTCTCGAAATGATCGAGACATAAAGGTTGATATATTGGAAGCCTATATTTGGATATCGGAAGTGTTCCGAGTACCGGGGGTTACCGGAACCCCCCCCCCCCCGAGGGGGGGTTAATGGGCCATGATGGGCCTTAGTGGAGAAGAGGAGGGCGGCCAGGGCAGGCCATGCGCCCCGTCCCCCTCTAGTCCGAATTGGACAAGGAGGGGGGGCGGCGCCCCCCTTTCCTTCCTCTCTCCCTCCTCCTTCCCCCTTTTCCTACTCCAACTAGGAAAGGAGGGAGTCCTACTCCCGGTGGGAGTAGGACTCCTCCCTGGGGCACCCCCTCCTGGCCGGCCGCCTCTCCCCCCTTGCTCCTTTATATATGGGTGCATGGGGCACCTCTAGACACAACAATTGATCTCTTGGATTTCTTAGCCGTGTGCGGTGCCCCCCTCCACCATAGTCCACCTCGATAATATCGTAGCGGTGCTTAGGCGAAGCCCTGCGTCGGTAGAACATCATCATTGTCACCACGCCGTCGTGCTGACAGAACTCTCCCTCAAAGCTCGGCTGGATCGGAGTTCGAGGGACGCCATCGAGCTGAACGTGTGCTGAACTCGGAGGTGCCGTACGTTCGGTACTTGATCGGTTGGATCATGAAGACGTACGACTACATCAGTCGTGTTGTGCTAATGCTTCCGCTTTCGGTCTACGAGGGTACATGGACAACACTCTCCCCTCTCGTTGCTATGCATCACCATGATCTTGTGTGTGCATAGGAAAATTTTGAAATTACTACGTTCCCCAACATTACTGCCATCGAGATCAAGTATCTAAAGGTAACTCCATCCATGACCGGGGAATAAGTCTCCTCAAAATCGACACCTGGTCGTTGAGTGAACCCTTGAGCGACGAGCCTTGCTTTGTACCGTACTACCTTATTATTTTCATCTCTCTTTCGAACAAAAACCCACCTATGGCCAACAGGGCGAATGTGGGGAGGAGTTCGACAAACTGGTCCGAACACCTTCCTTTTGTTCAGAGATAATAATTTGGCAGTAATTGCCTGCTGCCAATCTTTCCAATCCGACCTTTTTCTTGCAATCAGCGAGCGTGTTAGGCTCAGGGTCAAGATCTATGATTGAGGCAATTTTCGTAGCAAAGTTAATGTCGACAATCACCGTTGCTCGGTTCAGGGACTCCCCCGTATAAATATAATTTATGGCCATTTCGTCATGGAGAGCATCCGGCGCTAACACTTGATCTACCAAATTTCCCATTATGGGAGCAAGGTCCTTTAGATTTCCCGCGCCGATGTGTGCGCACACATCTCCGCTGGGTGTTTCCCCTATGGGAAAGTTTAAGTCCGGAATTTCGTGCACTGAATTTTCCATAATTGTGCCAGGTCTCGACTGGCTCCCCATTTCACTTTGGGGTACTTTGGCGACAGGTTGTAATAAATCTCTCTTATCCTCTTTTGTCAGGCGTCCCCGAGTACTTGGGATTTGAAAAGCCGGATTTCTCATCCTTTTAGGCCTTTGGACGGGAGCGGGTATACCATCATTTTTCTTCGGTATTTCAACCCTTTCCGGTGCATTGCGCACGTGCACATGCGATTTTGTCACAGTCTTTAAGTCACTAAAGTGGTCAGGCAGTTGATTTGCTAAAGACTGCAAATCTATTATCTTTTGGACTTCTCTCTCAGTCTCAGCAGTGCGCGGGTCATGAGCGTGGATCCCCGTGGCTTGCCACATGATTTCTCGACTTTTAGCATCAAGGGGTTGATTCTCTCCCCCTAAAGTCGGGAAAAAATCATCGTCAAAAATGCAATCAACAAAACGAGTTGTGTGACAGTCACATGTCATGGGGTCCAGATATCTGATTATGGACACAGTCTCATAACCAACGTATATCCTCGACTTACGAAGAGTGCCCATCGCCAATCACTGAGGTGGTGGTATTGGTACATATACCTGGCAACCGAACCCACGAAGGTGGGAAATTTTCGGTGCCGACCCTTGCGCAAGCTGGACAGGAGAGTGGATGTTGTAGGCCGACGGTCGAAAGTTGATGAGATTGGCCGTGTGTAACACTGCGTGGCCCCAACATGTAGTTGGTAAATTACAACCCTGAAGGAGTGGTCGGGCAATGAATTTAATTCTTTTAATCAATGCCTCAGCAAGTCCATTTTATGTATGAACATGCAGTACCGAGTGCTCAACTTTGATTCCCATTGCCATGCAATAACCATCGAACGCCTTTGAATTAATTCTCCGGCGTTGTCCATTCGAATAGACTTTATACGATAATCAGGGAAATTATTACTCATTTGTATGATCTGAGAGATCAACTTTGCAAAGGCATGGTTCCATGTTGAAGGCAGGCAAACATTGGACCATTTAGAGGAAGCATCAATGAGCACCATGAAGTACCAAAACGGCCCCGTGAGGGGCTGAATGGGACCGCATATGTCCCCTTGGATACGTTCCAAGAACGCGGGGATTTCGTCCCTCACCTTGAGGGGCGATGTCCTAATGACTAACTTCCCTTAGCGCATGCAGAGCACACGAAATCATCGGGATTCAGGAATTTCTTCATGTTAACATTATGAATACATAGACAATATGCCCTAGAGGCAATAATAAAGTTATTATTTATTTCCTTATATCATGATAAATGTTTATTATTAATTCTAGAATTGTATTAACCGGAAACATAATACATGTGTGAATACATAGACAAACAGTATGTCACTAGTATGCCTCTACTTGACTAGCTCATTGATCAGATATGGTTAAGTTTCCTAACCATAGACAAAGAGTTGTCATTTGATTAATGAGATCACATCATTAGGAGAATGATGTGATTGACTTGACCCATTCCGTTAGCTTAACACTTGATCGTTTAGTTTGTTGCTATTGCTTTCTTCATGACTTATACATGTTCCTATGACTATGAGATTATGCAACTCCCGTTTACCGGAGGAACACTTTGTGTGCCACCAAACGTCACAACATAACTGGGTGATTATAAAGGAGCTCTATGGGTGTCTACGAAGATACTTGTTGGGTTGGCGTATTTCGAGATTAGGATTTGTCACTCCGATTGTCGGAGAGGTATCTCTGGGCCCTCTCGGTAATGCACATCACTTAAGCCTTGCAAGCATTGCAACTAATGAGTTAGTTGTGGGATGATGTATTATGGAACGAGTAAAAAGACTTGCCGGTAACGAGATTGAACTAGGTATTGAGATACCGACGATCGAATCTCGGGCAAGTAACATACCGACGACAAAGGGAACAACGTATGTTGTTATGCGGTCTGACCGACAAAGATCTTCATAGAATATGTAGGAGCCAATATGAGCATCCAGGTTCTGCTATTGGTTATTGACCGGAGCCGTGTCTCGGTCATGTCTACATAGTTCTCGAACCCGTAGGGTCCGCATGCTTAACGCTACGATGACAGTTATATTATGAGTTTTATGTTTTGATGTACCGAAGGTTGTTCGGAGTCCTGGATGTGATCACGTACATGACGAGGAGTCTCGAAATGGTCGAGACGTAAAGATCGATATATTGGACGACTATATTCGGACATCAGAAAGGTTCCGAGTGATTCGGGTATTTTTTGGAGTACCGGAGAGTTACGGGAATTCGCCGGGGAGTATATGGGCCTTATTGGGCTTTAGGGGAAAGAGAGAGGAGAGGTTGGGCGCCCCCCAAGGCCTAGTCCAAATTGCACTAGGGGGAGGGGCTGCGCCCCCTCCTTTCTTCTCTTCTCTCTTCCCTTGCCTTGACTCCTACTCCTACTACTTGGAAGGGGGGGGAATCCTACTCTCGGTGGGAGTAGCACTCCTCCAGGGCGCACCATAGGGGCCGTCCCTCTCCCCCCTCCTCCACTCCTTTATATACGTGGCCAGGGGGCACCCCATAGAGACCACAATTGATCCCTTGGATCTCTTAGCTGTGTGCGGTGCCCCCCTCCACCATAATCCACCTCGGTCATATCGTAGCGGTCCTTAGGCAAAGCCCTGCGTCGGTAGAACATCATCATCGTCACCACGCCATCATGCTGACGAAACTCTCCCTCAACACTCGGCTAGATCGAAGTTCGAGGGACGTCATCGAGTTGAACGTGTGCAGAACTCGGAAGTGACGTGCGTTCGGTACTTGATCGGTCGGATCGTGAAGACGTACGACTACATCAACCGCGTTGTGCTAACGCTTCCACTTCCGGTCTACGAGGGTACGTGGACAACACTCTTCCCTCTCGTTGTTATGCATCACCATGATCTTGCGTGTGCCTAGGAAATTTTTGAAATTACTATGTTCCCAACAGTGGTATCCGAGCCTGGTTTTATGCATTGATGTAATATGCACGAGTAGAACACAAGTGAGTTGTGGGCGATATAAGTCATACTGCTTACCAGCATGTCACACTTTGGTTCGGCGGTATTGTTGGATGAAGCGGCCCGGACCGACATTATGCGTACGCTTACGCGAGACTGGTTTTACCGCCGTGCTATGCACACAGGTGACTAGCGGGTGTCAGTTTCTCCAACTTTAGTTGAACCGAGTGTGGCTACGCCCGGTCCTTGAGAAGGTTAAAACAACACTAAATTGACAAACTATCGTTGTGGTTTTGATGTGTAGATAAGAACGGTTCTTGCTTAGCCCGTAGCAGCCACGTAAAACATGCAACAACAAAGTAGAGGACGTCTAACTTGTTTTTGCAGGGCATGTTGTGATGTGATATGGTCAAGACATGATGCTAAATTTTATTGTATGAGATGATCATGTTTTTTTGAAGTTATTGGCAACTGGCAAAAGCCTTATGGTTATCTCTCTATTGCATAAGATGCAAGCGCCAAATAATTGCTTTATTTTATCGCTACGCGATAGCAATAGTTGCAAGAGAAATTTTTGGCGAGACAACCATGTGACGACACATTGATATAGATCAAGATGATGAAAATCATGGTGTCATGCCGGTGACGATGGAGATTGAGGGAGTCCTGGATTAGGGGGTGTTCGGGTAGCCGGACTATACCTTCAGCCGGACTCCTGGACTATGAAGATACAAGATTGAAGACTTCGTCCCGTGTCCGGATGGGACTTTCCTTGGCGTGGAAGGCAAGCTTGGCAATGCGGATATTCAAGATCTCCTACCATTGTAACCGACTCTATGTAACCCTAACCCTATCCGGTGTCTATATAAACCGGAGGGTTGTAGTCCGTAGGCAATCAACTCCATACACAACAATCATACCATAGGCTAGCTTCTAGGGTTTAGCCTCCTTGATCTCGTGGTAGATCTACTCTTGTACTACCCATATCATCAATATTAATCAAGCAGGACGTAGGGTTTTACCTCCATCAAGAGGGCCCGAACCTGGGTAAAACATCGTGTTCCCTGCCTCCTGTTACCATCCGGCCTAGACGCACAGTTCGGGACCCCCTACCCGAGATCCGCCGGTTTTGACACCGACATTGGTGCTTTCATTGAGAGTTCCTCTGTGTCGTAGCCTTTAGGCCCGATGGCTCCTTTGATCATCAACAACGATGCGGTCCAGGGTGAGACTTTGCTCCCCTGACAGATCTTCGTCTTCGGCGGCTTCGCTCTGCAGGCCAATTCGCTTGGCCACCTTGAGCAGATCGAAAGCTACGCCCCTGGCCATCAGGTCAGGTTTGGAAGCCTAAACTACACGGCTCACATCCACGGGGACTTGATCTTCGACGGATTCGAGCCACAGCCCAGCGCGCCGCACTGTCTCGATGGGCATGATATAGCTCTGCCGCCGAACAGCGCCTTGGAGGCCGCACACGCATCGGTTCCGACCCCTAACTCGGAGCCTATTGCGCCAATCGAGGATGAGCGGCTGGACATCACCTCGGAGGCTATGATCCCAAAAGCGATCGAGCCGAACTCCAGCCCCGCACTCCGCATAGCCCGTGACTCCAAGGAGCCAAATTACTCTCCAAACTCCGAACCCCCCGCGCCCCTGCCGATCGAATCCGATTGGGCGTCGATAATGGAGTTCACCGCCGCAGACATCTTTCAGCATTCACCTTTTGGCGACATCCTGAATTCTCTTAAGTCTCTCTCTTTATCAGGAGAGCCCTGGCCGAACTACAGTCAGCGAGGGTGGGATACGGACGATGAGGAAATTCAAAGCCCACCCACCACCCACTTTGTAGCCACTGTCGACGATCTAACCGACATGCTTGACTTCAGCTCCGAAGACATCAACGGCATGGACGACAATGTAGGAGACGAACAGGAACCAGCACCTGTAGGGCGCTGGAAGGCCACCTCGTCATATGACATATATATGGTGGACACTCTAAAAGATGGAGATGGCGATGGAACAGTGGGGGATGACACCCCCAAGAAACAGCCAAAGCGCCGGCGTCAGCGGCGCCGCTCTAAATCCCGCCAAAGCAAAAACGGTGATTCCGGCACGGGAGATAATACTACCCCGGATAGCGCCGAAGAACACCCACCTCAGCAAGATTCGGCACAGGAAGATGGAAAGGCCAGCCCTCATGAGAGAGCGGCAGACCGAGAGGTCGAGGATGATAACTATACGCCTCCCTCCGAAGACGAGGCAAGCCTCGATGATGACGAATTCGTTATACTATCAGACCCCGCCGAACAAGAGTGTTTTAAACGCAGGCTTTTAGCCACGGCAAGCAGCCTCAAGAAAAAGCAGCAACAGCTTAGAGCTGCCCAAGATTTGCTAGCTGACAGATGGACTGAAGTCCTTGCAGCCGAAGAGTATGAACTCGAACGCCCCTCCAAGAGTTACCCGAAGCGCAGGCCGCTACGCCGATCAGAGGAGGAAGCACCTACATCACCAGCACATGACATGGCAGACCGGCCACTCGCGGCCGCGACAGAGAGGCCTCTCGGCCCTCCACTCAAGCCATGCCCCGACGCCGCTCAACTAAGGAACGGGAAAATGCGCTCGACCTGTGAGACATACTGGAGGATAAGGCAAGACAAACAAGATCGATCTATGGATCGCGCAGGCGCCCTACGGCATGTGACAATGATCTTCACTCTGGATACAACAAATCCGGCCGGGCCGAACACAACAGACATAGCTCTTCCGAGCTGCATCGTGATATAGCCCAGTACGGAGGCGCGCACACCCGCTATGCTTCACGAATGAAGTAATGGATCATAAAATCCCAGAGGGTTTCAAACCCATAAACATCGAATCATACGATGGCACAACAGATCCGGCGGTATGGATCGAGGATTATCTCCTCCACATCCACATGGCACGCGGCGATGATCTACACTCCATCAAATACCTCCCGCTCAAACTTAAAGGACCGGCCCGGCATTGGCTTAACAGC
Source organism: Triticum aestivum (assembly GCF_018294505.1). Lineage (NCBI taxonomy): Eukaryota > Viridiplantae > Streptophyta > Magnoliopsida > Poales > Poaceae > Triticum > Triticum aestivum. The sequence continues at coordinate 86,596,646 of NC_057812.1, read as the reverse complement.
TTGCCAGCAGACTCAATCGGTTCTTGGGAGGACCTAGAAGCCGCATTCCTCGACAACTTCCAGGGCACTTACATGCGACCGCCGGATGCCGACGACTTAAGCCACATAATTCAGCAGCCAGAGGAATCGGCCAGACAATTCTGGACACGGTTCCTAACAAAGAAAAACTAGATAGTCGACTGTCCGGACGCAGAGGCCCTAGCAGCCTTCAAGCATAACATCCGCGATGAGTGGCTTGCCCGGCACCTAGGACAGGAAAAGCCGAAATCCATGGCAGCCCTCACAACACTCATGACCCGCTTTTGCGCGGGAGAAGACAGCTGGCTAGCTCGCAGTAACAACTTATCAAAGAACCCTGGTAATTCGGATACCAACGACAAAAGCGGCAGGAAACGTCGGAATAAGCAAAAACGCCGCGTTAACAGCGACAACAATGAAGACACGGCAGTCAATGCCGGATTCAAAGGCTATAAATCCGGTTAGCGGAAAAAGCCATTCAAAAAGAATACTCAGGGCCTGTCCAGTTTGGACCGAATACTCGATCGCTTGTGCCAGATACATGGCACCCCCGAAAGGCCAGCCAACCACACTAACAGGGATTGTTGGGTGTTCAAGCAGGCAGGCAAGTTAAGGGCCGAAAACAGAGACAAGGGGCTGCACAGCGACGACGCGGAGCCCAAGCCGCCGAACAATAATGGACAGAAGGGCTTTCCCCCACAAGTGCGGACGGTGAACATGATATACGCAACCCACATTCCCAAGCGGGAGCGGAAGCGTGCGCTACGGGATGTATACGCGATGGAGCCAGTCACCCCAAAGTTCAACCCATGGTCCTCCTGCCCAATTACTTTTGATCGAAGGGACCATCCCACTAGCATCCGTCATGGCGGCTTCGCCGCATTGGTTCTCGATCCAATAATTGACGGATTTCACCTCACAAGAGTCCTCATGGACGGCGGCAGTAGCCTGAACCTGCTTTATCGGGATACAGTGCGGAAAATGGGCATAGATCCCTCAAGGATTAAGCCCACAAGAACGACCTTTAAAGGCGTTATACCAGGTGTAGAAGCCAACTGTACAGGCTCAGTAACACTTGACGTGGTCTTCGGATCCCCGGACAATTTCCGAAGCGAAGAGTTAATCTTCGATATAGTCCCGTTTCGCAGTGGCTATCACGCCCTGCTCGGACGAACCACATTCGCAAAGTTCAATGTGGTGCCGCACTACGCATATCTCAAGCTCAAGATGCCAGGCCCTCGAGGAGTAATTACGGTCAACGGAAACACCGAACGCTCCCTCCGTACGGAGGAGCATACGGCGGCTCTCGCAGCGGAGGTACAGAGTAGCCTTCTCAGGCAATTCTCCAGTCCGGCCATTAAAAAGCCAGACACTGCCAAGCGCGCCCGGTGTAACCCACAGCAGGACCGCCTGGCACACTCTGAGCAAGCATAGCAATGCGGCCCCAACCCCAGCTTTCGCGACATAGCGAAACCAGTACCTCGCGTACATAACTACGCCCTTGAAATACCATGGGCATAGGGGAAGGGGCACAATAACGGCATGCCCAAAACACGGCTTAAAACGTACTAGGGGCTGCCGGATTCTTTTTTAATTTTTTCTTACTTTCAGGACTCCATACTTCGGACGACCTGTTCGGCAATTCGACTGCCGCACAAATGATGCAAGCTCCAGGGAGGCAGACAAGCCATGCCGCATTATGGAACTCCCAGGTGGTCTCTGTTACGAGCGGTATACCTGTTTTAAATACAATTCCATGGCCTGCCCCTGGTCAGGACATGCTAAATAGTCCAATATCTTTTGCTTACCGCACTATTTGTATCGTTCGGCTTTGATAAATAGCCTCTCATAAACACTGCATAGCTTTTTGTCTATTTTTTGCATTATCCTCTTTTCTTATATATGTTCATTAATGACATGTTGCACCCGTATACGGTGGTACGGAAAATACGCCAGGGGCTTCAGTACCCTTCAATATGGCGTGAGAAGTCCGTACACTTTCACAAGTGCGGCACCCCGAACTTATAGAACTATATGCATCGGCTCCGAATCATGATTTGGGTCAATAGTTGGATTTGCCCGGCTCCTATGTTTTGGTGCCTTACGTTCCGCTATATCGGCTAAGGTAGCACTAGGAGAACCACTGCGATTGTGCCCCGGTTGAGCTGGGTTAAGCACCTCAGTGGAGAAAGCTAAAACTGACTGTCATGATGAGGCGAGAGACCGGTCGCTGTTCGAGAGGTTTTTCGAGTCCCTAAAGACTTATGCCGCTTCGAGCAAGGAGCCGGATTTGTCCGGCCAAGGCGTGGATAGCGCCCCGAACTCGGCTTCCGAACTAGGGGCTTCGCCGAAATTTAAAATTATAAAGTTCTATGGCTAAGTGAGAGTGTTCAAGCACTATAGTCTGATTGCCTGGTTCGTTGTGCTGAGCGCCTCCCTCGAAGGACCCAACTATGGGAAAAAGAGCGCCGGGTTTATCCCGAACACCCCAGCACTAGTGGCATGGGGGCAGAAGCCGACGACTGGCCATCTCTCAATTTTTGATAAACGGCCGCACAGAAAATAATATTTTAAATTCAATAAGCATTGCTTAGCGCATATGAACAAGTTTTCAGCGCACAGGATAAACACGAGCGAGTTCATTCAAAAATCACATCCTTGGTACATTCATCCGCCACAAGGCGGGCACCTGTAAGAACATCCTTGTAGTAGTTCTCGGGCTTGCGATGCTCCTTCCCCGGCGGCGGCCCGTCCTTCACAAGCTTCTCACCGTCCAGCTTACCCCAGTGCACCTTTGCACGAGCAAGGGCCCGACGGGCACCTTCGATGCAGACGAAGCGCTTGATGACCTCGAGCCTCGGACAGGCCTCCACCAGCCGCCGCACCAGCCCGAAATAGCTCCCAAGCAGGGCCTCTCCGGGCCACAGCCGAACTATGAAGCCCTTCATGGCCTGTTCGGCCGCCTTGTGGAGCTCGACCAGCTATTTCAGCTGGTCGCTCAAAGGCACAGGGTGTCCGGCCTCAGAATACTGAGACCAGAACACCTTCTCCGTCAAGCTGCCCTCTTCAGCTCGGTAGAATGCGGCGGCGGCGGATACGCTGCGGGGAAGATCTGCGAATGCCCCTGGAGAGCTCCGGATTCGGGTAAGTAACAAGTAGTTTACTTTTATATTTCTTCTTTGCATAAAGAATGCCTTACCCGCTGCTATCTTCCTCATCTCCTCCAACTCTCGGAGGGCCTTTTGGGCTTCGGCCTTGGCAGACTTGGCAGTATCAAGGGCCATCACGAGCTCGGATGCTTGCGCCTTTGACTCAAGCTCCAAACTCTCATGTTTTTTCATAAGAGCCTGAAGCTCTTGCTGCACCTCGCCGACCTGAGCCCCAAGTCTGTCTCGCTCGGCGCGCTCCGCGGCCGTTTTCTTTTTGGCCTCAGACAACGCCTGCTTAAGGGTCGCCACTTCAGTCGTGGCCCCTACAATAAGCAGTACAATCCTGTTATCTTTTTTGCAATCACGCCTTTCTATAGGCACCTTTTCTGTAAGGTATTTCTTACCTTCTTTCTCCTCGAGCCGCCGCTTGGCAAGGCCGAGCTCTTGCTCGGTCTGCTCGAGGTCCTGCTTCAGGACACCCACCTCCGCAGTCAGTGCGGCGGTGGATAGCAGCGAAGCCTGCATACGCATATTGACTCTTTTTTTGTTAGACTCGTGTGGAATTTAATAGATCCTCTATTCGGCTTTTCTTTCCCAACGCCAAACAGAGCATCAGGGGCTACTGTCTATGCAGTAATATTTTTACATATTTCCACTTACCTCGAAGCCTGTTAGAAGGCTAGCGCAAGCTTCAGTCAGTCCGCTCTTGGTGGACTGAACCTTCTGGATCACCGTACTCATAATAGTACGGTGCCCCTCGTCGATGGAGGTGCCGTCAAGCACCTCCAGCAGATTGTCCGGCACCTCCGGTTGGACGGAGGCCGCCGGCTCAGAAGGTTTGCTCCTCTTGGAAGGAGTTCGCCTACCGCGGTCCGGAACTGTTGAAGATTCCGGCGCGGTGTCCGGCACAAAGCCGGACTTGGAGCCCTGGGGGGTCTTGTCCCCTTTACTCCTGGGGTCCAGGAGGTCGCCTTGCGGCTCCTCCAGGATCACCTCCTCCTGCCCCAGAGCTCATTGCGACGCCACTTCGGCGTCGTCCGCAGTGTGGGGGGAGACAGCGGGCGGAACTGAGTTCACGTCTGACGAATCCAGGGAGCCGCTCGACGACTCGTTGAGTTCGGCCCGGGGCGGGCTGCATAATTATGTTCGACATTAGGGAAAGATGTGCGACAAAGGAACGTCATGAGTTACTCTGATATCCGAATACTTACGATCTCGCCGGACGCTTGGCCCTATCTGGCCACTCCTCTTCGTCCTCTTCAGCGTCGGGGGAGTAGTTCGGTGGAGGGGTCTTCCTCTTCCTGGACCCTTCGGCCTCCCACGTTGGGGCGGCCTTCCTTTTCTTTCCTCCCCCCACTGGAGGGGGAGAGTTTTCTTTTTCCTCCTCCTCGTTCTCACGGGAGGAGAGCGTCTCGGACTCATCGGATGACGAGTCCGACACCACCATGTTACGGGCACTCTTTCGAGTCCCCGTGGTCTTCTTCTTCTTGGCCTTCTTTTCCGGCACCACATAAGGCGCCGGAGCCAGCAGCTTCACTAGTAGAGCTGGGGCTGGGTCTTTGGGCAGCGGAGCCGGACAGTAAATCGGTCCGGATATCGCCCGCCAAGCCTGTCAAAGGTAAGGGAGTTTAGATCCCGCATAGAGTCAAACTATGAAAAAAGCTTAACATCCTGTAAAAGGTGAAGATAGCTTACCTCGCTAGCGTGACGCTGCGAGCTGTATCCGCGGTCCTCGGAAGCGGATGCGGGAGCCTCGGCGCCCTTGAATAGCACCTTCCAGGCATCTTCGTACATCGTGTCGAAGAGCCTGCTAAGGGTTTGGTGCTGCGCCGGGTCGAACTCCCACAGATTAAAATCCCGTTGTTGGCACGGAAGGATCCGGCGGACGAGCATAACCTGGATTACATTAACAAGCCGGATTGGCTTGTTCACCAGGGACTGGATGCATGTTTGCAATCCGGTCACCTCTTTTTCGTCACCCCACGACAGGCCCATCTCTTTCCAGGACATAAGCCGCGTGGGGGGTCCGGATCGGAACTCGGGGGCTGCGATCTAGTTCGGATCGCGTGGCTCGGTGATGTAAAACCACCCGGATTGCCACCCCTTTAGGGTCTCCACAAAAGAGCCCTCGAACCATAGGATGTTGGCCATCTTGCCCGCCATGGCGCCTCCGCACTCCGCCTGGCTGCCGCACACCACCTTGGGCTTGACGTTGAAGGTCTTGAGCCAGAGGCCGAAATGAGGGCGGATGCGGAGGAAAGCCTCGCACACGACGATAAACGCTGAGATGTTGAGGATGAAGTTCGGGGCCAGATCGTGGAAATCCAGGCCGTAGTAGAACATGAGCCCCCGAACAAATGGGTGGAGTGGAAAACCCAGTCCGCGGAGGAAGTGGGGGAGAAATACTACCCTCTCATGGGGCCTTGGGGTGGGGAGAAGCTACCCCTCCTCGGGAAGCCGGTGCGTGATGTCTTTGGACAAGTATCCGGCCTTCCTTAGCTTTTTGACATGGCCCTCCGTGACGGAGGAGACCATCCACTTGCCTCCCGCTCCGGACATTGCTGGAGAAGGTTGAGGTGGGAAGTGCGGGCTTGGGCGCTGGAGCTCGAGTGCACAGGAGATGGATAGGCAAAGGGGGAAGAAGGCGTAGGTAAAAGGGTGGATCCTTATCCCCTTATATGGGCGGATGCGGTTGTGCGTCCCCACCAGCCTGGTAAAACTCGCTTGCCTCCCAAGCGCCGTGATAAATGGCGCGGTTGGGTTACCCACGTCCGTATTGATGAGAATCTCGTTAAAGGGGGCACACAATCTCTGCTTTGACAAGACGTGCCAAGGAAGCCGCCTCACAAAACGTGCTGAGGTGGAAAAGTAAAAACGATTCGAGTAAAGGACTTGGCCGTAGTGTGATGTCGCGCTGCGAAATACTTCAGCAGATTAGATTTGTGTTAATATTATTCTCTCTATGGCAATATGTGGAAACTTATTTTGCAGAACCGGACACTACTCTTGGTGTTTACAATCTTCTATGAAGGACTTGGAGGAGGAACCCGCCTTGGAATGTCGAAGACAATTGGCGCGCCGGACTCGTCATCATTGAAGCCTGGTTCAGAGGCTACTGAGGGAGTCCTGGATTAGGGGGTGTTCGGGTAGCCGGACTATACCTTCAGTCGGACTCCTAGACTATGAAGATACAAGATTGAAGACTTCGTCCCGTGTCCGTATGGGACTTTCCTTGGCGTGGAAGTCAAGCTTGGCGATGCGGATATTCAAGATCTCCTAACATTGTAACCGACTCTATGTAACCCTAACCCTATCCTGTGTCTATATAAACCGGAGGGTTGTAGTCTGTAGGCAATCAACTCCATACACAACAATCATACCATAGGCTAGCTTCTAGGGTTTAGCCTCCTTGATCTCGTGGTAGATCTACTCTTGTACTACCCATATCATCAATATTAATCAAGCAGGACGTAGGGTTTTACCTCCATCAAGAGGGCCCGAACCTGGGTAAAACATCGTGTTCCCTGCCTCCTGTTACCATCCGGCCTAGACGCACAGTTCGGGACCCCCTACCCGAGATCCGTCGGTTTTGACACCGACAGAGATCATGACGATGCTTTGGAGATGGAGATCAAAGTCACAAGATGATGATGGCCATATCATGTCACATATTTTGATTGCATGTGATGTTCATATTTTATACATCTTATTTTGCTTAGTTTGACAGTAGCTTTATAAGATGATCTCTCACTAATTATCAAGGTACAAGTGTTCTCCCTGAGTATGATCGTTGCGAAAGTTCTTCGTGCTGAGACACCACGTGATGATCGGGTGTGATAGGCTCTACGTTCAAATACAACGGGTGCAAAACATTGCTCACGCGGAATACTCAGGTTAAACTTGAAGAGCCTAGCATATAACAGATATGGCCTCGGAACACGGAGACCGAAAGGTCGAGCGTGAATCATATAGTAGATATGATCAACATAGTGATGTTCACCATTGAAACTATGCCATCTCATGTGATGATCGGACATGGTTTAGTTGATGTGGATCACATGATCACTTAGAAGATTAGAGGGATGTCTGTCTAAGTGGGAGTTCTTAAGTAATATGATTAATTGAACTTTAATTTATCATGAACTTAATCCTGGTGGTATTAGCATATCTATGTTGTAGATCAATAGCTCGCGTTTAGCTCCCCTGTTTTATTTTTGATATGTTCCTAGAGAAAACTGAGTTGAAAGATGTTAGTAGCAATGATGCGGATTGGATCTGTGATCTAAGGACTATCCTCATTGCTGCACAGAAGAATTATGTCCTTGATGCACCACTAGGTGACAAACCTATTGCAAGAGCAGATGCAGATATTATGAACGTTTGGCTAGCTCAATATGATGACTACTTGATAGTTTAGTGCACCATGCTTAAACAGCTTAGAACCGGGACTTCAAAGATGTTTTGAACGTCATGGACCATATGAGATGTTCTAGGAGTTGAAGTTAATATTTCAAGCAAATACCCGAGTTGACAGATATGAAGTCTCCAACAAGTTCTATAGCTAAAAGATGGAGGAGAATAGCTCAAGCAGTGAGCATGTGCTCAGATTGTCTGGGTACTACAATCGCTTGAATTAAGTGGGAGTTAATCTTCCAGATAAAATAGTGATTGACAGAATTCTCTAGTCACCATCACCAAGTTAGTAGAAGTTCGTGGTGAACTATGATATGCAAGGGATAACGGAAACGATTCCCAAGCTCTTCATAATGCTGAAATCAATGAAGGTAGAAATCAAGAAAAATATCAAGTGTTGATGGTAGACAAGACCACTAGTTTCAAGAAAAGGGCAAAGGGAAGAAGGAGAACTACAAGAAGAACGGCAAGCAAGTTGCTGCTCAAGTGAAGAAGCCCAAGTCTGGTCCTAAGCCTGAGACTAAGTGCTTCTACTGTAAAGGGACTGGTCACTGGAAGCGGAACTGCCCCAAGTATTTGGCGGATAAGAAGGATGGCAAAGTAAACAAAGGTATATTTGATATACAGATTATTTATGTGTATTTTACTAGTGTTCGTAGCAACCCCTCGGTATTTGATACTGGTTCAGTTACTAAGAGTAGTAACTCGAAACGGGAGTTGCAGAATAAACAGAAACTAGTAAAGGGTGAGGTGACGATGTGTGTTGGAAGCAGTTCCAAGATTGATATGATCATCATCGCACACTCCCTATACTTTTGGGATTAGTGTTGAACCTAAATAAGTGTTATTTGGTGTTTGCGTTGAGCATGAATATGATTTGATCATGTTTATTGCAATACGGTTATTCATGTAAGTTATAGAATAATTGTTTTTCTGTTTACATGAATAAAACCTTCTATGGTCATACACCCAATGAAAATGGTTTGTTGGATCTCAATCGTGGTGATACACATTCTCATAATATTGAAGCCAAAAGATGCAAAGTTAATAATGATAGTGCAACTTATTTGTGGCAATGTCGTTTAGGTCATATTGGTGTAAAGCGCATGAAGAAAATCCATGCTGATGGGCTTTTGGAATCACTTGATTATGAATCAGTTGATGCTTGCGAACCGTGCCTCATGGGCAAGATGACTAAGACTCCGTTCTCCGGAACAATGGAGCAAGCAACTGACTTATTGGAAATAATACATACTGATGTATGCAGTCCGATGAATGTTGAGGCTCGCGGCGGGTATCATTATTTTCTGACCTTCACAGATGATTTGAGCAGATATGGGTATATCTACTTGATGAAACATAAGTCTGAAACATTTGAAAAGTTCAAAAACTTCAGAGTGAAGTGGAGAATCATCGTAACAAGAAAATCAAAGTTTCTACGATATGATCGCAGAGGTACAATATTTGAGTTAAGAGTTTGGCCTTCAGTTAAAACAATGTGAAATAGTTTCACTACTCACGCCACCTGGAACACCACTGTGTAATGGTGTGTCCGAACGTCATAATCGTACTTTATTAGATATGGTGCGATATATGATGTTTCTTACCGATTAACCACTATAGTTTTGAGGTTATGCATTAGAGACAGCTACATTCATGTTAAATATGGCCCCATCTAAATCCGTTGAGACGACACCGTATGAACTATGGTTTGTCAAGAAACCTAAGCCGTCGTTTCTTAAAGTTTGAGGTTGCAATGCTTATGTGAAAAAGTTTCAACCTGATAAGCTCAAACCCAAATCAGAGAAGTGCGCCTTCATAGGATACCCAAAAGAAAATGTTGGGTACACCTTCTATCACAGATCCGAAGGCAAGATATTCATTGCTGAGAATGGATCCTTTCTAGAGAAGGATTTTCTCTCGAAAGAAGTGAGTGGGAGGAAAGTAGAACTTGATGAGGTAACTGTACCTGCTCCCTTATTGGAAAGTAGTTCATCACAGAAATATGTTCCTGTGACTACTACAGCAATTAGTGAGGAAGCTAATGATGATGATCATGTAACTTCAGATCAAGTTGCTACCGAACCTCGTAGGTAAACCAGAGTGAGATCCGCACCAGAGTGGTACGGTAATCCTGTTCTGGAGGTCATGTTACTTGACCATGACGAGCCTACGAACTATGAGGAAGCGATGATGAGCCCAGATTCCACGAAATGGCTTGAGGCCATGAAATATGAGATGAGATCCATGTATGAGAACAAAGTATGGACTTTGATTGACTTGCCCATTGATCGGCGAGCCATTGAGATTAAATGGATCTTCAATAGGAAGACGATGCTGATAGTAGTGTTACTATCTACAAACCTAGAATTGTCGCAAAAAGGTTTTCGACAAGTTCAAGGTGTTGACTATGATGAGAGTTTATCACTCGTATCTATGCTTAAGTCTGTCCGAATCATGTTAGCAATTGCCGCATTTTATGAAATCTGGCAAATGGATAAACAAAACTGCATTCTTTAATGGATTTATTAATGAAGAGTTGTATATGATGCAACCAGAAGGTTTTGTCAATCCTAAAGGTACTAACAAAATATGCAAGCTCCAGCGATCCATCTATGGACTGGTGCAAGCATCTCGGAGTTGGAATATACGCTTTGATAAGTTGATCAAAGCATATAGTTTTTTACAGACTTGCGGTGAAGCCTGTATTTACAAGAAAGTGAGTGGGAGCACTACAGCATTTCTGATAAGTATATGTGAATGACATATTGTTGATCGAAGATAATGTAGAATTATTCTGCAAAGCATAAAGGAATGTTTGAAAGGAGTTTTTCAAAGAAAGACCTCGGTGAAGCTGCTTACATATTGAGCATCAAGATCTATAGAGATAGATCAAGACGCTTGATAAGTTTTTCAATGAGTACATACCTTTACAAGATTTTGAAGTAGTTCAAAATGGAACAGTCAAAGAAGGAGTTCTTTCCTGTGTTACAAGGTGTGAAGTTGAGTAAGACTCAAAACCCGACCACGACAGAAAATAGAGAGAGAATGAAAGTCATTCCCTATGCCTCAGCCATAGGTTCTATAAAGTATGCCATGTTGTGTATCAGACCTATTGTATACCCTGCCCTGAGTTTGGCAAGGGAGCACAATAGTGATCTAGGAGTAGATCACTGGACATTGGTCAAAATTATCCTTAGTGGAATAAGGATATGTTTCTCGATTATGGAGGTGACAAAAAGGTTCGTCGTAAAGGGTTACGTCGATGCAAATTTTGACGCTGATCCAGATGACTCTAAATCTCAATCTAGATACATATTGAAAGTGGGAGCAATTAACTAGAGTAGCTCCGTGCAGAGCATTGTTGACATAGAAATTTGCAAAATACTTACGGATCTGAATGTGGCAGACCCCTTGACTAAACTTCTCTCACAAGCAAAACATGATCACACCTTAGTACTCTTTGGGTGTTAATCACATAGCGATGTGAACTAGATTATTGACTCTAGTAAACCCTTTGGGTGTTGGTCACATTTCGATGTGAACTATGGGTGTTAATCACATGGTGATGTGAACTATTGGTATTAAATCACATGGCGATGTGAATTAGATTATTGACTCTAGTGCAAGTGGGAGACTGAAGGAAATATGCCCTAGAGGCAATAATAAGGTTATTATTTATTTCCTTATATCATGATAAATGTTTATTATTCATGCTAGAATTGTATTAACCAGAAACATAATACATGTGTGAATACATAGACAAACAGTATGTCACTAGTATGCCTCTACTTGACTAGCTCATTGATCAGAGATGGTTAAGTTTCCTAACCATAGACAAAGAGTTGTCATTTGATTAATGAGATCACATCATTAGGAGAATGATGTGATTGACTTGACCCATTCCGTTAGCTTAGCACTTGATTGTTTAGTTTGTTGCTATTGCTTTCTTCATGACTTATACATGTTCCTATGACTATGAGATTATGCAACTCCCGTTTACCGGAGGAACACTTTGTGTGCCACTAAATGTCACAACATAACTGGGTGATTATAAAGGTGCTCTACAGGTGTCTCCGAAGGTACTTGTTGGGTTGGCGTATTTCGAGATTAGGATTTGTCACTCCGATTGTCAGAGAGGTATCTCTGGGCCCTCTCAGTAATGCACATCACTTAAGCCTTGCAAGCATTGCAACTAGTGAGTTAGTTGCGGGATGATGTATTATGGAACGAGTAAAGAGACTTGCCGGTAACGAGATTGAACTAGGTATTGAGATATCGATGATCGAATCTCGGGCAAGTAACATACCGACGACAAAGGGAACAACGTATGTTGTTAATCGGTCTGACCGATAAAGATCTTCATAGAATATGTAGGAGCCAATATGAGCATCCAGGTTCCGCTATTGGTTATTGACCGGAGACGTGTCTCGGTCATGTCTACATAGTTCTAGAACCCGTAGGGTCCGCACGCTTAACGCTACGATGACAGTTATTTTGAGTTTTATGTTTTGATGTACCGAAGGTTGTTCGGAGTCCCGGATGTGATCACGGACATGACGAGGAGTCTCGAAATGGTCGAGACGTAAAGATCGATATATTGGACGACTATATTTGGACATCGAAAAGGTTCGGAGTGATTCGGGTATTTTTCGGAGTACCGGAGAGTTATGGGAATTCGCCGGGGAGTATATGGGCCTTATTGGGCTTTAGGGGAAAGAGAGAGGAGAGGTTGGGCGCCCCCCCAAGGCCTAGTCCAAATTGGACTAGGGGGAGGGGCTGCGCCCCCTCCTTCCTTCTCTTCTCTCTTCCCTTGCCTTGACTCCTACTCCTACTACTTGGAAGGGGGGAATCCTACTCTCGGTGGGAGTAGGACTTCTCCAGGGCGCGCCATAGGGGCCGGCCCTCTCCCCCCTCCTCCACTCCTTTATATACGTGGCCAGGGGCACCCCATAGAGACAACAATTGATCCCTTGGATCTCTTAGCCGTGTGCGGTGCCCCCCTCCACCATAATCCACCTCGGTCATATCATAGCGGTGCTTAGGCGAAGCCATGCGTCGGTAGAACATCATCATCATCACCACGCCGTCGTGCTGACGAAACTCTCCCTCAACACTCGGCTGGATCAGAGTTCGAGGGACGTCATCGAGTTGAACGTGTGCAGAACTCGGAGGTGTCGTGCGTTCGGTACTTGATCGGTCGGATCATGAAGACGTACGACTACATCAACCGCGTTGTGCTAACGCTTCCACTTTCGGTCTACGAGGGTACGTGGACAACACTCTCCCCTCTCGTTGCTATGCATCACCATGATCTTGCGTGTGCGTAGGAAATTTTTGAAATTACTACGTTCCCCAACACTTCACGTTAACATTATGACCATGCGAGTTGTTTATTATATTTCTCATCATCCTAAGTCCAGGGTGGCCTAACCTATCATGCCAGAGGCAGAAGAGTTCAAAGCTTCTAAAAACGGTCTTGAGGGTAGTGTACACGGGCGGTGCTACTATTTTAGTGTAGTATAGCCTTGTGTCGAACGAAGGAAGCCTTTCGATAACATGTTTACCATTTGCATCCCGCTTTGTGATAAGTAGGCACTCCTTGCCGTTTTCATCATCGGTCTCAATATGAAAACCATTGGCGCGGATGTCTCTAAAGCTCAAAAGAGTACGAGTAGACTCCGGGTACAACAACGCATCATTAATGATCAAAGTTGTTCCCATAGGAAGTATAATAGTGGCTCGTCCGGAGCCAACTATGTGCGAACCACAGCCGGCGATTGTCATAATACATCCCGGAGAATTTTTAATAGACTCAAAGTACTTAGTTTCTCGTAAAATGGTATATGTAGTTGCGCTATCGGCAAGGCACGTTTCCTCCATTCGGGCGCCACACGCGTTCTAAAATATGACATATAATTAATGTAATGAGGAAAATGCTACATTAATAACAAATGCACACATTCTAGAACATAACATACTATCATGTATAAATAATGGAATAAATGAATAAATGTCATCCAATCGCCAAAGTAAAGAATAAGTTTATGCTCTCGTAGAGCTTACAACCAAATCGAATTTATTCGAATTTATTGTATCAAATCACGGAATCATGATAACCAAAGAGGTATGCTAAGTAAACTCGGTGAAGAAGCCATTGACCTCAGCCGCAATCTCCATACTAGTGAGTTGATCCTCCTTAGAAATCATCTTGGAGGCAGCATCAACATCTGGTTGCGGCACCGTCGAGGTGACCATGTGGTCAACCTCCATGGCAACGTTGGCGTCACTAGAGACCGCCAAAGCCGCCGTGATGGGCACCACGGGGGTCGCCACGATGGGTGCAGCAGGGGGCATAGAGATCATCACGGGTGCTGCCATGGGCACCGGTGGTGCTCCCTCCTGAACCAAGGCGAGGTGCATCTCACGCGCCTTGCGAGCCTTGTATGCATCAACGACCTCCTGTGGCGCGCGACACTGGCGGGAGAAATGCTCCACCGAGCCACACCGAAAGAAGTCCTGAGGCCTCTGCCCCCCCTTGCCCGGCTTTTGCTGCTTAGCCGGGGCGGGGGGTTGAGGACCCTTCTTCTTGCCCTTGCGGCCCCTCTTCTTCTGTTGAGGCTTGCGGACTTTGAGAGCATTCACCTCCTGGCGAGAACTCCCCCCAAGTGGTTGCGTGACAAAGTTCTTTTTCAGAACCTCGTCATGCGCCTCTGCCACCTAGAGGACGTCAATCAACTCTGAATACCTCGTGTAGTTGAGCTGGCGGTAGTTCCGTGCGGACAGGACCGCGTCAGGGTGGAAAGTGGATAGGGTTTTCTCAATCTTCTGAGTGTCGGTAATCTCAGTACCACACATCTGAAGAGTCGCACAAATCCCGTGCAGAGCCGAATTGTACTTCCCAGCCGTCTTGAAGTCCGCAAACCTCAGATGAATCCACTCTGCCTCTGCACGTGGCTTAACAATGTACTTCAGCCGCTCAAACCGTTGCTTAAGAGCGGTCCAATGGCCAAAAGCACTCCGCTCAGCCATATACTCGTCTTTCAGAGTAGGTCACAGGTGATGACAGAGAAAATGCAAAGCCTGCGCATTCTCAGTTTCGAACTTGGGATCAGTGGGGGCCAGCTAGGTCCCCTTACCGATCGCCCTCAGGAGGGTTTTGCCCTGGAGAAAAATCTCACAGTCCGAGGCCCATGACAGGTAGTTCATCCCCGTCTGGGCCAACTCAGCAAACTCCTTGTTGACAATTCCGGCCATCTGCAATTTATGCAAAAATCATGAGACTACAGCAGGTAATCGTGTGCACAAATGTGATGTTGATAAACTTATTCAATAAAAATGATGTTCCATTATTTAAAACACGTTCTTATATGACTTATTTAATGATTAAGAGTGCAAAACAATTAATCTACAGTAGCAAAATCATACAATAAAAACATGTTTACAAGATATAGCATGTTAAGCGCATTTTGTACGTGATAAATAACCCAAAATTTGAATTCCCGAGACATTTTATAGCCCAAATACGCGTTTTTCAGCAAAAACAGACAGTTCCAGGGACTTATACATAAAATATTACAACAGGAATATAGTCGCATAAATCTACGATACTGCGGGGGCTAAAACACAAATAATCCGCGCTACAGTCGGCGCCAGCCTTGTTTATATATATGGAGGTGCCCCACGGCCACGGCCCATCCGGGCCCAGCAGCCAGCGCCTGGCCAGTCCACCTGGCCGGCCCATCTGGCCCTCACCCGAGGCGCGCTAGGGTTCCTAGCGCCCGAGTGGGCAGGGCGGCGGCAATGGGCACGCCATGCGGCTGCGGCGGCGGCGCCATGGCGCGTGACGGCGACGGCCGCAGTTGCGGCGGCCACGCCGTGCGACGAGGGCTGCGGTGACCACGGCCGCGCGACGGCGGCTGCGGCGGTCACGCCACGCGACGCGGCTGCGGTGACCACGGCCACGTGACGGCGGATGCGGCGGTCACGCCATGAGACGCGACTGCGGTGACCACGGCCACGCGACGCGGCTGCGGAAACCACGGCCATCGGGGCGGGTGGCGCGCGAGCACGCGCCAGCAGGGCGCGGTGGCTGGCCATCGGGGCGTGGCGACGAGCTGGCTAGCGGGACGGCGGCGGCGGCAGCGTCAGCAGGACGCGGCGCGACACGCGCGACCAGCAGGGTCGCGGCCGGCAGATGGCTACGGCGCGCGGCCAGCAGGGCCATGGCGATGCCGTTGATGGCTTGGCACTACATCATCTGGACGCCGGCCTCGGGATGCAAATCTTCGTCGCGTTCATCCGGAACTCCGACAGCGCATCGCACATCTGGTCCTTTTGCGGCGGTACCGCGACCATCTGGGTCACGATCTGTACCGACTCTCTATAGTGTAGTCAACAAGTTCCTCTTGATCCAAGAACATCGACTTTGGTCGGCAACCTATTCGTCAGCTCGGTTCTTGGGAGGAAAATCCACACTATAGGTTGATTAAATCCGGAAAAAAGACTAATCGCAAAAACGGAATCGCAAGAACATGAGGAATCCATTTTTGCAAAAGTGGAGGTCGGATCTTATACCTCCGCGGGATTGACGAAAGCCTGCGGGATGCAGGCTTGACGCAGACTTGACGGAGAGTTGATGGAACAAAGCGTGCTGATAACGTGTTCCGCAACTCCGCCGGCGAGTCCGGTCCGAGGTTACAGAGCGAGAGCGAGTGTCGTAGACAAAGTAGTTGAACATGCAAAAGTAGATGACAGAGAGAAATATGAAGGAGACTATCTTTATTAATCAATGATCAACTGTTATAATGATTGCTCCTTGTTGCTTTATATAAGAGTAGAGGGGCAAGAGATAAGTATCCACTTAACCAAAAATGTGGAACCGGGAGGCCCGTGTGTATCGCACGCGGCCGCGGCCACCCCTCGGACCGCGGTCACCATGTGCCGTCATCGGCCCCGCTGCGGATCCCCCGCGTGCATATACTAATTTTTTTTTTGAGGAAACGATAAATTTTTAAGAAAACGGTGCATATACTAATATACATCGCGCATCAATCTCATGTTCCCCTGATCCCGTCCACCATTCACCAAGGTGATATACACATCCATCTGCCAAATTCACTGACTTTCACTACTCCTTCCGTTTCAGTATACAAGTTTTGTGCGTATATCTAGGTTGTTAATTTTATCATTCTAATATAAACTACATAACACAAAAATTATACGGTTTGAAAATAGAACATCTGAAGTTTATATTGATATATTTATTGTAATATATGACTTGTATTAGGTTGGTCAAATTGA
Source organism: Triticum aestivum (assembly GCF_018294505.1). Lineage (NCBI taxonomy): Eukaryota > Viridiplantae > Streptophyta > Magnoliopsida > Poales > Poaceae > Triticum > Triticum aestivum. The sequence continues at coordinate 86,579,763 of NC_057812.1, read as the reverse complement.
CGACCTAAAAGTACATGCATGCCCTGTAAACTAAGAGAGAGGGAGTAACAAAACTATCGATCCCTTGACATGGCTTGATTTTTTAACCTGACGCCCGCGCGCAGATGCACGAGACGTGCTGAACCGGGACGGTGATGGGAACTGGCTGCTCCTCGGTGACGTGCCATGGGGTAGGTTGATTTTTCTTCGTAACGAAGGCAAAAGATTTGTCTTATTCATTAATTAAGCTGAAGAGAATTGGCCAATTAATTAGTAGAAAAATGGGCAACCATCACATACCGTTGAGCGGCACACGCCACTTCGAGGAGGACCTCATCAAGACAATACAATGATGTCATTGTCATCACTTCTCCCCTGAAGACGTCATCGCCACCCCAATCTCTAAGAAACCACTCCGACTTTGTCAAAGACGATCGTCGAACCAACCCTCACTGAAAAGGAAGATCCGCGCCAGACCTCAGCCACCGTGACAAGACAACGCAGCTCCGACACCAACAGAGAGCTACGGTGGAGATCACCGGACGGACCACCTGCTACTCGTCATCGTACGTACGCCATAGGGCCCTGCCACCGCAACTCTGACTTCACAGCAATAAACCAGCCAAGGCCATCCCACAAACACGCTGGAGAAGAGCCGGCTATCACAGCCCATGTCGTGTCTCCTACATAGCTCCCCGTGACACCGTTGCCACAGAAGTCTGAACGCCAACACCAACTCTATCCACAGGTCCGACTTGTCGGTGCCCTGCTCGAAAGACGAAGCCCCCAAGAGAGAAAACAACATCAAAAGTGTCGCCAACGTCCGATCACAAAGGATCAAGGGTTTCCCCCATAGCTGCAGCGATGACTAGATCCGTGCAGGAGGGGTGCAGCAGCAATGCAGCGATGCCTCCAAGAAGATCAACAACGCTCGCAACCATCGCCATGGTTGGTCACGACACTTAGTCGACACAGGGTCTTCACCCAAGCTCCACAAACACCATCCGTCACACATCAACCGCCACCCAATCTGCCCGCCGACAAAGAAGCGCCTAGATCCACCGCAGCCAACCGCACCTCACAGAGGCCACCAGTGGTCAAACTCCATCACGAGGCGCCAGAATCATCAATGATTGACCGGACGCGACGTGAGCCGTTGATCCCCACCGAGCACCAAGCCGACAGGGAGTAGAGGAGTGTTGCTCGACGCCAAGAACCGCCATGGTTCCGGGCAGCAGCCGTATGTCAGGCGCGCCGACACGCTTCACGCGCACCATTGTCAGGTGCGCCGACACGCTCCGCGACAAGCCAATCAACCAGTACTTATCATGAATCTTCAACCTGGCGACTGAATCTTTGCTCTCCATCATCCCACTCCATGGAGAGACTCGGTGTTGTGCACGCATTGAGTGACGGGGCTGCTCAGTGGTGATGCTCAATCCTCCCGAGCCGGATTAGTTCCCGTTTTCTTTTTGTTTGGGGCTTGTTCTGCTATGCCCTCAGCTTTTATTATGTACTACTTGCACTTGGACCGACCATGACTTGTTGTTGGATGCTTTGGTTGTTGCTTTTATAATTTAAAGCGGGGGAAATCATTTTTCGCAATGGTGATGCTCAAATGCTTTGAGCTTCCAATGGGACTCGTGCGGTTTCGTAGATTCCAGCCAGGGTCGGTCGTGCGTGCTTTCTGGACACAAACAGACGGGCCGATCTTTTCATGAGTGTGCGGGTGGGTCGGTTTCATTCGTTCGTTGTACCCGGCTTGTGATTACCTGGAAGCTCCGAACTTGCTTTTGTTTTTGGCGCGTCGGCGGTCTAGACTTGGTACCACGTAGTACCGACACGGCCAGTTCTGCAGGGATGCAGGGTTCAATGGACCAGCTGCTGCTAATCACAAAACAAGTCAATCCACTTAGAGTTAAATACCTGATCCTGACCGGCACAACGGGTGTTCTAAAGTGTATTGGTTGTTTTCCTCGAGTGGTGTTGCGTCCATGGTTCGTGCTGCATCGGCTTGATTCTTCGGCGAAAGCCTTTGACCTTTGGTGTTAAGATGCCACATGCACCTGACCTGCTGATGATGAGCTGCACCTATATTTCGTCTTTCCGAGTAAGGTACTTCCTCCGTTCCATGATATAAGAGTGCTTTTGACATTAATATAGTGTCAAAAACGCTTTTATATTATGAGACGGAGGAAATAGTACAGTAATCATTGTGTGCATCATTTTGTGCTCCTTTGGCGGTAGCATCAATCGTGCGTTCGCGTTCATTAATCGTAACACGAACATCGCGTCGTGTCGCACGGGAACTGTCCATGCATGCATTTGGACAAGTGAAGTCAGGGCGCTCATTTGGTCGTATCAGAGACATTCGCCGTTTGCTAAGCCCAGTGGAAATCGACGTTGCAAGCACGCCCAACTTTTTGACAAACGGAAGTTATAAAAAGAAACCTTTTGACAAACGGATCTGCCTTTGTTAGTTATCCTGTGTCCAGTCAGAAGTTTGCACTTGCACCCGCACACACATGCGTGTCGAAACAGTGGACGCGTGAGAGATATGCGTACTACTACCACGCACTGAGATAAGGAGATGAATTTACCCTTGATCCCTGACACCGTGTTGCCTCCCATGGCTGTTTGTTCCATGCACGGACCACGGTCACCATGTGTCGCGGTCCACCCTGCGCGTGTGCGGACTCCTATAATATGCGTCGCGCATCAATCCCACTGTGTTGCCGGAGCAGCTACCTCAAGGTTTTCAACGTGATCACATCAAGCGGAACACAGTGGAAGGGAACCGAGGGAGGCATCGGAGTCATGGAGCTGGAGCTGGGGCTCGCCGCACCCAACTCCGCGGGCCGGAAGCGGCGGTCGGCGGAGGCGTTCGGGGCTCCCGAGGCGGCCACACTGCCGCTCTTCGTGCGCGTCGCGACGGCGGCTGGGAGGTGACCAGCAAGCGAGTGCTCGATCGATCGTTCCTTGACCGCTCGTGTCAGACGCAAATGCACCGACAACGCACCATGCATTTCTGCTGTGGGTCCAAGCGACGTACGCTATATGTGTCGGAGGAAGAGGCTGGTTGGGTGGCCGCCGGTGAAGAGCTCGCAACGCCCGCGCAGCAACGAACGGCCACGTGGAGGTGGAGATGGAACGGAAGGGGTGCCCACCGGGAGGAGGCTCCACGACACGCTCCGCTTCATGTTCCCCTCCTCCACCGTTCACCAAGGTGATGAATGATACATCCGTCTCCATAATTCATTGACTTTCACTGACAAAACTCGATCCCTTGACATAATAACTTGACGCCCGCGCGTAGATGCACGAGACGCGCTGAACCGGGACGCCCACCGCCATGATAGTCGCACTCACACGACATTCTTGGTCACCTGCGAGGGCGATGACGTGGACAGACTGCTCGCCGGTGACGTGCCATCGGGGGTAAGTTGCCTCATTCACGTAGATGCATACGGCCCTGGCATCAGAACAATAGGATTTTTTTTTTACCATGCATCTATAAACTGTCCTACTAGCATATCGAACTGGCAACGGTGTTTAATTCATCACCTGCAGGGACTTTGAGAGGTCGGCCAAACGTCTCGAGATATACTCATAGGAGTACCAAAGTAGTCATGTAAACCGCCGCCCGTGGTAAGTTTGGCCGTCATGGAGCAATCGATCTGTAGGCATGTGAATGACGGTCTAGCTCACTGCATAATTTACGTTTTGTACCAACGTTCCTCCCCGGTACCAATATCCACACAGTCTCCGACCTAATTGACTCTGGAAATTGGAGTTGAAGAACTGGGTTAGTAAGATCAAACTTTATGCCACCAGATGCAGATGCAATCTTGAACATACCACTCAGATATGGTGGAGGTGAAGATTTTTGGGCGTGGGCTCATGAGAGGTCAGGGATATATTCTGTCAAATCCGCGTATCGTGCTCTAATGACTCGCAACGAGCGACAAGCTCTAGAGGAAGGGACGATCACTGAATCTTCAAAGATTGATAAACAGATGTGGGCACGGCTATGGAAGCTCAAAGTTCTGCCCAAGGTTAGGGTTTTTTGGTGGCGAGTACTCCGGGGAATTATACCGGTGGAAGCCACGCTAAAATACCGCCATATTGCGACCGAGGCTCGATGCAAGGTATGCAAAGATGCATATGAGGACATGTTTCACGCACTCATCAAGTGCTCTCATGCCCGCAGCTTCTGGACTGAAACTCGACCGTGGCTGAACATCAAGTTACCAGAACTCCACCCCCTCACTTGGTGCAAGGACATTCTGTGTGACTCCTGATTCGTGGAGGAAGACCGGGCCAAGATCATCACTGTATGTGGGCTATATGGACATCTAGCGACAATATAACACATGACAGGATTAGTCTGAAACCGGTTCAATCCTTAAAGCGCATTAGGGAAACTCTAATGTTATTGGAGCTACCGATGGAACATATCAGAACCTTACCTGGCTATGGACGGAGACCACGGGACCCAGACTACATCAAAATAAATACGGATGGGAGCGTGTCTCTGTATGGAAACAGAAGCGGGGCGGGTGGTGTTGCACGGACCTCCTCCGACCTCATTGCTACCTGGAGCAAGCCGCATGAGAACATCACGGATCCACTTATCGCAGAAGCACTGGCCCTGCGAGATGGCGTCATCTTTGGCAAGCTTCGGGGTTTTCGCGGGTGACCTTCGAGGTCGACTGCTTGGAGCTGGTCAGCTCTGGAACTCGCGACATTTCTCGCGCTCTCTTATAGCGCCTATCCTTCTCGAAATTGGAGGGCCGGCCAAATCGTTTGATTACTTTGACATCCATCATGTAATGAGACAATCCAATACCTCAGTTCACCTGTGTGCGAAACATGCAAGCACTCTAGGCGTGTCTGACTGTTGGATGAACTCTTCCCTTGGCTTCCTCGCGACTAGCCTCATGGCTGATCGCGCTGGTGTTGTTAGTGATTGAATAAAGCTCGATGATTCCCGCAAAAAAATAGTTTCTAATAATGAAGCACCATGGAGATGGACACGTCGCTGGTCATCACTCTTGCAACTTGCGGTGCGGTTTCGTACCGTACATACCGTACCAAAGCATGGGAAAATTTCTTGCTTCCGTCTCCGTAGTGCACGACCGTTCTGTACATGTTGCGTACGGAGCATGCTGAGCATACATATCCAGTCAGTGCTACTACTGTTCTGAAGATGCTGAGTGCACGCAGGTAGTGCCAGTGCACTATCATGTTACATTTTAATTTGCATGTGGACATTTTGTAATGGAAGGCTATACTAGTCCGTTCAGTGAAGTCTGATTTAAACTTTGAGTTTGTAGAGCTCGTCCGAGATGAACCCTCACCTTCAAATCTCTGAATCCATACTCTGTACTTTGTAATCCCGGTCATTTTTAACCTTAAGGTCGTATCCAAACAGGAAAGGGCCGGGATTGATGGATTAAGCAAAACATGTGTGTGTGTGTGTGGCCTACTTGTCTGTGGGAGAAATAAAGTGTGAGACCCACTTCTCAGCAGGAGAAATAAATAGCAAGATGAAAATGAAAAGAATAGGATACAGACCAGCGAGCAAGATCGAGCTCTGCCCCTGTTAACCATCCCAACTAACTAACTTTCGTATGTCTAAAAAAATCATATAGGATTGGCGCCTTCACATTGATTGACCTGCATGCACAACCGGCCGCCGCCGCCATGAGAGAGGGACGGAGCGGGCGTTGCAGTGTGGCTCGGGAGCTAGGACGGCGTACTCGACGGCAGTAGGCAGGAGCGGGCAAGTGCGGATGCACGACGGCTGCAAGTACGTACTCCAAGCTAAGTTAGCAATCCCAGCTTTTCCCAGAACATCATCAAATCCCCTCCTAGAAGAGTGTCAAGGCTAGAAACGACCGGGATTATGAAGTACTGGGTATAGACTTCAGGGACTTGGAGGTGAGGGTTCATCTTCGACAAGCTCTACAAATTCAAGGTTTTGCAAAACTCTAATCCGGTTCCATGGTCAAAACCCTAATCGCCCAGGCGCCGCCAGGCGCCATCATGAATCGATCTGCAGGCCTGTAGCTGACTATCGACCCCACTGAATAACCTACGTTTTGTACCTTCGTTCCTCCCCGGTACGTGTAGCTTTAGTTTGGCGCTTTGGTTTCGTACGTACATACTGTTCCAGAATCTCTTTCTTCCGAATTTCAAAAAAGAAAAAGAATCTCTTTCTTCCGTTTCCATAGTGCACGGCCGCGAGCTTAGCATACATATCCAGTCAGTGCTACTACTGTTCTGAAGATGCTGAGTGCACGCAGGTAGTACCAGTGCACTACCATGTCACATTTTAATTTGCATGTGGACATTTTGTAACGGAAGGCCATACTAGTCCGTTCGATCGGGACGACTGGTTGCAAACGTGACCGGCAGAACTGTTGAAAAGATAAACAAGTAGTAAATCGAATCTGTATGCTCTAGCTCTTTTTTTTGGAGGGATGTGTGCTCTAGCTCTACAAACACCCCTGTCCCCGATCGCCACAGCGCGCCGCTCATCGGTTGCAACGATGTATCCAACGTGAGATGCGGCGCACTTCTCTGTCAAAGAAAGATGCAGCGCGGTTCCAATTGGGCACTTGCAGAGAACGTCACATCGATCGGAGCCGGGCAGGTGCATGCACGTCCAGAGCGGCCGGACGACCGCTCGATCTGGGCCGTTGGGTGCGTGACGCCGACCGACTAAGTCGGTTTCATTCATATATATACTAGATGATGATAAACGTCAGCATCCCAATTTGTTGTTTTATGCTCTCGACAGAGCTCAGAAACGCAAGTTTACGCCGCCACCGAACAGGTCAAGCAAACAATCAGAGAACGGTCAGCGCCACTGTTTTCTCCGTCACGGTTTAGATGGCGCGCTTGGAAATTCTCTGAGACCTAGGTGGTTATCTATTGGTTGTGAGATGAGCTAAAAAATAGCATTCACACTACACATGCATATAGAAATAGTATATCAAAATACTAATTAGCTACTAGAAATAAATGCAATGTGCCATAAACCTTGTCTATTATGAACGCACGCAAATTTAACTGTGCCTTTTAAACTGTGATGGAGGGAGTAGTACCAGTGCAGTGCAGTAGTGTGTCACTTCTTAATTTACAAGCAGCTATTTTCTGACGGAAGGCCGGGCTGTTCTGCCCCGGACGACTGGGTGCAAACCGGACGGACAAAACTGTTTGAATGTTTGAGAAGGAGAAGAAATAAATCGAACGAATTGGTACAAAAGCTCTACAAACATCGCTCTCTGCGGTCGCCACAGCTCGCATCTATCCAAAGTAAGATGCGGCCGGCACCGTGCGTTCTCTTTCAAAGAAGAAGATGCAGCACCCCCTCAAAAAAAAAAAGGATGCAGCACGGTTGCAATTGCAATTGGGCACTGGCAGAGAACGTCACGTTGGAGCTGGACAGGTGCATGCACGTACGTACGTGCATGGACCGTGTGCGACGCAGACGTGCAGAGCGGCCGGTCGACCGCTCGATGTGCCGTGCAGTGCGATGCGTGCGTGCGCAACGCCGACCAGACGGTCTTCGCGCGTGCACGTGCGGTCGCAACAACGAACGCCAATTTCACATCCGGCGAACGCAGCTCGTTTTTTCTGTCGAGAGTGCATCTTTCCGGCTTAGTCTGCTTTTTCCGAAAGTCATCTAAACGCTCTTATATTTATTTATCAGGCCTTGTTCGGTTTGGCAGGGTTTGAAAAGGTTTGAAAGGGATTGAAGGGGATTAAATCCCTTGCAAATCAAAATCCTTCTTAAACCTCCCCAATCCCCTTCAATCCCTGTGGCAAGGGGATTAACCGAACATGGCCTTAAGGAAGTAGTTCCGTTCACCGATTTGGTGTTTTTTCTCGTTTCTACTCCATACTCTGGTGTCCAAGCTAGTGTGATGGTTTCTGGGTGAGGCATTAGCATTTCCTATAGAAAAAAAACATCTGAGGTTGTCCCGATCATGCACCCATACGAATCCTACAATAGTGCCAATCAACAGATCCAGCCCATAAAAGAAGAGAACATGATACGAGCGTCAACGCCGAATGTTAAGCTAGATGATACGCGGATCTCCGAACTCATACACAAACACACATGTTGCTTTCGGAATCTCAGCATCCCAATTTGTTTTCATCCCCACGACAGCCCAGGAATGCAAGTTTACGCCGCCACTGACCTGAGCCGGTCAAACAAACAATCAATCAGATGCATGGCCCCGGCCGGCAGCTTGTTTTGCCTGTTTGTTTCTCCAAATCCGCAGAGTTTCCCCGGCAGCTTGCTTGCTCACTCACCACCCACCTGTTTTGATCTTTACCCCAACTCGCACAAAACCTGATTGATGTCGACTCGAACGGCAATTACCAGACCCCATGAAACTTCTCACCAGCTGAACTAAACTTGTCACCCGGTTCAACGGGGAGCGATACGAGGTCGTCGGCGTCCCCCCACGCGCGATCCGGATAGTTCGGCGACCGATGATTGGCTCCATCCATGGATTTTCATGGACTCCCGTCCCATGCATGATTCCATCCACTCGGAAGAAAAATGAAACAAGTAGAGTACTCCTGGTGCGGCCGGTCGACACCTGGTCCGTCCACGGACGGACCGACTGCGACGTCCGACGCCACACGAATCTTCCAGGGCGGCTCCTAAGCGGCGTAATCAAGTGCCGACACACGCGCATCATTAGGCCGATAAGACGCAGCATCACCCACGCCACGCACTAATCCCCCGGCGGGCCCACGCTAAACCCAAACAAACCTCGTGAGCACCGAGCACCGGTCCACTCCACTGACGCCCATCATATGCCGTACACACGAGGCATCGCACGCCCGAGCGCCTGGCTCGCCCTGGCGGTGGCCGGCGCGCGGCAGCCGGCAAGGGGGCGGCGGGCCCGCCACCGCCTGGTCTCGTCCACGGCACGCCGACACGAGGGGTGGCGCACCGCGATACGCCACCGGCCACGTCGGCGGCCCACCACCGCCTAAACGCGGACACGAGGGGAGGCGCACCACGAGACGCTACGGCGGCGGCGGCTGGCTGGTGATGTTGCCTCTTCTTTTGAGGCGGGTGGGAACTGGGGCCTGGCCGTGTTCGGCGTTCCTTTCGAAAAAGCACACGGAATTGCACTGCCGCTGCCGCTACTTTCCTGGAATCCGGCCATGATGATGTGGGAATCAAGATGAAGGAACGGAGACGAAAGAGAGAGTGCGTGCATGGAATGATTCCTGAAGTTTTTGTTTGCCGGTATCTTCTTCCTTTACAAACACTCTTATATCTGCTGCAGGTTGTAGGTACATGGCCATGCACCTTGCTTAGTTGCATGCCCATGCCCATGCCCAAGCACGCGCACGCACTCACACGCCCCGAGTCTACTGCTACCAAGCTCGCCGTCGCTGACAGTCCAGGCCCTACTTAGTAACCCCCTGGCCGAGCTGACGGCAACGTCGCGGCTCCATTATTGGTCGGGTCGGCCCCCGAGCTCGCCCGGCATTTCACCGAACACCTTGCGTGTCGGATCCACGCTTGCTTCCCCATGCCTTCTTGCTCACTGAGATGGTTGATGCTCTGCTACTGCTAGCTAGCTCGCTGCTGATTGCTGCTAAGGACTAATTAAGACGCACTAGTACTAGGTATGTAGGCGGTGGTGGTGGTCGGAGGAGGAGAACTGAAGAATCGGCGGGGGTTTACTCGTCGTCGTCGGTGTCGGGGGTGGGCTCCCGGTTGAGGTCGGGGTTCTTGGGCCGGCGGCGCTGGGACGGCGACGGCGGGGCCGGAGGGGCGACGACGCCGATCCCGCCGGAGTGGAGCGCGTCGACGCGCGCGCCGACCTCGGCGGCCTTCTTGCGGATGGCGGCGGCGGTGAGGTCCCCGGGCGCGGCGGCGGGGGCGCCGTCGAGGAGCTGGTCGGGGAAGTTGAGGCGCGCGGAGCGGCCGCGGAGGTAGAAGACGGCGGTGTCGTAGGCGCGCGCGGCGGCGACGGCGGTGGCGTAGGAGCCGAGCCAGATCCGCGACCGCTTGTTGGGCTCCCGGATCTCGGCCACCCACTTGCCCCACTTCCGCATCCGCACCCCGCGGTACTGCCTGCCCGCCCCTCCTCCGCCTCCTCCCCGCCCCACGACGCCGGACGGCGGCGCGCGGGCCGAGAGCGGCTGCGCGGGCGTGGGGCGCTGCTGCGGCGGCGCCGGCGCCGGCGGGTAGAAGGCGACCGTGGCTTCCCTCTCCATGGCGGCGCCCGCGAACGCACCCAATTCGGCGGCGGCTCCTAGGGGGTGGGCTGGTTGGTTGCTGCTGCGGCGTGGGCGCTCTGCCGCTCTGTGTGTGTCGGCCCGGCCCCTCTCTCTCTCTCTCCACTGGTACTGGGCCTAGGGTGTGGCGGGGTGGGGTTATAAATAGAGTGGATTAAGTGCGTGGCGCGGCGCGGCGCGGTGGGGATTAGCGGTGTCGAGTTGGTGGGTGGGTGGTGGCGCCTGCCTGCGCGGTGGGCCCGGGCCCGCTCTCGGGCCCGCTCGGTTTGTTTGGGTAGGTGGTGGCGCCTGCCTGCGCGGTGGGCCCGGGCGATTCGTCGCCGCCTGCCTCGTCAACTTTGGGCGAACGGTTTGGTTTGTCCTGGCCTCCTGGGTTGTTTATTGCTTGAGCGGCTGCCGTTGGACGGTGGCCGGCCCGCCCGCCAGCTGGGTGACGGACTCTCACTGTGAGGCGGTGAGCGAGCGAGCGAGCGACCGACCCACCGGCTAGTGGTGACGAGTGGTTTACTGGTGATGGTGAGTCGTTTCTTCTAGTACCTTCTTCGGGAGGAGACGAATTTCGGGCTGTTTGATGCTACGCGCCTACGTCGGTCGGGCTAGATGTTTTTCCATCCCGCTTCGGGTCAATGGAACATTCTAGATTTACAGCTGCTGCTGCTAACCGTTTACCTGCCTCGTCGGTGTAAGTTTCGGGTCAACGGTTATTCGTTCTCTTGCAAAAAGTTTTCTTTCCAAAAAGACCAGACCTATCATAAATATTCACCAGAAATACAGAAGTACCTCAAACATAGGAAAAATTACATCGATGTTCATGGACCACCGGACAACCATTACCGTCACCAGGACGAGCCGCCGACATGCTGCTGTCATCGCTCCCATATCGGAGCTGGCCTGATCTTGTTGATGACAATTGGAAAATCTTCGTGCACGTGCTCCTAAGGGCATCCACAGTGTGTAGAGGCAACCCAGCCTCTAAGGTGGGTCCCATACACCTGCCTCTAATTTTAACCAAGTCCCCGTAGTGTGCAGCCTCTACTTCTTGGTCTCTAAATGTAGGCCCATATGGTATAAAATACATTGCTTTATTGAGCAGATCGATGGCTGAGACTGGCACACACGCGCTGACAAAAGGGCCCAAATGAATATTTTACTCAGTGGCAATTCTTAGTGCCTGCCTCTAAGCTTGGAGGCGCTTCCAAGCTTTTCAGTGTAGAGGCTGCACGCTGCAATGTATAGAGGCGGTCGCTAAGGTGTTAGAGGTGGGTATAGAGGCGGCAAAACGTTACATTGTGGATGCTCTAAAGACCAGTGTCTCGGATCCTGGAAGACTGGCCCGAAGAAGAAGCACCGTCATTCGTCCAAACGCCACCCTTGCGAGGACTAAAACCCTACCTATCTACTAACCAGAGCTGAGGCACCAGAAATCCCCTACCCGCCACCGGCCGCTGGGGCGGTAGGCTAGGGGAAGGGGGGATCCACGGGCTCGCTAGCGGAGATCGAGGGGAGAAAGGCTTTTCCTAGTCGCTTTGCGAGTGGGAAAAGAAATGTTCTGACTAACACCTTGCAAAATATCCTTGATTTGTGAAGGTTTGTTTATTCATTTCATATTCGACAAGTAAAAGTATACAAAAACACTAAAAATCTCACATTAGATTTTTGGTGATGACAAATTTGACTTTTTTTATGGCAATTTATATTGGCACGATGATTGGAAATTTTGTTTGCGAGCACGCCAATTTTTTGATAAAAAAAAACTAAGACATGTCATATTCGTCAACTGAACTTGCCACCATTGAAAAACATAATTTGCCATGAAAAATATTTGATTACATGGTAAAAAATCTGACGTCAGATATGTAATGGAGTCAGCGAACCCTAAAAAATATAAAATAATTCTGCGTATTAAAGTTCTTTGCTGCAGCTGCATACGAACTTTTTTGGGGGGAGAAAAACTTTCTATCTATTTATCAACTGTCAGAATAGTACAAAAAACACCAGAAATAACAAAATAAACCCACGTGCATAGATCACATAATGACGACTGCAACAACTGGAGCGAGTCGAAGGCACACCGCCGTCTTCGCCCATCTCTCATCGAGCCAAGTAAACCTTGTTGTAGTAGACAGTCAAGAAATTGTCATGTTAAGGCGTCGTATAACCAACACATCAGAACAATAACCACCCCAATGAAAAAAGATCCAAAGAATCTAACTTGTAGACACACGAATATAGATGAACGAAAATAGAATCCACGCGGATTCACTGAAGACAAACGCTGGCTAAATCCAGTGAGACCCGCCTGAGAAAAACCTCAACACGCCCTTCGATGGTGCTAGAAACACCACCAAAAATGGGGCTAGGCAGGTAGAACCTTATTCCATTTTAAGGGAGACGTCGCCCCCTTGCCTCTCTGTGCAGTACATAAACCCTAACAAAATTAAAAAAAAACATGAAAAACAATAGACGAGGTAGACCCATGGTGACGCCGGCAGGAGGCATGAGACTAGCCACAATGGGTAGTAACATAAATAGTAACATGTCCATGTTACTACTCTATGTTACTACCTCTATAGTGGGAAGTAACATATGTGTGATAACATGTAATACTTCATTTATTATGCTGTAGACTCATTTTGCCTAAGTATGTATAATGTTACTCATAGAGGGCAGGCCTGGCGCAGTAGTGAATTCCTCCCACTTGTGCCAAGAGGTCCTGGGTTCGAACCAGCCTCTCTGCATTGCACTTTGCAGGGGCAAGACTAGGTTTCTATAATCCCTCCCCAGACCCCACCTTGTGTGGGAGCTTCTATGCACTGCGTGGCTGGGTACACAGGTGTACCAGCCAACCTAAATTCTCCGTCACGCAGAACTCGCTGCCGGTCGGTCGATAACCTCACTATGGCTACCTACAACGAGTTCAGCAAGGACCATTCAGGTTGCTCCTGGTCATTAACCAGGAAATAGGTCCCCATCCCAACTCCCAGGTATTCCCGTACCGCAAGGAAATCAGGTGCACCGTCTTACTAAAAAAAAAAAGGGTCAGGTGCACCGTCAGGCGCTGGATTCTCGTACTGCTCATGGTGTATGTTCTCCTACAGCTGCAAAAATGGACTAATCATTCCCATTACCCAGGACGCCGTATCCTCTTTGTGCTGGTACTAGCAACGTCCCACTAGCGATTGGCCGGTACCGCTGGCTCGACGCCTTCCAGTTCCAGGCTTTGCTTGCACCGTGGCCCTAATGGGTAAGAACCCCTGGAAGGCTGGAACTCAAGTCAATCAACCCCTGGAAGATCATGATTTTCCTTCTTTTTTTCCACTGCTGCTTCAGGCTGCCCAAACCTGCTCGGTTCTCATGAGCACAGCCACTGGTCACTAGGCCCTACAAAGAGGTGCGCACTTGAGTCAAGCAACTGCATGCACCTCCTGGAAAAAAAAAAGCAACTGCATATACGTACATCTTTCCTCAGAAACTTACAGCACGTGTATAACGCAGAAAGAACAGAGAGAACATAGAGCATGTCTGTAAACAGCAGGCAGGCAGGCAGGCAGGCAGCTTGTCTTTGACCCACGGCATTAACAGTTTCAGGTTAATCTTCAAGGCACACATTCATGACAGTGCATCCACATTTTTAGCAATGTTCTCATCACACCATGCCACATTGCCACCCACCCTTTGCAGGACATGCCATTGCAAGCCTTCAGACACTCTTCAAGTATCATCTTTGCAACTGAGCGCCTGTCCGCTCATCTTGGTTCCTTCGGACTGCCTCAAGGGTGCACTTCTGTCCTGGTTAAGACTTTATCCAACTATGAGGTTCTCTCTTTCGCTTCCAGCTACTGCCCTAGGGGCATGTTTGTTATCCAAAGTGCATCTTGAATGTCAGGCGAGAGCTGTTCTGCTGATTTGAATTCAGTGGTCTTTTGGGATCCTGAAAAGCAAAATAAGTGAGTGAGAGTTCTTAACGGGATCTAATGGCCTAATTTTTTTTTCTGTACAACCACCGGTACCACCATAAGACACACATGACAGAATGTCACTGGGCCTGGTTTGTTGCTGGACTACTTATATTAGCAAGAAGATATTGGTAGGGAGAAAAATACTGGTTAAACGCACCTGTAAATGAGGGCTATTTGGTTTCAAATTTATATTCAATCCAAGCAAAACAATCCTCATACATATAGGACAAGACTTGAGCAGATATGAAAGTACAATTGTTTTTCATGTTTCCGGGTTTGACAGAGTTACAGTTCTACAATAGGTGTTTTGGCACTGCCTTACTGTTTCCCATTTCTCAAATAGCAGTTGAAACTTCATGAAAATAAACGATTAGAGGAACCTACTGTTTCTCAAATGGAATTTGTAACTTCTTGAACCAAAGGCCCCTGATCCAAGGGTTCCAGTATGCTGCAAAATTTGTACCTCAAGTTAGCCATTTTCCCCAAAACACAAGCAGGACACATATTGCCAACCTGCTTTCCAGTACAGCACTTATCCAATCGAGGATAAGTATGTGTGCCCAAAAATCAGCAAGGATGCCCATGTTGTGACAATTCCACCCAGAAGGTAATGGGCTGCCCCTACAGTTCATCCTTGTATAATGCTCAAGGCTCTAGCTGAATAGCAGGAGCAAATTTTAATGTGTTATGAGCCCAAACAATCTAACCGTTATGAGCCCAAACATAGATTCCATAGGTTCTTGCCAATAATAACGGCTGCTAAATAAAAACATTAAACTGAAGGACCAGACAAAACGAGCACCTGAGAGGAAAAGAAAAAGACCGCATGCAGATAATGAAGAGCTATAAGACTGAATGACTTATGATGCCTACAAGAAATCTTGAAGCCACCATTAATCGTAATGAAACTTTGTGCAAAGTTTCCCCCAGTAATGAGTTACCAACCCTTGTTGACTTATAGTGCCCCAAACATCCCACTACATTTTCCCCTGTTCATTTTTCTCAAGAGGTGGCCTTATGGGAAATTCTTTATAGGCAGGACAGGAACATTAAAACAGGAGTTCAGTGCCCCAATCTGGGTTAGTATTAATAATTCAAGATGCTGCTTATCCTACAGAGATTTGGTAAAATAGTTAAAGAAATCAAGGATACCAACTACAGAAAACTAACAAAAGGCCTAGCAGATGATATTGGTTCGAAACAACTGCATAGGGAAACTTAGAGGCTGAACAATGGTGATGATATAAAATGTGGTGAACATGCAATGTTGCTTATGGAGGTGACATTATGGAACTGACAAAAAAGGACAGCTGAAGCTATGATGTTCATGTCAACAGATTAGCGAGGGGTTAAGTTACAGGTACAGCTTACTTGCCAGAGAAATGGATACCACCTGAAGAAGGTTGGGTGATGATGTTCTCTTTATTAACGTGGATGAATGATCATCCAAGACCAAACAGAAGTGGCTCTGAAGTGAAGAAACAAGAGATACTGAAATTACTGGTTACTTGTGTGCAGAGCGGCACTGAGGAAAGCAATCAAGCTTTGGATCCTGAAGTAGTGCACGTAGAGATGACAAGAATTCAAGAACACAAGCCAGTGGTATTGTCTTGTTGATCAGTTGATCATTGCAGTATGGAGACTTCCCTCGTAGCGCCTCACAAAACCTGCCGCCTAGCAAGTCTGAGAATTGCCATATTGCCAAGTTCGTGAAATTGAGCAGTGTGACTGAATCGATGATAATGACTTAACTACTTGGCCATATGTTGGTCCTAACATTCAGAAGAATATTGGTATGAACCTGTGTAATCACTGCATATATTAATAAGAAAACTCTATTGACAATAGTCTAAAAAAACAAGAAATATTTGTTCAACTCAATTATCATACATATCTGCAAAGATTGTGGCACACAGTACAATCATAGCCAAAGGCTGAAGCAAAATGCACGCAACCCACAGTATCTTGTTACTAACCCTACAGTAGTTTTCTAGAGGATTGACTGATCATTGTATATGCATCGAAAGCAAAAGAAATACGCACACATATCCAATTGTTACCTGCCAATCCGTGTAAATCTCACAGATAACCATCCTCGTCCTCGTCGTCGCTACTCCAAAGCATGTCATCCTCCTTATGTCGAAGCCCCAATATACCATCAACAATGTCCTCTTCGGCAAATGCAGACATTGTTGTAGAACCAAACACTTTAGTCCTGCTTGTAACAATATCATCAATAACATCATCCAATTCATTTGTATCCCAATCCACTATGAACTCGTCATCATCTTGCTCATCGTCCTCTTCATATCTAAACTCTGGAACCTTCCCACTCCGCATCATCTCCTCATCAACCTCCCCATTTTGCACGCTGTCCCAAGGCAGCCAAATATCAGCAACCTTTCCGAGCGCGCGACACCCATCCCCAACCACAACCATCCTCAGGGCGGCAGCGCGTGCGTTACGCACCGTGTCGGTGAAGTCGGAGTCATCGGAGACGAGCACGACCCAGTCGACGCCGCAGGCGATGGCGTGCTTCACCTGGCGTTTGAGCGCCTGGTCGGCAGCCTGCGGCTTGTCCGGGACAGTGCGGACATGGACGCCGGCGCGGCGGAGCTCGGAATCGAGCCCGTAGCCGACCTTGGGGGTGAGGAGCTCCCGCGCGGCGTCCTGGTACTTGGTGTTGTTGGAGATGTAGCGCTCGCGGAACTTCTGGCGCTTCTTGCCCTTGAGGGAGCGGAGGCGGCCGAGCTTCTTGTTGCGCTCGCGCTCGTGGAGCTGGCGGAAGTGGCGGGCGAGGTCGGGGCGGGTGGGGAAGCGGCGGCCGCAGACGGCGCAGGAGTAGGGGACGGGCGGGGCGGCGGCGCCCGTGCGCTCGGCGCGGTCGAGGGCGCGGCGCTCGCGGCGGTCGGCGGAGACCCAGGCGGGGAGGTGGGTGAAGGCGTGGCGGTTGGCGAAGGCGGAGACGGAGTCGACGCGGCCGAGGAGGGACGCCGCCTCGCGGAGGGAGGTGGCCGCCTCGAAGGGCGGCCCGCGCGGGGGCTTGTTATCGAGGTCCCACAGCACCACCACCGTCGGGCTCCGCGCCGTCCACACGCCGTCCCCGCCGCGGAACATCTCGACGTCCGCCGCAGTGGGCGCCGCCGAGTACGGGTTCTCGGCCGCTGCCGCTGCCGCCGCCACCGTCGCCGCTCGGAATGGGGGGTCGGCGCGGAGGGATAGGCGGTGGGGGGCACGCTGGTGGAAGGGGGAGGGGTGGAGGACAGGCGGGTTGGGAGGTGGGTGGAGGAAGGAGAGTGGCGGCGGCATGGCCGGCGAGCGTGGGCAGGTCGCGCAAGGCTAGAGGTGGATAGGAGGAGACTGAAGGCGGAGGAAGAAATGAATAAAATCCGGAGAGCGGAGCGTCCAAAAAAAAAGTCCCATCAACGAAAGTGTCTTTCTCAAATGCTCATGATGAAAACAGTAAAAATAAAAAAAACTTCAAAAAATTTGAATTTTTTTGGCAAACTTTAAGGAATGTTTGGAGTGCTTGTGAAATTTCGTCAAGAAATCACATTCGTGATGGCATTTTTTTAAATCAGTGCTTCAAAATGTTCAAAAATATCATTTTCAGACCATCAATTTTACTGTTTCACAACTTCCATGAAGATGACTACTGGGCGCCGGCGCGCGGGCCGAAAGTTTTGGCCGGCCGGCCCCCAGCCGCCCAATACATACGTCCACACCCGTCCGATTGGATCCCGCATCGTCTTTTTTCTTTTCTCGTCCCATCATAGTGTCGTTCGCTTGCATCGGGCAAGACCGAGGCCTCCTCCTCCCCCCTATTTCGCCAGCATGCCTCGCCGTTGGTCGTCTTTTTTGAGCTGAGAAGAAAAAAAAACACAGGGAGCCCATGGTGGCTGCCCCCCTCTGCGTCGTGCAGCACGCGTCCGTCCCTCTCGCCGTCGACAGTAGCCTCCCGCGCACCGTGTCGGAGTAAATGACCACGGGTAGCCTAGCCGGCTCCCCCTGGCCCTTCTGAAAAAATTACGATCCGATCCGGCCCTCAAGAATCCAAGACGTGGGGCCGCCTTCCCCCTGCCGGCTGCCTCCCAGGCCGACTATCGGAAGGCGGCCCGGCTTTAGCCCTCATGAAGAAAGCCGCGGGAGGGCCGGCTCCAAGAAGCCGTCCACGAGAAGGCCGACTCCAAGAGGCCGGCTCCCACAAAGCGGTCAAGATCGTACCCTCGAAGTTTGCATCCACATAACGGCGATGTGACGGGGCGTGGCTACAGTAAAGCCTGCCACCCCCGAATCCCGAAGCACTCCTGGCATAGTGCGCCGTATGGGGTGGCCATGACCCGTCCGGCGCGACACTGTTGCCATGTTGACCCTGATGTCACCCACGACGGGCTGCCAGCGCGGCCCACGGGAGGTGGGCCCCTTCAGGCAGAGAGATACCCGAAGGCGGCCAGGCCTCCCCCAGTCGGCCCGAGACGGGGCCGGCTCCCCGCAGCCGGCTTGCCCCCTCCCTCGAAGGAGACGCCCCATTAAGGAGACAAGACGCGGTGAGGCTACAGTGATCGCCCGCCGGGCGGCGGCGCTGTAGCCACGCCCACCTCGGCGAAGCCCTCGTCACCAGGTTGAGGCAACAGTAACCAGCCACCGACAAGGCCCTGGACAGTGGGGCCTGCCTGTCGACCAAGGAACCGGCAGCCGGCGGGACCCACCAGCCGGCGGGCCCCAGCAGCCGACACAGAAGCCGTCGTGCGTAGACACAGACAGCTGGGCCCACGCCCAGCCGGATTACCATTGTACTCCCGGGGGGTGAGCCTATATAAACCCCCCAGGGCACCCATGCAAAGGGTTGATCTGAGCTAGTATTAGACACCACATAGAGAGGAGAGGAGAGCTAGCCGTGCCCTTCTTCTTCCTCTCGCCAAGCAGCTCAAGGAGCATCTTGTAGCCACTCGTTCATCTAGTGATCATGCGGAGACCCCGCAGAGCAGCAGTAGGGGTGTTATCTCCTCGGAGAGCCCTGAAGCTAGGTAAGATTCACCGGCGTGCATGTCTTCGCCCCATCCCGCTTCCAGGCACCGGCGACGTCTTACTGGCTCCCACAATGATAAGCCACCCGTTGGCATATGTCGCACCTACCACCCGACACACCGCTTGCTGGAGATGCCCACCCACCCTCCCCCTCCCCCCTCCACCCCAGCAAAAAACAGTGGCGGCGACTCCATGGCTCGCCGTGGTAGCAAAAGTAGAGATGGTTCCAGCAAACGCAAAAACCGCCCTTAATACCAAAAAATGGAGCCGGTTCCAGCAAATCAAAATGCCAATGGTAGCAAAAAATGCAAACAATTTGGCGCTTATTCCGGCAAAAAAACAGAAATTATGGTTGAAGCTTTTGCATCTACGGTTGAAGCTTTTTCTGTCGACGATTGATGCTTTTTTCATTGCACGGTGTCCTGGTTCTAGCAAAACTCGATGCAGGTTGTAGCAATTTGCAACACCGGATGCAGCTCCCGCAGCGCTGACGCCCACCCCGCACACTGACGGTTCCAGCAAAAACAGATGCCCATTGTAGCAAAACATGATGCTGGATGCAGCTCGGACGCCTGTCATCAATTTTTGTAGCATTTGTCGCAATATCCATTGTAGCAAAAATACGCCGCTGGTTGAAGCTTTTCTTGTCGCTGATTCCAGCTATTGCTTGCGCGCGGTGGTCGCTTAGTTTCGACTGCCTCGGTTGTAGCATGCCCCACTGACGGTTCCAGCAAATATGGTTGTCGGTTGCAGCTTTCGACTACCCAGTTGTATCATGCCTCGTCCTGTCGCAGCTCCTGTCGTTGCCGGTTCCAGCGCGGCCCACCGACGGATCCAGCTTCCCCATGGCCGGTTGTAGCCTTCTCGTGTAACGATGTCGTGTGCGGGTGGCAGAAGGGGTGGTCGAGGGTGGTTCGGCGGCCCCAGCAGCGATCCGCCTCGCGAGCGCCGCAACGACGACGAGGCCAGGAGCTGCTTCCTCCGCCCGTCGGTGGAGGAGTGGCGCAAGGATCAGGCGCGGAAACGCGACGCCCTCTCCCGTAGCGTAGGAGCATGGGCGTGGGCCAACTTCGACGGGCTGGCATGTATCTTCTTCCCCGCGCTCAAGCGTCTCCGGGTGGCAGAGCGCGCATGGTTTGACGCGAAGGAGGCCGCTGCCGCCGGAGATGAAGCTGCAGCGGCACTGGTGCTGACGTTGAAGGAGGAGTACGACCTCGTCTTCGTGCTCTCCAACTCGCCGATGGAGCACCACCTTGTCGTCAAGAAATTCGGTGATGATGATGCGTGGATATGGTTTAATTTCGTTTATGCATTCCATTTTCGTATGTCGAACTCCGATGATGTAATATGTGACACGAACTGCTAGTTTGAATATGCCATATGTGTTTGAGGGATCTGTTCTTTCTTGGTGTATGTTGTACCGCAACTTTTGTTTACAGGATACGCAGAACCGCGCCACTCCTCCATCGGCGGGCAAAGGGAGAAGCTCCCGGCATCGTCGTCATGGCAGCGCTTGCGCGGTAGCTCGCCGCAGCGCCCTCGCCCTCCTCAGTCGCCCCTCCCGAGTCCAACGCTCGACATCGGGGCGGGAGTGGTGTGCATGTACGCGTGGCAAAGTGCAGCCGGAGGCAAAGGGATTTCTCGCCAGAGGGAACGATTTGCGGTAGAGGGGGAAAGGTGAAATACAGGACGCGAATCCTAAAATCACGGTCGCTCCCGTATATATAGCGAAAACGCGGGCGGTTTACGGGCCGCCCATACGGGTCATTTTTACGGTATCTGAATTGGTCGCTTTTTCCCCACATCCTGTGTATCGGGGGTGGGGGAGGGGGGGGGGGGGTGTGTGGGGCTTTTAAGGGATTAAAGCTATGCTCTTGTTAATGTGTCGTTGGCATCGTGCATTTTGTAGTAGTACTAGATCATCGATGGCACAGGTTGCTGCGCCCATTTATTTGTACAATGAATGATAGAAATTTTGCTAAATATATGACCACATGAAACCATACATTAGTTAGTAATTTGAGGAGATCTCATATATATTCGGCTAAGGCAAGATTCACACATACGAATTGGCTTGGTATAACAACATACACAACAATTAAGATAGTAAATATGCCTACTCAGCACTGCCAAGACAAATAATAAGCAGAGATTGTATACATGGTACATAAATGGCATCTTCACAAGCCTCTACCAAAGGGCTACAATGTTTGGAAACAAAGAAGAAATAGGGGAGCCTTATGCATCTGGTCACAAAAATGTAAAACTCCCGTGGAGACAGCATAACTGATATAGCGAGCAGCATCATGTGCCAGATGAAAAACAAATGGTATGAGAACAAAAGTGATAACTGAAATAAATGTGGAGATGTGTAAAATGTCAGTACACCTAGCATGGATCCAGTACGTCCTTCTTGAAGCTCTCAAGCTAGATAGCATTACTTGGTTATGCGTTAGTACTGAAATAAATTTCAGCAAAGATTCGGTCAAATTTTATCACATGAAAACCTACATAATATCCTCTTTGACTACATAATATCCGTTCAACTGGAAACAACCAAACTTTCTACAATATTTGTTAAAAATATTGAGTAATAACAGTCTAGCCTGATTGGCACACTTCTTGTGTTCTTTCACCTGACACGGAGCCATCACAAGTTTGACTTATTACTAACACTGCAGTGAAACCTTGTCTGACGACCAAATACAATGTCTTAAATTTAAACTTGGCCAGACATATTAAAAACTTTTTATCTCTAGGAATTATATAGAGAGGAGACGTTCTAACCAAATAGACATTTACAGGAATCTTTAGCAAACATTGCTTTCTGGTAAATAATTTGGCATACCTTGGAACTGTAAAAAACAACATTTGTATTTATGACGAATGGGAAAATCAAATGGAACAGATCTTTGTGTTCGCGAGGCCAGCTTATAAGTTCAATCAGATTCACTGCAAATATTAGACAGTGAGTGTACTCTAGTAATACCACATGTACTCGTGAATTAGAGAGCAAAAATTAATACCTAATTTATAATCTTCGTGTAGTATTACTACTACTACTCATAATTGAAAAGTGACCACATGATTTAGAGATAGATAATAATCTACATAACGTGAAAAAGAAATTTTGGATGTTGACATATACTGCAACAAAATTCAAGATACTCATAGACTCTATTATATTGTACTCCCTCCATAAACTAATATAAGAGCCTTTAGATCACTACTTTAGTTATCTAAACGCTCTTATATTAGTTTACAGAGGAAGTACTTGATAATTTGCTAACTCCAGCATAAATAGCAATTCTTTTGCTGTCAGGCACATAATTAGCTAAGTACAAGAGGGGCGAAATCTAGGAAAGGAGAAAATGGTAAGTACTAAATGTTTCCAGCCGAGGGACTTCAGAATCATGTACTTATGCTGGAACCAAGTTGATGCTCCATTGCTATCTTAGCATCCATATCTAAAACTCAATAGGTGGTACATATTGGAGTCATTTGATTTATAACATGGAAGAAGTTGTTAAATTAGGTATTGCGATTACACAAAGTAATCGGTTACCTTGAGATTTAGAATAATAATATTAAATAGCTGACTGCATTCATATTAGAAGTTACAATATTTATAGTAACAGATTTATGATCTGTCAGATAGATGACCATCCTACTCTAAAAGTAGTTAAGTCAAAATATAGTTAAGGGATTGCCTATTAGTTCATCCACATGCAAACAAAGTGAATTCTTTAAGAATCTAGCAAAACTACATTATAACCTTTTTTGCCATAATTCCCGAAGCAACACATATGCATGGTGGGAGATGAGGTCTACCAACACATTGACATTGGTTAAAATAAACAACAATGGAACTTGAACTTATTTCATGCCTAATTCGAAGGAACAAAGACATAGAACAATAACAATTCTACCCAAAATATAATAAATATAAATCTTTTCTTGATGTGTAATTAATCATAAAATATTAACCCGTGAAATAAACAGGAAGGAATCAATACTTCAATAGTATAAACAATGGAATCACCATAAAATGATATAGATAGGAATTTGATTGGGGTTGAAGGGATTTCAAATGGGATACACATACATAGTAAAATGCTTAGCTGACACAAAAATCCTTGTTTATAACTGATTAGTGTAATAATCTTGCAACAGCAAACCAATACTGGCGGACAGTAACATTATCTTCCACTTGGAGCAAAGATTCAACTCTGCTTCATAAAATAAAACTCAGAACGGGCAACTTCTTGTATGCAGCACTGAAACATGATCACTAGGATACTCTTCGTGATTTTTCTAATTGGTTGTTTCAACACAAGAAAAGTAGAAGGAACATAACTAAATACAAGTGCATAACACAACTATGAGGATGATGGCATGATGCTACTAAAACTGAAAAGAGTAAGCCATCATTATATTTTGCAACAACCAATTAACTATATTAATTAAATGATACCATTGCAAAAGGAAAAGTGTTAGGAAGATCTACCAATACCTGAACAGTAGTTTTCGCCACAAAAAATTCCTTTACCTCATAGCAGAACGCTTTGACCTACAATTGGCTCTACCAGTACAAGAGAAAATTCATAGATTGAATGCAATATTGTCCGTGGGTGAGTGAAAGACAGAGAGAAACAGAGTTTGCAAAGTTGAATGAAGATGTTACCTTGGAGGAGGGAATTTGACATCAACATCTAGAGGAGGAGAGGGTGTCATCATGTGTATATAATCGCCCAAACCAAATCCCTTGATGCTGCTCATTGTAGCTCGTTTGTGCTGGTTGTGCACCCGCGAGAGGCTCCAGATCCACAAGGCTAGTGCCAGAAACATAGGGTTGGGCTGGATGGCAGCGACGGCAATGTTCCACCCTGAAGGACGGCTCTGAGCATTCCAGGTAGACGGAGAACATGTTGTCGAGGAGGCGAAGCAATAGAGATGGCCGGTGCCGCCATCTGGCAAGCTGGGGGTTGCCGATAGAAAACGAGAACGAGGGAGAGGAAACACTGCTCGAGGTCATGGTGGCGGCGGTGCGGGGAAGGCTACATCACGTCCAGCCGCCCGGATCGCCATGGCCGTCGCTCCGGGACCGTTCGTGACCTAGGTCGGCCGGCCATGGGAACAGCCGCCATGCGAAGGGTGTGAGAGGCGTTTGGTCTTGTGTTAGGGCATGTCTCTCTCTAAGTAGTTTTGGTGATTGATGACAATGCTTTTGCGGAATAATCGTGTGCGTTGAGTATTTCAAAGATTCATTCATTGGCACAAGACAATTCTTTCCCCTCGGAGCTTTAAGTGAAGACGGTGTAGTCTCTTTCGTTTTAGTTTTGGTGGACTTGAGTCGTAGGAGACACCATACTATCAAGAGGGGGTCCGCAATGGAAAGGCTAGGGTGGAATCAACACGTACATGTCATTTTTGCACCCCAACTCCTTTCTTCTCCTTGGAGTTTGTTGTTTCAACAGAAGTGGAGATTGTGAGGAGATAGCGGTAGTAGCGCCGCTAGCGCGATAGTACCGCCCATGGTCCTCAAGTGGCAGTACCGCTGTCCTACAGCGGTAGTACCACTTGGGCGCATCGCGGCAGTACCGTCCTGGTTCGGCACCGCTACCGCCTCGATTCGAGGAGGTCTTTTCTCGTGTCGGGTTGTGTGGCAGTAGCAGCGGTGTACTTCCTGTGAGCGGTAGTACCGCGGCTACCACCGCTACTAGTGCCGCCCATACCCTCTTTCTCTCCCCCGTTCTCCCTCTGTTTATTCTGCTCTCAGTCTCTGCGGTAGTACCGCTGGTGGTCGCGGTAGTACCGCTGCTACCAGCAGTAGTACCGCTCTACTGAGCGGTAGTACCGCTCTGTGCGGGCTGAAGAGGGGGTAACAGTTCGATTGGTTCCCCCACTATAAAAGGAGGTCTTCTTCTCCAAGTTAACCAACCTCTTTTCCCCCAAGCTCCATTGTTGCTCCAAAGCTCATTTTCGCCTGATCTCTCCCCCTAGCCAATCAAACTTGTTGATCTTATAGGGATTGGTTGAGAAGGCCTGGATCTACACTTCCACCAAGAGAAATTTGACCCCCCCCCCCACTAATCCCTTGCGGATCTTGTTACTCTTGGGTGTTTGAGCACCCTAGACGGTTGAGGTCACCTCGGAGCCACATTCCATTGTGGTGAAGCTTCATGGTATCGTCGGGGGCCTCCAATTAAGTTGTGGAGATTTTTGGAAATATGCCCTAGAGGCAATAATAAATTAGTTATTGTTATATTTCCTTGTTCATGATAATCGTTTATTATCCATGCTAGAATTGTATTGATAGGAAACTCAGATACATCTGTGGATACATAGACAACACCATGTCCCTAGTAAGCCTCTAGTTGACTAGCTCGTTGATCAATAGATGGTTACGGTTTCCCGACCATGGACATTGGATGTCGTTGATAACGGGATCACATCATTAGGAGAATGATGTGATGGACAAGACCCAATCCTAAGCCTAGCACAAGATCGTGTAGTTCGTATGCTAAAGCTTTTCTAATGTCAAGTATCATTTCCTTAGACCATGAGATTGTGCAACTCCCGGATACCGTAGGAATGCTTTGGGTGTACCAAACGTCTAAACGTAACTGGGTGGCTATAAAGGTGCACTACTAGTATCTTCGAAAGTGTCTGTTGGGTTGGCACGAATCAAGACTGGGATTTGTCACTCCGTGTAACGGAGAGGTATCTCTGGGCCCACTCGGTAGGACATCATCATAATGTGCACAATGTGACCAAGGAGTTGATCACGGGATGATGTGTTACGGAACGAGTAAAGAGACTTGCCGGTAACGAGATTGAACAAGGTATCGGGATACCGATGATCGAATCTCGGGCAAGTATCATACTAGTAGGCAAAGGGAATTGCATATGGGATTGATTGAATCCTTGACATTGTGGTTCATCCGATGAGATCATCGTGGAACATGTGGGAGCCAACATGGATATCCAGATCCCGCTGTTGGTTATTGACCAGAGAGATGTTTCGGTCATGTCTGCATGATTCCCGAACCCGTAGGGTCTACACACTTAAGGTTCGATGATGCTAGGGTTATAGGGGAAGTATGTATGCGGTTACTGAATGTTGTTCAGAGTCCCGGATGAGATCCCGGACGCCACGAGGAGTTCCGGAATGGTCCGAAGGTAAAGATTGATATATAGGAAGTGTGGATTTGGCCACCGGGAGTGTTCCGGGCATCACCGGTAATGTACCGGGACCACCGGAAGGGTTCCAGGGTTCCACCGGGAGGTGCCACCAGCCCCGGAGGCTTTCGTGGGCCAAGAGTGGGAAGGGACCAGCCCCTAGGTGGGCTGGGGCGCCTCCCACCAAGGCCCAAGGCGTCCTCAAGAGGAGAGGGGGCAAACCCTAGGGGCAGATGGGCCCTAAGGCCCACCCTAGGTGCGCCCCCTCTCTCTCCCCCTTGGCCGCCACCCAGATGGGATCTGGGGGCTGCCGCCACCCCTAGGGAGGGAACCCTAGGTGGGGGCGCAGCCCCTCCCCTCCTCCTATATATAGTGGAGGTTTTGGGCTGCCCAACACACGAGTCTCTCTCCCCAAGGCACAACCCTACCTCTCTCCCTCCTCGTCTCTCGTAGTGCTTGGCGAAGTCCTGCTGGAGTTCCGCGCTCCTCCACCACCACCACGCTGTCGTGCAGCTGTTGGACGAAGTCTTCCCCAACCTCTCCCTCTCTCCTTGCTGGATCAAGGCATGGGAGACGTCACCGGGCTGCACGTGTGTTGAACGCGGAGGCACCGTTGTTCGGCGCTTAGATCGGAATCGACCGCGATCTGAATCGCCACGAGTACGACTACCTCATCCGCATTCTTGCAACGCTTCCACTTAGCGATCTACAAGGGTATGTAGATGCACTCCCCTTACCTTTGTTGCTAGATTACTCCATAGATTGATCTTGGTGATGCGTAGAAAATTTTAAATTTCTGCTACGATCCCCAACAGTGGCATCATGAGCTAGGTCTATGCGTAGTTTCTATGCACGAGTAGAACACAAGTTGTTGTGGGCGTCGATTTTGTCAATTTACTCGCCGTTACTAGTCTTATCTTGATTTGGCGGCATCGTGGGATGAAGCGGCCTGGACCGACCTTACACATACTCTTACGTGAGACAGGTTCCACCGACTGACATGCACTAGTTGCATAAGGTGGCTAGCGGGTGTCTGTCTCTCCCACTTTAGTCGAATCGGATTCGATGAAAAGGGTCCTTATGAAGGGTAAATAGAAATTGGCATATCACGTTGTGGTTTTGGCGTAGGTAAGATACGTTCTTGCTAAGAAACCTATAGCAGCCACGTAAAATTTGTAACAACAATTAGAGGACGTCTAACTTGTTTTTGCAGCATATGCTGTGTGATGTGATATGGCCAAAAGAATGTGATGAATGATATATGTGATGTATGAGATTGATCATGTTCTTGTAATAGGAATCACGACTTGCATGTCGATGAGTATGACAACCAGCAGGAGCCATAGGAGTTGTCTTAATTTATTTATGACCTACGTGTCAACATAAACGTCATGTAATTACTTTACTTTATTGCTAACCGTTAGCCGTAGTAGTAGAAGTAATAGTTGGCGAGACAACTTCACGAAGACACGATGATGGAGATCATGGTATCATGCCGGTGACGATGATGGTCATGGCGCCCCAAAGATAGAGATCAAAAGGAGCAAAATGATATTGGCCATATCATGTCACTATTTGATTGCATGTGATGTTTATCATGTTTTACATCTTATTTGCTTAGAACGACGATAGCTTAAATAAGATGATCCCTCACAATAATTTCAAGAAAGTGTTCCCCCTAACTGTGCACCGTTGCGAAGGTTCGTTGTTTCGAAGCACCACGTGATGATCGGGTGTGATAGATTCTAACGTTCGAATACAACGGGTGTAAGCCAGATTTACACACGCAATACACTTAGGTTGACTTGGCAAGCCTAGCTTGTACAGACATGGCCTCGAAACACGGAAGACCGAAAGGTCGGACATGAGTCTTATAAAAGATACGATCAACATGAGGATGTTCACCGATGATGACTAGGTCCGTCTCACGTGATGATCGGACACGGCCTAGTTGACTCGGATCATGTATCACTTAGATGACTAGAGGGATGTCTATCTGAGTGGGAGTTCATTATATAATTTGATTAGATGAACTTATTTATCATGAACAATAGTCTAAGTTGTCTTTGCAAAAAGGGTTGTAGATCAATAGCTCGCGTTGTAGCTCCCTGTTTCAATATGTTCCTAGAGAAAGGTTAAGTTGAAAGATATTGTAAGAAATGATGCAGACTAGGTCCGTTGCCTGAGGAGTGTCCTCACTGCTACACAGAAGGCTTATGTCTTTGATGCACCGCTCGGTGTGCCAACCCCTCCAACATCGTCTGTGGATGTTATGAACATCTGACAGATACGTCCTGATGACTACTTGATAGTTAAGTGCACCATACTTTACGGCTTAGAATCGGGATTCCAATGACGTTTTGAACGCCATAGAACATATGAGATGTTCCAAGAGCTGAAATTGGGATTTCAGGATCATGCCCGTGTTGAGAGGTATGAGACCTCTGACAAGTTCTTTGCCTATAAGATGGAGGAGAATAGCTCAACTAGTGAGCATGCGCTCAGAATGTCTGGGTGCTACAATCACTTGAATCAAGTGGGAGTTAAACTTCCAGATAAGATAGTGATTGATAGAGTTATCTAGTCACTATCACTGAGCTACTAGATCTTCGTGATGAACTATGACATGCAAGGGATGGAGATGATCCCGGAGTTGTTCCCGGTGCTTAAGACCGCAAAAGGTAGAAATCAAGAAGGAGCATCAAGTGTTGATGGTTTAACAAGACCACTGGTTTCAAGAAGGGCAAGGGCTAGAAGGGAAACTTCATGAATGGCAAACCAGTTGCCGCTCCAGTGAAGGAACCAAAGGTTGAACCCAAACCCGAGACTAAGTGCTTCTATTGTAAGGGGAACGGTCACTGGTAGTGGAACTACCCCAAATGCATGGTAGATAAGAAGGCTGGCAACTTCAACAAAGTATATACGTGTTATTAATGTGTACCTTACTAGTACTCCTGGTAGCACCTGGGTATTGGATACCGGTTCAGTTGCTATTATTGGTGACTTGAAGCAAAAGCTATGGACTAAACGGAGACTGGCTAAGGGCGATGTGACGATGTGTGTTGGAAGTGTTTCCAAAGTTGATGAGATCACCATCGCACGCTCCATCTGCCTTCGGGACTAATATTGAACCTAGATAAATGTTATCAGGTGTCTACGTTGAGCATGAATATGATTAGATCATGTTCATTGCAATACGGTTATTC
The DNA here is from genome assembly GCF_018294505.1 of Triticum aestivum. Lineage (NCBI taxonomy): Eukaryota > Viridiplantae > Streptophyta > Magnoliopsida > Poales > Poaceae > Triticum > Triticum aestivum. Next base: position 86,550,125 of record NC_057812.1, on the reverse strand, counting down.
ATCTAAGTTAGAGAATAATGGTTATTCTGTTTACATGAATAATACCTTTCATGGTCATGCACCCTATGTGAATGGTTCATTGAATCTCGGGCGTGGTAATACACATGTTCACGCCAAAAGATGTAGAGTTAATAATGATAGTACCACTTTCTTGTGGCACTGCCGCTTAGGTCATATTGGCGTAAGATGCATGAAGAAACTCCATGTCGATGGATGTTTGGAGTCACTTGATTTTGAATCGCTTGACACATGCGACCCATGCCTCATGGGCAAGATGACTAAGACCCCGTTTTTAGGTACAATGAAATGGGCAAGTGACTTGTTGGAAATCGTACATGCTGATGTGTGTGATCCAATAAGAATTGAGGCGTGCGGTGGACATCGCTATTTTCTCATCTTCACTGACGATTTGAGTAGATATGGGTATATTTACTTAATGAAGCATAAGTCTGAAATGTTTGAAAAGTTCAAGCAATTTCAGAGTGAAGTTAAGAACCATCATAACAAGATCAAATTCCTACGATCTGATCGATGGAGAATTTCTGAGTTATGAGTTTGGCAATCACTTAACACATTGCGAAATTGTTTCATAGTTGACACCACCTGGAACACCACAGCGTAATGGCGTGTCCGGACGTTGTAATCGAACCTTATGAGATATAGTGCGATCTATGATGTCTCTTACCGATCTACCGCTATCATTTTGAGGTTATGCGTTAGAGACAGCTGCATTCACTTTAGATAGGGCACCATCTAAGTCCGTTGAGACGACGTCGTATGAACATTGGTTTGGCAAGAAACCAAAGTTGTCGTTTCTTAATATTTGGTGCTGCGATGCTTAAGGCTTCAGCCGAAAAAGCTCGAACCCAAAGCGGACAAATACATCTTCATAGGATAACCAAAGGTAATAGTGGGGTATACCTTCTATCTCAGATCCGAGGGCAAAGTGTTTGTTGCTAAGAAAGGGTCCTTTCTCGAGAAGGAGTTTCTCTTGAAAGAATTGAGTGGGAGGAAGATAGAACTTGATGAGGTTGTTAAACCTCTACTTCAACCGGAAAGTGGTGCAACACAGAAAGATGTTTCTGTGGCGCCTACGTCGGCTGAAGAGGAAGTTAATGATAGTGATCATGAAGCTTCGGATCAAGTTGCTATCGAACCTCATAGGTCGACAAGGATATGTACTACTCCTGAGTGGTACGGTGATCCTGTCTTAGATATCATGTTGGACAACAATGAACCCACGAGCTATGGAGAAGTGATGGTGGGCCCATATTCCAACAAATGGTTAGAAGCCATGAAATCCGAGATAGGATCCATGTATCAGAACAAAGCATGGACTTTGGTGGACGTGCCCATTAATCAGCAAGCCATTGAGATAAATGGATCTTTAAGAAGAAGACGGACGTGGACGGTAATGTTACCATCTATGAAGCTCGACTTGTGGCAAAGAGTTTTTCACAAGTTCAAGGAGTTGACTAAGATGAGATTTTCTCACCCGTAGCGACGTTTAAGTCCGTCGGAATCATGTTAGCATTAGCTGTATTTTTCTATTATGAAATCTGTCAGATGGATGTCAAAACAAGTTTTCTTACCAGTTTTCTTAAGAAAAAGTTGTATGTGATACAATAAAAGGTTTTGTCGATCCTAAGGATGCTAAAAGGTATGCTGGCTCCAGCGATCCTTCTATGGACTAGAGCAAGCATCTCGGAGTCGGAATATATGCTTTGATGGAGTGATCAAAGCTTTTAGGTTTATACAATGTTTGCTAGAAACTTGTATTTACAAGAAAGTGAGTGGGAGCACTACAACATTTCTGATAAGTATATGTGGATGACATATTGTTGATCTGAAATAATGTAGAATTTCTGGAAAGCATAAACGGTTGTTTGAAGAGTGATTTTCAAAGGAAGACCTGGACAAAGCTGCTTACATATTGGGCATCAAGATCTATAGAGATAGATCAAAACGCCTGATGATACTTTCAAAGAACACACACCTTGACATGATTTTGAAGGAGTTCAAAATAGATCAGTCAAAGAAGGGATTCTTACCTGAGTTGTAAGGTGTGAAGTTGAGTAAGACTCAAAGCTTGACCATGGCAGAAGAAAGAGGAAGGACGAAGGTCGTCCCCTATGCTTTTGTCATAGGCTCTATACGGCATGCCATGCTGAGTACCGCACCTGATTTGTGCCTTGCCACATGTCTGGCAAGAGGGTACATAGGTGATCCAGGAGTGGATAACTGGACAATGTCGAAAATTATCCTTAGAGGAATAAGGAAATATTTCTCGGTTATGGAGGTGATAAAGAGTTCGACGTTAAGAGTTACGTCGATGCAAGCTTTAACACCTATCCAGATGACTATGAGTAGAAAAAACTCGGATATTTATAATGGAGCAACCATTTGGAATAGCTCCAAGTGGAACGTGGTAGCAGCATCTACGATATGACATAAAGTTTTGCGAAGTACATGCGGATCTGATTGTTGCAGACCCGTTGACTATAACATCTCTCACAAGCATAACATGATCAAACCAAGAACTCATTGAGTGTTAATCACATGGTAATGTGAACTAGATAGTTAACTCTAGTAAACTCTTTGGGTGTTAGTCACATGGCGATGTGACCTTGAGTGTTAATCACATAGCGATGTGAACTGGATTATTGACTCTAGTGCAAGTGGGAGAGTGTTGGAAATATGCCCTAGAGGAAATAATAAATTAGTTATTGCTATATTTCCTTGTTCATGATAATCATTTATTATCCATGCTAGAATTGTATTGATAGGAAACTCAGATACATGTGTGGATACATAGACAACACCATGTCCCTAGTAAGCCTCTAGTTGACTAGCTCGTTGATCAATAGATGGTTACGGTTTCCTGACCATGGACATTGGATGTCATTGATAACGGGATCACATCATTAGGAGAATGATGTGATGGACAAGACCCAATCCTAAGCCTAGCACAAGATCGTGTAGTTCATATGCTAAAGCTTTTCTAATGTCAAGTATCATTTCCTTAGACCATGAGATTGTGCAACTCCCGGATACCGTAGGAATGCTTTGGGTGTGCCAAACGTCACAACGTAACAGGGTGGCTATAAAGGTGCACTATGGGTATCTACGAAAGTGTCTGTTGGGTTGGTACGAATCGAGACTGGGATTTGTCACTCCGTGTAACGGAGAGGTATCTCTGGGCCCACTCGGTAGGACATCATCATAATGTGCACAATGTGACCAAGGAGTTGAGCACGGGATGATGTGTTACGGAACGAGTAAAGAGACTTTCCGTTAACGATATTGAACAAGGTATCGGGATACCAACGATCGAATCTCGGGCAATCATACTAGTAGACAAAGGGAATTGTATACGAGATTGATTGAATCCTTGACATCGTGGTTCATCCGATGAGATCATCGTGGAACATGTGGGAGCCAACATGGATATCCAGATCCCGCTGTTGGTTATTGACCAGAGAGATGTCTCGGTCATGTTTGCATGATTCCCGAACCCGTAGGGTCTACACACTTAAGGTTTGATGATGCTAGGGTTATAGGGAAAGTATGTATGCGGTTACTGAATGTTGTTTAGAGTCCCTGATGAGATCCTGGACGTCACAAGGAGTTCCGAAATGGTCCGGAGGTAAAGATTGATATATAGGAAGTGTGGATTTGGCCATCGGAAGTGTTCCGGGCATCACCGGTAATGTACCGGGACCACCGGAAGGGTTCCAGGGGTCCACCGGGAGGTGCCACCAGCCCCGGAGGCTTTCGTGGGCCAAGAGTGGGAAGGGACCAGCCCCTAGGTGGGCTGGGGCGCCTCCCACCAAGGCCCAAGGCGCCCTCAAGAGGAGAGGGGGCAAACCCTAGGGGCAGATGGGCCCTAAGGCCCACCCTAGGTGTGCCCCCTCTCTCTCCCCCTTGGCCGCCACCCCCAGGGAGGGAACCCTAGGTGGGGGCGCAGCCCCTCCCCTCCCCCTATATATAGTGGAGGTTTTGGGCTGCCCAACACACGAGTCTCTCTCCCCAAGGCGCAGCCCTACCTCTCTCCCTCCTCGTCTCTCGTAGTGCTTGGCAAAGTCCTGCTGGAGTTCCGCGCTCCTCCTCCTCCACCACGCCGTCGTGCTGCTGCTGGATGGAATCTTCCCCAACCTCTCCCTCTCTCCTTGCTGGATCAAGGCATGTGAGACGTCACGGGCTGCACGTGTGTTGAACACAGAGGCGCCGTTGTTCGGCGCTTAGATCAGAATCGACCGTGATCTAAATCGCCACGAGTACGACTACCTATCCGCATTCTTGCAACGCTTCCGCTTAGCGATCTACAAGGGTATGTAGATGCACTCCCCTTCCCTTCGTTGCTAGATTACTCCATAGATTGATCTTGGTGATGCGTAGAAAATTTTAAATTTCTGCTACGATCCCCAACTGAGATAGCCCCAACCTTGTTTGTAAAGGTTCAGTCGCCGCCTTCAAGGGCACCAATACTGTGGCCCTAGTGGCTTCTTGGGGAGCATTGTGCCTCCACACCGCTCCAACGGAGACGTACTTCCTCTCAAAGGGAAGGAACTTCGATAACACATCCTCGTCTCCACCGGCCCCACTCTTGGTTATCTCTTACCTTTACTTGTGCAAGCTTATATTGTGTTGTATCCCTTGCTTGCTTGTGTGCTAGTTGTTGTTGCATCATATAGGTTGCTCACCTAGTTGCATATTTAGACAACCTATTTTGATGCTAAGTTTAATTTGGTAAAGAAAAGCTAACAATTGTTAGTTGCCTATTCACTCCCCCCTCTAGTCAACTATATCGATCCTTTCAATTGGTATCAGGGCCACGTCTCTTTATTAAGGACTTTGCCCATCCGAAGAGTATGGTTGACTCCTCAGACGAGGTGGAGGAGCACTCGGGTGTGAGTCCCCCTTTGGCTGCAGACGATGGGGGATCCTTAGTCTCTCGTGAGGAGTTCAATGTGGCCTTGGACACTGATACGTCTCCAACGTATCTATAATTTTTGATTGTTCCATGCTATTATATTATCTGTTTAGGATGTTTAATGGGCTTTAATTTACCTTTTTATATTATTTTTGGGACTAACCTACTAACCAAAGGCCCAGTGCAAATTGCTGTTTTTTTTGCCTATTTCAGTGTTTCGCAGAAAAGGAATATCAGACAGAATCCAAATGGAATGAAACCTTCAGGAGAGTTATTTTTGGAATAAACGTGATCCAGGAGACTTGGAGTGGACATCAAGAAAGAAGTGAGGAGGCCACGAGGCAGGGAGGTGCGCCCAGGGGGGTAGGCGTGCCCCCACCCTCGTGGGCCCCTCACAGCTCCACCGACGTACTTCTTCCTCCTATATATACCCATATACCCCGAAAACATCTAGGAGCACCACGAAACCCTATTTCCACTGCCCCAACCTTCTATACCCGTGAGATGCCATCTTGGGGCCTTTTCTGCGCTCTGCCGGAGGGGGAATCGATCACGGAGGGCTTCTACATCAACACCATAGCTTCTCCGATGATGTGTGAGTAGTTTACCACAGACCTTCGGGTCCATAGTTATTAGCTAGATGGCTTCTTCTCTCTCTTTGGATCTCAATACAAAGTTCTCCTCGATTCTCTTGGAGATCTATTCAATGTAATTCTTTTTGCGGTGTGTTTGTCGAGATCCGATGAATTGTGGGTTTATGATCAAGATTATCTATGAACAATATTTGATTCTTCTCTAAAATCTTTTATGCATGATTTAAATATCTTTGCAAGTCTCTTCGAATTATCAGTTTGGTTTTTGGCCTACTAGATTGACCATTCTTGCAATGGGAGAAGTGCTTAGCTTTGGGTTCAATCTTGCGGTGTCCTTTCCTAGTGACATCAGGGGCAGCAAGGCACGTATTGTATTGTTGTCATCGAGGATAAAAAGATGGGGTTTATATCATATTGCTTGAGTTTATCCCTCTACATCATGTCATCTTGCCTAATGCGTTACTCTGTTCTTATGAACTTAATACTCTAGATGCATGCTGGATAGCGATCGATGTGTGGAGTAATAGTAGTAGATGCAGAATCATTTCGGTCTACTTGTCGCGGACGTGATGCCTATATACATGATCATGCCTAGTTATTCTCATAATTATTCACTTTTCTATCAATTGCTCGACAGTAATTTGTTCACCCACCGTAGAATTTGCTATCTTGAGAGAAGCCATTAGTGAAACCTATGGCCCCCGGGTCTATCTTCCATCATATTATTTCCATAGCAATTTGCTATTTCTATTACCGTTTATTTTTACAATCTTTATTTTCCAATCTATATCATAAAAATACCAAAAATATTTATCTTATTATCTCTATCAAATCTCACTTTCGTAAGTGACCATGAAGGGATTGACAACCCCTTTATCGCGTTGGTTGCGAGGTTCTTGTCTGTTTGTGCATGTACTAGGTGACTTGTGTGCTACCTCCTACTGGATTGATACCTTGGTTCTCAAAAACTGAGGGAAATACTTACGCTACTGTGCTGCATTACCCTTTCCTCTTTAAGGAAAAACCAACACATGCTCAAGAGGTAGCAGACACATTGAGAACCTCCATGACGGCCGAGGTCAAAGGCATGCTTAAGAATTTTCTTGATGGTCTTAAAGTTTCCACCGCACCGTTGGAAGTGGCCGATCCCACTAACAAGGTGACGTATGCTAACTCCAACAAGGGGGAAGGTACTAGTGATCAAGTTCCTTTGACTAGTGGTAGAAGTGGAAATGGCATCTTTGCCCATGTTGAACCAACAATTACTTATGTAGGACCGGTTCCCTCCACGCATATGAATCATGTTGGTCCTCCTCCCAAGCTTGTGAAAAATGAGGATTTTGTCGCTTGGGTCTATCGCTTTAAACATCATTTAAATCATAGCTCTACTAATCTTTGGAAAATTATTGAGCAATGTTTCTACCCACACGACCCAAGCAACTTCACTCCTAGAGAAGCCATAGATCATCAATTCAACGAGTCCGCTCTCTTCATTTTCCAAGAAGCAATTCCACCAGAAGATATTGCGCATCTCTGTCCTTTCATCGTGGCCAAGGAAGCATGGCAACATGTTGTTTCGATTTAGAAGGGAAGCACAAGCATTCAACGCTCAAACTTTGAAGTGGTGCAAGATGAAGCCGATGAGTTTGCAATGAATGAAGATGAAGAACCTCAAGATCTTTACCGGAAGTTAACCACTCTTGCGGTCTCACTCCAGATCATGGGGGCAAGGATATAGATGACAAGTGGATCAAGCGCAAGTTTCTCAATGCCATGGTGCCTTACCATAAGGCCATGTCCTCCGTCATCCTTCAAAGGCCAGACTTTCATGCCTTGTCCTCCAGTGAAGTGTTGGATGAGTTTGTTGCAATGAGGATCTTGGACAAGACCGCCGATAATGCGACATTGCGTTCTCAATGAGCAAAGAAGCCCAACCTTGCTTTGAAGGCCAAGGCTAGTGTGGAAGAAGCGGGTGAAGAGGAAGAAGAGGAGTGTAGCCCTGAAGATACAAAATATGCTTATCATGAGCACATGTGAAATGATCGATACGGTCGACTAGGGGGGGGGGGTGAATAGGAGACTACAAATTTTAATCTTTCTTGTAGATTTTAAGGCTTAGCGGATAAAAGAGTTCACTAGATATGCAACTAGGTGAATGCAACCTATATGACAAGCAAGCTCCAAGAAGTAAAGCTAGGCAACAAACTACTTAGCAAGCCAACAAGCATATAACAACAAAGAAAGGTGCATGAAAGGATTAACCACAAGTGAGATGAGGACGCGGATTTTAACCCCAAGTTCACTCTTCCTTGGGGAATAGCTAATCTCCGTTTGGAGCAGTGCCGGAGCCAAAGCTTGTGGAATGCCACCAAAGGCTCACCGTATTCTCCTTCGAGTCACCCCCAACGGATGAGCCTCGAACCACTCGGGGTTGGTCTTGAAGGCGACCACCACACCTTTACAAACTTCTCCGGAGTACACCACAAGCAAGGAAGCTTCCGGAGGAACCTCTAACCGCCTAGGAGCCCAAGCTCCAAGAGTAACAAGTCAATGGGGAAGAAATGTTGCGGGGACGCGATTTGGTTTGGTCAAGTTGTAGATCGGGTCTTGCTCTCCCAATCCCCAAAGTTTCAACAAGTTTGGGTGGAGGGATTGAGAGTATTGAGCAAAATGGGGTGTAGCAATGGTGGAGCTCAACAAGACATAAGGGTTAAAGGTTGGAGGAGGAAGAAAGGCCTTTTTATAGCGTTCATGGGCTGGTGGGGATTTCTGCCCGTTGGACCCCGTGCGCACGGGCTAAGTCAGCCCCGTGCGCACGGGGTATCCAGAGACAATCGCACCACCCCATGCGTACGGGGGTCAAAAGACCCCGTGCGCACCGGGTATCTAGAGAGTTACGCAGTACCCCATGCGCACGGGGGTCAAAAGACCCCGTGCGCACGGGGTACCCAGAGAGTTACCCAGTACCCCATGCGCACGAGGGTCAAAAGACCCCGTGCGCATGGGGTACCCAGTAACTTACTGTTGCACCTTTCTGAGTACCACAACACACACACTAGGTTCATATGAGGTGGTTGGAGTGGGAAGGGTAAGAGAGTAAGGCTCGGAAAAGGCATTCCCACACAACATTTATCCACACAGACCCCTCTTAATAGTGCCGTCTTTCCTACGACTCGAAGCAAACCAAAACTAAACCTTCGAAGCGTCGAAAGACCACGCCTTTGTCCTTTTTGAAATGGGGGGTCGCACATCTCCATCGCAGGCACTTAGAACCAATAACCTGAGATAAAATTTAGCAACCGATATTAGTTCAACTAACCACATTGTCATCACACCAAAATATAGCTTAAGTGCCATTAGCACTTTCAATCTCCCCCTTTTTGGTGCATTGATGACAACGTGGTTAGAGCATGGCAAAGAGGATAAACAGATAGAAGGCCATGGAACAAATAATGATCATGATAGCTCCCCCTATATGTGTGCCCGAAAACAAGAATGCATCTAGTACACCCATAGGAGGTTCGACCAAGATCATTATTGATAAGTCATGAGATTCATCAAGATAAACCTATAACGGTGCCTAGATCTCATGACACAGTGTGGTGAGCAAATAATGTGAGACCCAATAAGAATAAGAGGATAATAGCAAGGTTCAATAATAAAGCTAGAGTCTCAGAATAACGCTAGAGGCTCACAACCACACAGACGGAAAGGAAATAAGAGTATCTCAAGCCAACTAAAACCAACCAACAGTGAGAAACACGAGGCTTGAGATCTCAACACACCCACGAACACACAACCACACACACCACCTCTCCCCCTTTGTCATCAAGACAACAAAAAGGAGAGAAATGGTGACACGAGACCCACTAGACAAGAGGAGGAGCACTCGAGGCATCATCATCATCATCAAAACGCCACCCGGCCATTGGGAAAGACCGAGCAGTGGCCTCACTATCGACGTCCTCAGAACCTGGACCGACCTCCTCACCAGCAGCAGCCCTTGCTGCCTTCTGCTCACGCCGAACAAGCTTCTCCTTGTTGATTTCCTTGATCTGACGACGCTGAATCGACTGACACATCTTGAACATGTCGCTCAAGGTCTTGAACAGCGACTTCTTCTCTCCCTTGGCAAAGATGGCCTCAGAGCCAATAGACTTGGCCTTACCATGAGGGATCCGTGCAGTAGAGGACATGCCTGGAGTGTAAGTAGCACAATCCTCAGGCCTAGGGTTGCGCCCCTTCTTGATGGGCACATAGGGAGCAGGAGCAGCTGGGGTCCAGTTGGAGTTGCACTTGGGAACAACAGTCTTGAAGCTAGAAATGTACTTTGCTAGACAGACGGTCTCAATCAACGCCTGTATGAAAGGAGCATAGATCAAAGACTTGTTCTCTTGTACACACTGACGCAGCTCGTAGTACATGAAATCCAGAACATCCACTTTCTTCTTTTGATGAAGATACACAAAGACATCAAGCATGGAGCTCCAAATGTTATGGGAATCCCCGGCCTTTGGAGTGAGGGTATACCGCAGGATATGGCGCATGGTGTCATAGAGGGGCAAGAGGTCTTTGATTGACCTAGTGACAAACGACTTCTCTTGTTTGTAAGCAAAGGCAATCTCATCCTTAGTGCGTTGCCCACTTTCTCGAACAATGCCAAACTCATCAGAAACAGTCTCTTCATCCATGAATGGGTAGGGAATGATCTCGGAGAACTTTGCCATAGGAGCTGAGCACTGATACGTTCCGGACATCCATGTGAGAGTGTGAGCAGAATCATTGGAGAAGTACAGAGTGGCAAAGAACTACATCACTAGATCTTCATTGTAGGTGTGGTTGAAGGTGACAAACGGAATCAGACCCAGTCGCCCAAGAGCGGAGTACACACCGGGATACAGATGATCATTGTCGCACAAACTCTCAGTGTTGACTTGCTTGTGAGGAGCAAACTTCTTTGACTTGGTCATAAGAAGCTCATGATAGATTCTTTGCTGAAACCCATTCTTGAAAAGGGGATCCATTCCCATACTCGTGGCCTTAACATACGGATGGTTCTGTCTCTCAGCCCAGATCTCTGGCTTGGTCCACTTGACAAGAGGCATATTCCGGAGGTCACGCCTGCCCGGAGTGGCTTCCTCTGGACTAGACTCCTCTTCCTCTTCTTCATCTTCCTCACCATGATCATCTTCTTCATCTTCCTCACCACGATCCTCTTCTTCTTCTATCTCATCATCTTGTGAGTCATATTCTTCCTCAGATTCATCGGAAGCCTCAACAACGGGCCACTTTGAGGCTGCACAGCGAGCACGACCCTGACCTGTCCTAGACCCCTGACCCATGCCTTCAGACGACTGACGACGAGCAATGGTGAAGTCCTTTGATCCTCCTTTTGCACGCTTGCGATGAAGCTCAGACCTCTTGTCAGCGGAGTCTTAAACACACACAAAAACCCAACAACACAAAGCACGAGGCACAAATGAGTACAAGTGCAAGGTAAATGGAAAGGAGATAGACAAAAGTCTAGGCAATAGTTCCTGGATAATCCATGCACATGGGGGTTTAGACCCCGTGGGCACGGGGGTCCCGTGCGCACGGCACATGACCGTGGGCACGAGGCCCCGTGCGCACGGGGGTCAAACACCCCATGGACACGGGGGTCTCCCAGCGGCAGCCACTACCAGAAAGAGCTCCGGGAGTGGGTGCAGCAGAGCGACCAACGGATCTAAGCACTAGACTTCTATCTACAAACTAGTTGAGGCCAAACGAATCTAGGGAGCAAAGAAACCCTAAAGCTAGAACAAAAGAAGGGAACTCAAGGAGATGGAACAAGAGGAGAGGACCAACCGGAGGAGGACCCCATCAGGATCCAGATCCATGGAGGAAGAACTCCGACAAAGCCTGGAGGAGCTCCGGCGAGTGGAGGCAACGGCGGCGGCGCTGGAGGCTTCCTGGGGAGTGGAGGGGGCGAATGGGTGGGAGTGAACCCGAGCCCCTCACACCCACCTCTTCAGGACCAGAAACCGCAGACCCCGTGCGCACGGGCTAAGTGAGCCCCGTGCGCATGGTACAGAGCCCGTGGGCACGGGGCCCCGTGTGCACAGTACAGGCCCGTGCGCACGGGGTATTCAGGAACTTTGACATGAGTGGATCTTTAAATACAGGGTTTAGTGTATACTCTTTCCCCTACTTCACAAGGCACTCGGTCTACGTTTCTGAACACGCGGCGAGGAAAGTCCTATCACTATGGAAAGGGTATATGTGGACCACTTGTACCAAAAAGAAGCGAGGAGAACCAACCAAAAAATAAAAGAACCACCACACCACACACACGAAACAAACACGGACAAGCCTCAAGCGAGGGCGGTGGCACCGTGAAGATATGAACCTTGGGCCCAAGACCAATACTCATCTTTGAAGCACAAGTACCACCTAAAGTGGCTTATGTGAAAGATTGTGTTTGTTTTATGCACTTCTAGGATAAGATAGCTCATGAGTTGAGCTAGCTCCCCCTAGACATGTGCCTACATCTAAGCAAGATAGTACATGAGTATGTGTGAGCGAGCAAGAGTTTCATCCGAAGTTACTAATATCCACGATATTTAGCTCATGCCTTAACTCGTGGAATCTTGCTTCGTCAAGGGGCTTGGTGAAGATGTCTGCTAGTTGATTCTCGGTGTTGACATGGAGTAACTCAATGTTTCCCTTGGCCACATGATCTCTAATGAAATGATGACGAATCTCAATATGCTTGGTCTTGCTATGTTGAACCGGATTCTCGGCGATCTTGATGGCACTTTCATTGTCACACCAAAGAGGCACTTTGTCACATTTGACACCGTAATCCATCAAAGTTTGCCTCATCCATAGTAATTGGGCACAACAACTTCCAGCAGCAATATACTCGGCTTCGGCTGTGGAGAGATATATACAATTTTGCTTCTTTGAAGACCAACTTACCAACGATCTCCCTAGGAATTGACATGAGCCGGATGTGGACTTGCGATCAACCTTGTCTCCGGCCCAATCCGAATCCGAGTAACCCATTAACTCAAATGATGATCCCTTGGCATACCAAAGGCCCAAGTTTTGGGTATGAACCAAATATCGAAGGATCCTTTTCATTGACGAATAGTGGCTCTCCTTAGGAGCGGATTGAAATCTTGCACACATACACACACTCAACAGAATATCTGTCCTAGATGCACAAAGGTAAAGCAATGAACTGATCATAGAGCGATATACCTTTTGATCCACTTCTTTACCATTTGGATCAAGATGAAGTTGACCATTTGTGGCCATGGGTGTCTTCATTGGCTTGACATCTTGCATTTTGAATCTCTTGAGCATGTCTTGGATATAACGAGATTGATTGATGAAGGTTCCGCCTCTCAATTGCTTCACTTGAAAACCGAGAAAGAACTTCAACTCTCCCATCATGCTCATCGCAAATTCCTTAGTCATAAGATTCTCAAACTCAACGTTAATAGCATGGTTAGTTGACCCAAAGATAATATCATCAACATATATTTGGCAGACAAACAACTCTCCTTTTACCCTCTTCGTAAAGAGAGTGGAATCTATTACCCCAATCTGGAACCCCTTCTCACTTAGGAACGCCGTAAGGTGATCATACCAAGCACGAGGTGCTTGTTTGAGTCCATAGAGTGCCTTATGGAGTTCATAAACGTGAGAGGGATGATCGGGGTCTTCAAAACCGGGAGGTTGCTTGACATACACCAACTCCTTAAGAGGACCATTAAGAAATGCACTCTTAACATCCATTTGATATAATTTGAAATCATGATGAGAGGCATAAGCAAGCAAGATGCGAATGGATTCGAGACGGGCAACGGGGGCAAAAGTTTCACCAAAATCCAAACCTTCAACTTGGGTGAAACCTTGTGCCACTAACCTTGCCTTGTTCCTTATTACTTGTCCATATTCATCTTGTTTGTTCTTGAAAATCCACTTTGTTCCAATGACATTATGAAATTCCTTGGGTCTTTCTACAAGGGTCCACACTTTGTTTTGTGTGAAGTTGTTGAGTTCTTCATGCATGGCATCTATCCAATCCGGATCGTCAAGGGCATCTTCCACCTTAAGGGGGGTTCAACACAAGAGACAAACGAGTGATGTTCACAAAAGTTTGCCAAACGCCTACGAGTAGTTACCCCCTTTTTGATGCTCCCGTAGATGTTCTCAGTGAGGTGTTGAAGATGTTTTAGCTTGGCGGCCACTTTTTGCTCTTTGCGGTCAAGCTCTTCTTCACTTGGTTTTGGACTTGATGAAGAAGCTTGCCCTTGAGATTGCTTTAGCCTTGGAGACACTCTTCTCTTTTCAACCACAGGTTCTTGCTCAGTAGGAAGTGATGACGATGAAGACACTTGTGGTTGGGGTTGATCTTGATCTTGATCATGACTTTGAGCTTAATCTTGAGCCTCAACGATTGGTTCTTCATTATTCGGAAGAGTTTGCTCTTGATCTTGCTCAGGAATATGAGGGTCTTGATCTTGTTCTTGGATAGGTTCATTACTTCCCAAGGCATCTTGTACAAGTGGTGTCGGTGATGACTTCCCTTGTGGAAAATCCTCAAGAGGGGCTCTTACTCCTTCTTCTTCTACTTGGACATGGTGTGTTTCTTGTGGGAGAATGTGGCCTATCCCCATTGTCCTTATAGCTTGTGAAGGAGCCTCATCACCTACAACACTAGGAACAATTTGCTCCATGCGGGAGCCGTTATCTTCATCAAACTCCACATTTACCGTTTCCTCAATGCGTCCGGTGGATTTATTGAGAACTCGGTAAGCATGAGAGTTTGATGCATATCCAACAAATATGCCCTCATAAGTTCTAGACTCAAATTTAGCTAACCGGGATTTTTTTTAAAATGAAACACTTACAACCGAATACCCGAAAGTATTTGACATTGGGCTTTCTCCCAATTAGGAGCTCATAAGGGGTCTTGTTCTTGAGCTTGCGAAGATAAAGCCGGTTTGAAGCATGGCACGCGGTGTTGAGGGCTTCTGCCCAAAGCTTGTATGGTGATTTGTACTCATCAAGCATGGTCCTAGACATCTCAATAAGAGTCCGATTCTTCCTCTCCGCAACACCATTTTGTTGGGGAGTATATGGTGCGGCATATTGGTGCTTTATCCCCTCTTCACTCAAGAATTCATCCATTGTATAGTTTTTGAACTCGGTGCCATTGTCACTTCGGATTGCCTTGATCTCACAATTATGTTGACGTTGAGCTTCTTTGGCAAAGTTGATGAAGGTTTCTTGAGTTTCATCTTTAGTCTTGAGAAAGAACACCCAAGTATATCTTGTGAAGTCATCAACAATGACAAGGCAATATCTCCTTCCTCCCAAACTATCATATGTTGGAGGCCCAAATAGATCCAAACGGATAAGCTCGAGGGGCCTCAAGGTGGTGATGATAGTCTTCACCTTATGAGCTTTTTCATGAAGCTTTCTGGCAATGCAAGCACTACAAGGACGATCTTTGGCAAAAGACACATTGGTTAGTCCAAGCATGTGCTCCCCCTTTAAGAGAGCTTGTAAATTTCTCATGCCCATGTGGGCTAGCCTATGGTGCCATAGCCACCCCACGTCAGCCTTGGCCATTAGGAATGTTGCAAGATGAGTTTTCTCTTTTGATAAATCAACCACGTAAAGGTTGTCTTCAACATGCCCAACAAAGACCACTTTGATATTGCTCCTCTTAAAGACGGTCACATGGAATTCACCAAAATGTGAATCATATCCGGCACGAGCCAATTGAATAGTTTAAAGTAAATTGTAGTGAAGGGATTGGACAAGCATGACATTTGCAAGAGATGAATCATTAGAGATTACCACCTTGCCCAAACCCAATACCTTTCCCTTGCTATTGTCACCGAAGGAGATGTTCGACGAGGCCTTGAGTGAATCAACGAACTCCACAAGCATCTCCCTTTCTCCAGTCATATGATTGGTGCATCCACTGTCGATCGGCCATTGAGTTCCACCGGAGACATAGTCCTACAATAATCAAGCTTTGGTTATAGGTACCCATTTTGCAATCGGTCCTGGTGAGTTAGCAACAAGGGTCTTGGGAACCCAAATAGTCCAAGCATAATCATCATAGTTAGTTCCAACAAATTTTGCAAAGGTATAGCCATCATCTCCTCTCATGAGAACATATGATGGATTGTTCTTGCCGGCAAAATTCTTGGGAATAGCCTTGTCCCTAATGACCTTACCATTCCCAACACCCTTCATTTCCTTCTCCTTCTCCTTGTGCCCTTCTTGCACAAACACTACCTTTTGGGGAGGGGAAGGAGTCGGACGATCTTCTTCTTCTTCTTCTTCTTCTTCTTCTTCTTACCACTCTTAGATGCGGGATTAAACCCAACTCCCTCCTTGGCAACACACTCCTTTTGGTTGCTCAAGAGATCGTTTAGGTTTTTCTCCCCTTGGATGCATGATACAAGCCCTTTCTCAATTTGAGCTTTCAACTTCTTATTTTCCTCTCGAAGAGAGGTGCAATCATGAGCAAAGTTAGCCATACAAGCATCATCATTTAAATCAATATGAGGTACGAAAGTGAGAGCCTTAATGGTTGTAGCTTTTAATTGAGCATAAGACTCGGTGAGAGCAATGAGGTCACCTTTGACAACCTTGGAACTAATCACAAGGAACTCATGCTCCTCAACAAGTCTTGTATGGTCAACTAGAAGTTTTTCAACTCTAACGTTAAGAGCATCTTTATTCTCAAGAGCAAGTTGCAGAGCATCGTTGGTTTTAACAAAGTCAATTTGATGAGCAGATAAGGCTTCCTCAAGTGATGCTCTCATGACACTCTCTTCATTAAGTTCGTGCTCGAGGATATCAACTCTCTCTTTTTCCTCTATAAGGAGGTTCTCAACGTTCTCAATAAAGTCATCGCGTTCGGCGAGTGACTTAAGTAGATCGCCAAAACGAGCATGAGCTTCACCATGAAGAGTTTTCATGAAAGCCATTAAGGATTCCTCATCATTATCCACACCCTCCTCACACTCATCCTCCACTATCTCACATGAGACATTGGGAGTGTAGTTGTCGGGTCTCTTGGGTTTGGACTTTTTTTTACCTCTTTGGCCATGAGGCATCAATGAGTGAATGGCTTGTCCTCGTTTGGAGAGTCGAAGAGGCCGGTGGTGGAGGAGGAGGTAGTGGCATGCATGGCGAAGGCGGCCGTGCCCACTTGATCATCATCACCATCATCTTCATTGTTGGAAATATGCCCTAGAGGCAATAATAAATTAGTTATTATTATATTTCATTGTTCATGATAATCATTTATTATCCATGCTAGAATTGTATTGATAGGAAACTCAGATACATGTGTGGATACATAGACAACACCATGTCCCTAGTAAGCCTCTAGTTGACTAGCTCGTTGATCAATAGATGGTTACGGTGTCCTGACCATGGACATTGGATGTCGTTGATAACGGGATCACATCATTAGGAGAATGATGTGATGGACAAGACCCAATCCTAAGCCTAGCACAAGATCGTGTAGTTCGTTTGCTAAAGTTTTTCTAATGTCAAGTATAATTTCCTCAGACCATGAGATTGTGCAACTCCCGGATACCGTAGGAGTGCTTTGGGTGTGCCAAATGTCACAACATAAGTGGGTGGCTATAAAGGTACACTATAGGTATCTCCGAAAGTGTCTGTTGGGTTGGCACGAATCGAGACTGGGATTTGTCACTCCGTGTAAATGGAGAGGTATCTCTGGGCCCACTCGGTAGGACATCATCATAATGTGCACAATGTGACCAAGGAGTTGATCACGTGATGATGTGTTACGGAACGAGTAAAGAGATTTGCCGGTAACGAGATTGAACAAGGTATCGGATACCGACGATCGAATCTCGGGCAAGTACAATACCGCTGGACAAAGGGAATTGTATACGGGATTGATTGAATCCTCGACATCGTGGTTCATCCGATGAGATCATCGTGGAACATGTGGGAGCCAACATGGGTATCTAGATCCCGCTGTTGGTTATTGGCCGGAGAGTTGTCTCGGTCATGTCTGCATGGTTCCCGAACCCATAGGGTCTACACACTTAAGGTTCGGTGACGCTAGAGTTGTTATGGGAAATAGTATGTGGTTACCGAAGGTTGTTCGGAGTCCCGGATGAGATCCCGGACATGACGAGGAGCTCCGGAATGGTCCAGAGGTGAATATCAATATATTGGACGAAGGGTATTGGTGTCCGGAATTGTTCCGGGGTTACCAGGTGATGACCAGCGTGTCCGAAAGGGGTTTCGGAGGCCCCGGCAAGCGTTGGGGGGCCTTATGGGCCAAGGGGAGAGGGCACATCAGCCCACTAAGGGGCTGAGCGCCCCTCTCACCCCATCTCACGTAACCAGGAGAGGTGGGGGCGCCACCCCTAGGGCAGCCGCCCCTCCCGGCTTGGGGGGCAAGTTTCCTGGGGGGTGGGGGCGCCCAAACCCATCTAGGGTTTCCCCTGTGGCCGCCGCCCCTCCCCTATGGAACCCTAGGGCGCCTCCCCCTCCTCCCTTCCCCCTATATATAGTGAGGGAGAGAGAGGGCAGCCGCACCCCTTCCCCTGGCGCAGCCCTCCCTCCTCCTACACCTCCTCCTCCTCCATAGTCCTTGGCGAAGCCCTGCTGGAGAACCACGAGCTCCATCACCACCACGCCGTCGTGCTGCTGTTGGACTCTCTTCCTCAACCTCTCCCTCCTCCTTGCTGGATCAAGGCATGGGAGACGTCTCCGTTCCGTATGTGTGTTGAACGCGGAGGTGCCGTCCGTTCGGTGCTAGGATCATCGGTGATTTGGATCACGACGAGTACGACTCCATCAACCCCGTTCACTTGAACGCTTCCGCTTAGCGATCTACAAGGGTATGTAGATGCAATCTCCTTCCCCTCGTTGCTAGATTACTCCATAGATTGATCTTGGTGATGCGTAATTTTTTTTAAATTTCTGCTACGATCCCCAACAGTGGCATCATGAGCTAGGTCTATGCGTAGTTTCTATGCATGAGTAGAACACAAAGCAGTTGTGGGCATCAATTTTGTCAATTTACTTGCCGTTACTAGTCTTATCTTGATTCGGCGGCATCGTGGGATGAAGCGGCCCGGACCGACCTTACACATACTCTTACGTGAGACTGGTTCCACCGACTGACATGCACTAGTTGCATAAGGTGGCTAGCGGGTGTCTGTCTCTCCCACTTTAGTTAGATCGGATTCGATGAAAAGGGTCCTTATGAAGGGTAAATAGAAATTGGCATATCACATTGTGGTTTTCGCGTAGGTAAGAAACGTTCTTGCTAGAAACCTATTGTAGCCACATAAAAACTTGCAACAACAATTAGAGGATGTCTAACTTGTTTTTGCAGCATATGCCTTGTGATGTGATATGGCCAAAAGGATGTGATGAATGATATATGTGATGTATGAGATTGATCATGTTCTTGTAATAGGAATCACGACTTGCATGTCGATGAGTATGACAACCGGCAGGAGCCATAGGAGTTGTCTTAATTTATTTATGACCTGCGTGTCAACATAAACATCATGTAATTACTTTACTTTATTGCTAAAGCATTAGCCATAGTAGTAGAAGTAATAGATGACGAGACAACTTCAAGAAGACACGATGATGGAGATCATGGTGTCATGCCGGTGACAACGATGATCATGGAGCCCCGAAGATGGAGATCAAAAGGAGCAAAAATGATATTGGCCATATCATGTCACTATTTGATTGCATGTGATGTTTATCATGTTTTACATATTATTTGCTTAGAACGACGGTAGCTTAAATAAGATGATCCCTCACTAAAATTTCAAGAAAAGTGTTCCCCCTAACTATGCACCGTTGCGAAGGTTCATCGTTTCGAAGCACCACGTGATGATCAGGTGTGATAGATCCTAACGTTCGAATACAACGGGTGTAAGCCAGATTTACACAAGCAATACACTTAGGATGACTTGACGAGCCTAGCATGTACAGACATGGCCTCGCAACACGGAAGACCGAAAGGTCGAGCATGAGTCGTATAGAAGATACGATCAACATGAAGATGTTCACCGATGTTGACTAGTCCGTCTCACGTGATGATCGGACACGGCCTAGTTGACTCGGATCATGTATCACTTAGATGACTAGAGGGATGTCTATCTGAGTGGGAGTTCATTAAATAATTTGATTAGATGAACCCAATTATCATGAACATAGTCTAATTTGTCTTCGCAAATATGTTGTAGATAAATAGCTCACGTTGTAGCTCCCTATCTCAATACGTTCCTAGAGAAAGATTAAGTTGAAAGATATTGTAAGCAATGATGCGGACTAGATGCATAGTCCGAGGAGTGTCCTCACTGCTACACAGAAGGATTACGTCTTTGATGCACCGCTCGATGTGCAAACCCCTACAACATCGTCTGTGGATGTTGTGAACACCTGACAGACACATCCTGATGACTACATGATAGTTTAGTGCACCATACTTTACGGCTTAGAATCGGGATTCCAATGACGTTTTGAACGCCATAGAACATATGTTCCAAGAGCTGAAATTGGGATTTCAGGATCATGCCCGTGTTGAGAGGTGTGAGACCTGTGACAAGTTCTTTTGCCAACAAGATGGAGGAGAATAGCTCAGCTAATGAGCATGTGCTCAGAATGTCTGGGTGCTACAATCACTTAAATCAAGTGGGAGTTAAACTTCCAGATAAGATAGTGATTGATAGAGTTCTCTAGCCACTATCACTAAGCTACTAGATCTTCGTGATGAACTATGACATGCAAGGGATGGAGTTGATCCCGGAGCTGTTCGCGGTGCTTAAGACCGCAAAAGGTAGAAATCAAGAAGGAGCATCAAGTGTTGATGGTTTAATAAGATCACTGGTTTCAAGAAGGGCAAGGGCTAAAAGGGAAACTTCATGGATGGCAAACCAGTTGCCGCTCTAGTGAAGGAACCCAAGGTTGAACCCAAACCCGAGACTAAGTGCTTCTATTGTAAGGGGAACGGTCACTGGTAGCGGAATTACCCCAAATGCATGGTAGATAAGAAGGCTGGCAACTTCGAAGTATATACGTGTTATTAATGTGTACCTCACTAGTACTCCTGGTAGCACCTGGATATTGGATACCGGTTCAGTTACTATTATTGGTAACTTGAAGCAAAAGCTACGGACTAAACGGAGACTGGCTAAGGGCGAGGTGACGTTGTGTGTTGGAAGTGTTTCCAAAGTTGATGAGATCACCATCACACGCTCCATCTGCCTTCGGGATTAGTATTGAACCTAGATAAATGTTATTAGGTGTCTACGTTGAGCATGAATATGATTAGATCATGTTCATTGCAATACGGTCATTCATTTAAGTTAGAGAATAATGGTTATTCTGTTTACATGAATGATACCTTTCATAGTCATGCACCCTATGTGAATGGTTCATTGAATCTCGATCGTGGTAATACACATGTTCACGCCAAAAGATGTAGAGTTAATAATGATAGTACCACTTTCTCGTGGTACTGCCGCTTAGGTCATATTGGCGTAAGATGCATGAAGAAACTCCATGTCGATGGATGTTTGGAGTCACTTGATTTTGAATCACTTGACACATGCGAGCCATGCCTCATGGGTAGGATGACTAAGACCCCGTTTTCAGGTACAATGAAACGGGCAAGTGACTTGTTGGAAATCATGCATGCTGATGCGTGTGATCTAATGAGAATTGAAGCGTGCGGTGGATATCACTATTTTCTCATCTTCACTGACGATTTGGGTAGATATAGGTATATTTACTTAATGAAGCACAAGTCTGAAACATTTGAAAGGTTCAAGCAATTTCAGAGTGAAGTTAAGAACCATCATAACAAGAAGATCAAATTCCTACGATCTGATCGATGAGAATTTCTGAGTTATGAGTTTGGCAATCACTTAAGACATTGTGAAATTGTTTCACAATTGAAGCCACCTGGAACACCACTGGGTTATGGTGTGTCCGGACGTCGTAGTCGAACCTTATGAGATATGGTGCGATCTATGATGTCTCTTACCGATCTACCGTTTCATTTTGAGGTTATGCATTAGAGACATCTGCATTCACTTTAGATAGGACACCATATAAGTCCGTTGAGACGACGCCGTATGAACATTGGTTTGGCAAGAAACCAAAGTTGTCGTTTCTTAATGTTTGTGGCTGCGATGCTTAAGGCTTCAGCCAGAGAAGCTCGAACCCAAAGCGGACAAACACATCTTCATAGGATACTCGAGGGTGACAGTTGGGTATACCTTCTATCTCAGATCCGAGGGAAAATTGTTTATCGCTAAGAACGGGTCCTTTCTCGAGAAGGAGTTTCT
Source organism: Triticum aestivum (assembly GCF_018294505.1). NCBI lineage: Eukaryota > Viridiplantae > Streptophyta > Magnoliopsida > Poales > Poaceae > Triticum > Triticum aestivum. Next base: position 86,528,217 of record NC_057812.1, on the reverse strand, counting down.
CTCGAAAGAATTGAGAGGGAGGAAGATAGAACTTGATGAGGTTGTCGAACCTTTACTTCAACCAGAGAGTGATCCAACACAGAAAGATGTTTTCTGTGGAGCCTATGTCCGTTGAATAGGAAGTTGATGATAGTGATCATGAAGCTTCGGATAAAGTTGCTATCGAACCTCGTAGGTCGACAAGGATATGTACTACTCCTGAGTGGTACGGTAATCCTGTCTTAGATATCATGTTGTTAGACAACAATGAACCTATGAGCTATGGAGAAGCGATGGTGGGCCAGTATTCTGACAAATGGTTAGAAGCCATGAAATCCGAGATAGGATCCATGTATCAGAACAAAGTATGGACTTTGGTGGACTTGCCCGATGATTGGCAAGCCATTGAGATAAATGGATCTTTAAGAAGAAGACCGACATGGGCGGTAATGTTACCGTCTATGAAGCTCGACTTGTGGGAAAGAGTCTTTTCACAAGTTCAAGGAGTTGACTACGATGAGAATTTCTTACCCGCAGCGATGCTTAAGTCCGTCGGAATCATGTTAGCATTAGCTGTATTTTTCGATTATGAAATCTGACAGATGGATGTCAAAAACAAGTTTTCTTACCAGTTTTCGTAAGAAAGAGTTGTATGTGATACAATCAAAGTTTTGTCGATCCTAAGGATGCTAAAAGGTATGCTGGCTCCAGCAATCCTTCTATGGACTAGAGCAAGCATCTCGGAATCGGAATATATGTTTTGATGGAGTGATCAAAGCTTTTAGGTCTATACAATGTTTGTTAGAAACTTGTATTTACAAGAAAGTGAGTGGGGGCACTACAACATTTCTGATAAGTATATGTGGACGACATATTGTTGATCCGAAATAATGTAGAATTTCTGGAAAGCATAAACGGTTGTTTGAAGAGTGATTTTCAAAGGAAGACCTGGATAAAGCTGCTTACATATTGGGCATCAAGATCTATAGACATAGATCAAGACGCCTGATGATACTTTCAAAGAACGCACACCTTGACATGTTTTTGAAGGAGTTCAAAGTAGATCAGTCAAAGAAGGGGTTCTTACCTGAGTTGTAAGGTGTGAAGTTGAGTAAGACTCAAAGCTTGGCCACGACAGAAGAAAGAGGAAGGACGAAGGTCGTCCCCTATGCTTTTGTCATAGGCTCTATATGGTATGCCATGCTGAAGTACCGCACCTGATGTGTGCCTTGCCACATGTCTAGCAACAGGGTACAAAGGTGATCTAGGACTGGATCACTAGATAGCGGTCAAAAATTATCCTTAGAGGAATAAGGAAATTTTTCTCGGTTATGGAGGTGATAAAGAGTTCGACATAAAGAGTTACGTCGATGCAAGCTTAACACCTATCCGGATAGCTCTGAGTAGAGATACCGGATACGTATAATGGAGTAACAATTTGGAATAGCTCCAAGTGGAACATGGTAGCAGCATCTACGATATGACATAAAGTTTTGCGAAATACATAGGGATCTGAATATGGCAAGACCCGTTGACTACAACCTCTCTCACAAGCATAACATGATCAAACCCAGAACTCTTTGAGTGTTTATCACATAGTGATGTGAACTAGATCATTGAGTCTAGTAGACTCTTGGATGTTGGTCACATGGGGATGTGACCTGTGAGTGTTAATCACATGGCGATGTGAACTAGATTATTGACTCTAGTGCAAGTGGGAGACTATTGGAAATATGCCCCAGAGGCAATAATAAATTAGTTATTATTATATTTCATTGTTCATGATAATCATTTATTATCCATGCTAGAATTGTATTGATAGGAAACTCAGATACATGTGTGGATACCTAGACAACACCGTGTCCCTAGTAAGCCTCTAGTTGACTAGCTCGTTGATAGATGGTTACGGTTTCCTGACCATGGACATTGGCTGTCGTTGATAACGGGATCACACCATTAGGAGAATGATGTGATGGACAAGACCCAATCCTAAGCCTAGCACAAGATCGTGTAGTTCGTTTGCTAAAGTTTTTCTAATGTCAAGTATCATTTCCTCAGACCATGAGATTGTGCAACTCCCGGATACCATAGGAGTGCTTTGGGTGTGCCAAACGTCACAACGTAACTGGGTGGCTATAAAGGTACACTATAGGTATCTCCAAAAGTGTCTGTTGGGTTGGCACGAATCGAGACTGGGATTTGTCACTCCGTGTAAACGGAGAGGTATCTCTGGGCCGCCGCCCCTCCCCTATGGAACCCTAGGGAGCCTCCCCCTCCTCCCTTCCCCCTATATATAGTGAGGGAGAGAGAGGGCAGCCGCACCCCTTCCCCTGGCGCAGCCCTCCCTCCTCCTACACCTCCTCCTCCTCCATAGTCCTTGGCGAAGCCCTGCTGGAGAACCACGAGCTCCATCACCACCACGCCGTCGTGCTGCTGTTGGACTCTCTTCCTCAACCTCTCCCTCCTGCTTGCTGGATCAAGGCGTGGGAGACGTCTCCGTTCCGTACGTGTGTTGAACGCGGAGGTGCCGTCCGTTCGGCGCTAGGATCATCGGTGATTTGGATCATGATGAGTACGACTCCATCAACCTCGTTCACTTGAACGCTTCCGCTTAGCAATCTACAAGGGTATGTAGATGCACTCTCCTTCCCCTTGTTGCTAGATTACTCCATAGATTGATCTTGGTGATGCGTAATTTTTTTTAAATTTCTGCTACGATCCCCAACATTCATCTCCAGACATGTATTCTTCATGAACAAGAGCCTTGTCATCCTTCCTCTTCGCAAACTTGGTGAACTTCTTCTTCTTAAGAACAAGCTTCTCGGACTTGTCTTCACATCTCTTATATGGACAATCATGAACAAAGTGTCTTGGTCTATCACAATTGTAGCATTTCCTTCGTCCAAAAGATCTTCCTTGAAGATTTCTTCCTTTGTTTGCCATGGTCCTGGAGTACTTCTTGACTAAGAGAGCCAAGTCTTCTGCAAAATCATTTTCCGGGCACGAGGTATCATTATCCTCCTCACATATCTCTTCACTCACTTCTTACTCCCTTGAGGATTGGCTCATCACTTTCTTGGCCTTCAAGGCAAGATTGGAGTTCTTGGTTGCTTGAGCTATTGCAAATGTTTTCTTGGACTTGGTTTCCAAAATAACATGGGTAGATAAGGTGGAAACAACTTGAGCCGAAGTCAACTTGTGATAGTCCGGACGTTGATGAACCATCATGACCATGGTATGTTCTGCGAGAACCATTGCATCTATGAACTTGTCCTTGATGAATTCATCATTTGCCAAAGTGCACCCAAAGGTTCTCAAGTTGAGCACAAGGGACTTCAACCTTCAGTAAACCTCTTTTGCAGACTCACCCTCATTCCTCACAGAGAGATTGCCTTCTTGTTTGAGCAAGGCCAACCGAGATCTTCGAATTGCTTCATCTCCTTCAAGAGCCTCCTCAAGGCAATCCCAAATTTCCTTTGCAGTTTTGAGAAGAGCAATGGAATCACTATAGTCTTCAGTCACAGCGTTGCGAAGCATGTTGTGTGCGGTAGCATTGAGTTGATCGTCAACTGCTTCCCTTGGAGTGAGATTCATTGGGTCCTTGGGGTTGAATCCATTGACCACAATCCACCACAATTGAGTTGAAGCACTGCGCATGTGAGACTCCATATCTAGCTTCCACTTAGCAAATGCATTAACTTTCAAAGGGGGCGGAGCCCCAACATGATTAATGCGGGGATGCTGCAAGGGTTGAGGAGAGTAAAAGGGTTCCACGGCATTGTACTGGGGAACTTGAGTACGAGCCGGGGAAGCAAGAGGTTCCCTCGAGTCATCTGCATCATGAACCTCATTTGGGTTAAATGAGTTTGATGCGGACATTGATGGCTTTAGGCGAGCATCAATTTCCTCCTTGACCGAGGCTCGAACCTCTTTCAACATAGAGACTTTGAGGTCCGCAAACATTGAAAGAAGACCGGCCGCAGTCAAGGGAACATTCATGTTAGTAGTAGCGATAGGAGCAACGACCGGAGCACCAAGTGTCTCAGTCGCGGCGGGGGGGGGGGGGGGTTGGTTTTGACCATCCCCCGCAATGGGTAGGCCACCTCCCTCATTCCCAAGATCGACCATATCCTCTAAGGTTGTAAAACCTTATATTAGAGGACGAGGCTCTGATACCAATTGAAAGGATCGATACGGTCGACTAGAGGGGGGGGGGTGAATAGGAGACTACAAATTTTAATCTTTCTTGTAGATTTTAAGGCTTAGCGGATAAAAGAGTTTACTAGATATGCAACTAGGTGAATGCAACCTATATGACAAGCAAGCTCCAAGAAGAAAAGCTAGGCAAAAAACTACTTAGCAAGCCAACAAGAATACAACAACAAAGAAAGGTGCGGGAAAGGATTAACCACAAGTGAGACGAGGATGTGGATTTTAACCCGAAGTTCACTCTTCCTTGGGGAAGAGCTAATCTCCGTTTGGAGCGGTGCCGGAGCCAAAGCTTGCGGAATGCCAACAAAGGCTCACCGTATTCTCCTTCGAGTCACCCCCAACGGATGAGCCTTGAACCACTCGGGGTTGGTCTTGAAGGCGACCACCACACCTTTACAAACTTCTCCGGAGCACACCAAAAGCAAGGAAGCTTCCGGAGGAACCTCTAACCACCTAGGAGCCCAAGCTCCAAGAGTAACAAGTCAATGGGGAAGAAATGTTGCGGGGAACGCAATTTGGTTTGGTCAAGTTGTAGATCGGGTCTTGCTCTCCCAATCCCCAAAGTTTCAACAAGTTTGGGTGGAGGGATTGAGAGTATCGAGCAAAATGGGGTGTAGCAATGGTGGAGCTCAATAAGACATTAGGGTTAAAGGTTGGAGGAGGAATAAAGACCTTTTTATAGTGTTCATGGGTTGGTGGGGATTTCTGCCCGTTGGACCCCATGCGCATGGGCTAAGTCAGCCCCGTGCGCACGGGGTATCCAGAGACAATCGCACCACCCCGTACGCACGGGGGTTAAAAGACCCCGTGCGCACGGGGTATCCAAATACTTACGCAGTACCCTGTGTGCATGGGGGTCAAAAGACCCCGTGCGCATGGGGTACCCAGAGAGTTACCCAGTACCCCGTGCGCACGAGGGTCAAAAGACCCCGTGCGCACGGGGTACCCAGTAACTTACTGTTGCACCTTTCTGAGTACCACAACACATACACTAGGTTCATATGAGGTGGTTGGAGTGGGAAGGGCAAGAGAGTAAGGCTTGGCAAAGGCATTCCCACACAACATTTATCCACACAGACCCCTCTTAATAGTGCGGTCTTTCCTATGACTCGAAGCAAACCAAAACTAAACCTTCGAAGCGTCGAAAGACCACGCCTTTGTCCTTTTTGAAATGGGGGGTCGCACATCTCCATCGCGGGCACTTGGAACCAATAACCTGAGATAAACTTTAGCAACCAATATTAGTTCAACTAACCACATTGTCATCACACCAAAATATAGCTTAAGTTCCATTAGCACTTTCAACATGGCTCTTGCTTCACGACAATTTTGGAGCAAGAAGAACTCAAGACCCAACTTCAACAAGAACAACGCAAGTGGCGCCAAGAGCAAGCAACGTGTGAGGACATGCTGTAATTGTGGCAATGTGAGCCACTTTGTTGCGGAGTGCCCATACGAGAAGAGGGAAGACAATGGTGGCAAGCTTATCCGAAAAGATAAGGCCAAGTCCTTCCCCAACAAGAACAACTTCACCAAGAAGACTCCTCCCAAGGGGTTGGTGGCACAAGAAGAGTACAATGAGGATGATGATGATGATGAATACGGTGAGATGGTTGACATGGCCTCCGTTGCCATTGCAAAAACACCACAGTTTTCCCTCTTCGATTCACCCAACGAGAACATCACTGCCAAGTGCCTCATGGCTAGAGCCACCAACAAGGTAACCCCCAACATCAAAACTACCATCATTACTAATCCTTCGTTGGCAGATTGCATTGATGAAAGTGAGGGGACGAAGGAGGAGTGAGGGAGTCCCGGATTAGGGGGTCTCCGGATAGCTGGACTATATCCTTTGGCCGGACTGTTGGACTATGAAGATACAAGATTGAAGACTTCGTCTCGTGTTCGGATGGGACTCTACTTGGCGTGGAAGGCAAGATATCTTCTCCTTTTGTAACCGACCTTGTGTAACCCTAACCCTCTCTGGTGTCTATATAAACCGGAGGGTTTTAGTCCGTAGGACAGAACAACAACAGACAATCATACCATAGGCTAGCTTCTAGGGTTTAGCCTCTCTGATCTCGTGGTAGATCTACTCTTGTACTACCCATATCATCAATATTAATCAAGCAGGACGTAGGGTTTTATCTCCATCAAGAGGGCTCGAACCTGGGTAAAACATCGTGTTCCCTGCCTCCTGTTACCATCCGTCTTAGACGCACAGTTCGGGACCCCCTACCCGAGATCCGCCGGTTTTGACACCAACATTGGTGCTTTCATTGAGAGTTCCTCTGTGTCGTCGCCGTTAGGCTTGATGGCTCCTTCTATCATCGTTAGCGATGCAGTCCAGGGTGAGACTTTTCTCCCCGGACAGATTTTTGTATTCGGCGGCTTTGCACTGCGGGCCAATTCACTTGGCAATCTGGAGCATATTGAAAGCTACGCCCCTGGCCACCAGGTCAGGTTTGGAAGCTTAAACTACACGGCTGATGTCCGCAGAGACTTGATCTTTGACGGATTCGAGCCTCTGCCTTGTGCGTCACGCGATCACGATGAGTACGATTTAGCTCTACCATCAGACAGTGTTCAGGAAATCGCACCGGTAGCCGCTCCGACCCTCAATTCGGAGCCAGTTGTGCCGTCCGTGGACAGGTGGATGGACCCCACCACGGAGGCCTTACCCTCAGCGGCGATCGAGCCGAACATCGACCTTACCTTGCATGAGAGCCGTATTGTTAAACTGCCGGATCTTTCTCCGGCCATGGACTCCAAATCGCCTGCGCCCGATCCTATTAAATCCGATTGGGCGCCGATCATGGAGTTTACCTCCGCGGATATTTTTGAGCACTCGCCCCTTGGAGACATACTGAACACACTAAGGTCCCTCTCCTTGTCAGGAGGATCCTGGCCGAACTATGTCCGACAGGATTGGGATGCGGATGACGAAGAAATTCGCCGCCCACCCACCACCCACTTAGTAGCCACTGCCGATGACTTAACCGACATGCTCGACCTCGACTCCGAAGACATCAATGGTATGGACGACGATGCAGGAGACGAACAGGAACCACTTTCCACAGGGCACTGGACGCCCACTTCATCACATGACGTATACATGGTGAACACACCAAATGAAAATGACGACGAGGAACAGAAGGATGCAACGAAGGGTTGTCCCCTCGAGAAGCAGTCAAAGCGGCGGCATAAGCGCCGCTCCAAATCCCGCCTCGATAGAAACAATGATCATATAGACCCAGCGTTAGAGCAGGGTGAACCATCACCGGATCACGACAATACAGAGAATCAAACCGAACAACCTGACTCTGTCAAAGATAATAGTCCGGACGACCTCACACCGGACAGACACCCGGAGCAACAGAATGCCCGTCAAAGGCTTGTTGCCACCGCGAGGAGTCTAAAAAAGTAGAAGCAAAGACTCAAGGCTGCACAAGACACACTCGGAATCAGATGGAGCAAAGTACTCAACGCAGCAGCGAAGTACGGCGGTAATCGCCCCACCAAGAGCTACCCGGAGCGGAAGTTGCTACCTGAATTCGATGAGGAGGCCTTAAATCCCCCGCAACCAAAAATCAAAATGGCCACCTGGCCGGATAGACGTCCTCACGGCCAACATAGAGCGGCAAACAACGCCACACATAAGCCAATACGCGATCCACTTGAAGGCTCGCATCAAAAGGACGGTGCAACCAGATCCATCTATGGACCACGCAAGCGCGCTCCAGCATATGATGCAACACAATAAACATCCGAACAACGCGGTACACCCAGATACAGGGGTGCTGCACACCCCCTATGTTTCACCGATGAGGTGCTAGACCATGAATTTCCAGAGGGATTCAAACCCGTAAACATAGAGGCATACGACGGAACAACAGACCCTGGGGTATGGATTGAGGACTATATCCTCCATATCCATATGGCTCGAGGAGATGATCTCCACGCCATCAAGTACTTACCCCTCAAGCTCAAAGGGCCAGCTCAACACTGGCTTAAAAGCCTCCCCGAAAACTCCATTGGAAGCTGGGAAGAGCTCGAAGACGCTTTTCGGGCAAATTTTCAAGGGACTTATGTCCGACCCCCGAATGCGGACGATTTGAGTCATATAACTCAACAGCCCGGTGTAACACCCTCGATGCGACTATATCTCCCATGTGTCGAGGCACGACTTAGAGGCATAATCGCATTGAAGGCATATGTCGCAAGTTAGGCAATCTTCACAACATCCCATGTAATATAAATAAATAAAGGGGAGATAACATTGTTGGCTTACACTCGCCACGTCAATCAAGTACATAAATAACATTACATCATCCAAACCCTCATGGCCCGACTACGGCGCCAAAATAAAAGAGAACCCAACATGCGACACGGTCCCAATCACCTCCAACTGGGCACCACTACTGATCATCGGGAAAGGAAACATAGTAACGTTGAGAGTCTTCGTCGAACTCCCACTTGAGCTCAAGTGCGTCTCCTGGAGCGGAATCATCAAGCCCTGCATCTGGTTTAATAGTAATCTGTGAGCCACAGGGACTCAGCAATCTCGCACCCTCGCGATCAAGACTATTTAAGCTTATAGGTATGGCAAGGTAAATATATATGTGGAGCTGCAGCAAGCGACTAGCAAATATGGTGGCTAGCTTATTCGCAAAAGCGAGCGAGAAGAGGAGGCAAAGCACGAGCGAGAAACTAGAGAACAACCTGCGCAAACATAACTCCAACACCGTGTCCATTTCCCGCACTCCGCCGAGAAGAGGCCATCACGGTAACACACTCAGTTGATTCATTTTAATTAAGTTAAGGTTCAAGTTATCTACAACCGGACATTAACAAATTCCCATCTGCCCATAACCGCGGGCACGGCTTTCGAAAGTTCAAATCCCTATAGGGGAGTCCCAACTTAGCCCATGACAAGCTCTCACGGTCAACGAAGGAATAGACCTCCTCCCAAGACGTTCCGATCAGACTTGGTATCTCGGTTACTCAAGACACTTCGATAGGTTAAAACAAGACCAGCAACACCGCCCGAATGTGCCGACAAATCCCGATAGGAGCTGCACATATCTCTTTCTCAGGGCACACTCATATTGTCCTAGGTACGGGTAGGCCAGCCCAGAGTTGCCCCTGGTGGCCACCGGTAGCTGACAGGTGGACCAACACTCAGAGGAGCACTGGCCCGGGGGGGGGGGGGGTTAAAGTAAAGATGACCCTTGAGTCTGCAGAACCCAAGGGAAAGAAAAGGCTAGGTGGCAAATGGTAAAACCAATGTTGGGCATTGCTGGAAAAGCTTTAATCAAGGCGAACTATCAAGGGGTTCCCATTATAACCCAATCGCGTAAGGAACGCAAAATCCGGGAACATAACACCGATATGACGGAAACTAGGGCGGCAAGAGTGGAACAAAACACTAGGCGAGAGGCCGAGCCTTCCACCCTTTACCAAGTATATAGATGCGTTAAGATAACATAGCAATATAATGATATCCCAACAAGTAAATAAATGTTCCAACGAGGAACGGCCTTCAAACTTCACCTGCAACTAGCAACGCTATAAGAGGGGCTGAGCAAAGCAGTAACATAGCCAATCAATGGTTTGCTAGGACATGGTGGGTTAGAGGTTTTACATGGCAATTTGGAGGCTTGAAAGCAAAGGGTAGGCATTGTAGCATTGGCATAGCAAAAGAGCGAGCAGACTAGCATAGCAAAGATAGTAGTGATTTCGAGGGTATGATCATCTTGCCTGCACAGTTGTCAGAGTTGACTGGATCCTTGAAAGCAAACTCAACGGGCTCCTCGTTAGCGAACTCGTCTCCCGGCTCTACCCAAACAAGACAAACAAGCAACAAGGAAACAATCAACCACGTGCAAGACCAAGCAATATGATACAAAGATGATATGCTATGCGGAATGCGATGCGGATGCAAAATGCAAGATATGACAGGAAATGCATGAACCTGGCCTCAACTTGGAAAACCAAGTGTGCCACTGGAAATATGAGATGAAATCGCTTGAAAACGATATAAAGAACGCCAGAATCGGAGTTACGGTTTGGAAATGGCAAGCGATTCAAATATGACACCGGTCTGCAATTTACAGCAAGTAGCCATCTAAATGCAATGAGATGAACATGCTACAGCACCCAAACATGACAACAAAATACATGGCAGGGATGCATACAAGATGCTTAACAAAAGTCTAGCACTGAGCTACGGCCAATTCATCCATAAATAGGTTCAAACAAGCATGGCAAAAATGCATGTGGCAAACATATCTCAGACTTAGTGAGATTAACACTTGTCTGGAATTTCAGATCAGGTAGCACTCTTCAGAGCAACCAAACTACATGTTACAGGACCTGATCATGGCAAAGTAAAGCATTGCATGGAGCTACTCAAAGAGCTTAACAAAAGTCCCTTAGTGACCTTGAGCCAAAAGGGATCAGAAAATACAATTGCAAGCACGTGAACATAGCAAAAACATAATCAGTTTTCAGACTTAGTGAAAACTGGAGCAAGCTGAGATATAACTCAAGTAGGCATGTTTACGAGCTCGATGCACTCACTAAGGTGCATCTCATGGCAAGACAAGCATACATCCATCAAGAAGGCACAAAAATGCAAGCTAGACATGGCAAGAACAATAGCATAGCATGCACGGATCAACTACAACATCATCGGTAAAATTGCAAACAAGTTGACAATCTGCCCAGATTCACAAAGTAGCAAAAGTAGAGCTCGATTGACTCAAGCTAGGGTGCTCCATAATTGCAAACAAAGACATGGATGGATAGAGCACTACAATATTAACAAAACATCCTTACTGATCATCCTCAAAATAGGCACGGATCACTAGGAAACAACAAGAACATATGGCATCATGAGATAAACATCTGCAGGACCTAGTGAAATTACTAAGTCCCTGAAAACAGAATTAGCAAGTGCACCACTTTGCAATCTTGCACAAGTCACCACACACATCACAAAAATACATGGGTTGCACCTCTGGAAAGATGACAAAACCCTTAACAAAACACATGTAGAGCATCAGGGCATAGCATGCACACATTAATCATGGCAAAAATGACAAAAACCTAAACGGAGTAGCAGATCTGACAATTAACTGAAGTAGCCCTCTTCTAACAGAATTTCGGGCATCAAGATGAACTCAAATGAAAATGATGCAATGGAATGAAATGATGTACTCTCTGATATGAACATTTTTATATGCTATATGCATGAATCGGAGCTACGGACGCAAAGTTATGGAGCTATGAACAGGGGCACTTGAACTGAAAATTTAGGGACTTGGAGGAAAAAACAACCCCGAGATCTAGGGTTCCGGTGGCACGCGGCCCGAGGCTGGATCCGAGCTCGCCGGCGTCGATGGCCGATGCGGCGGCCGGAGCGGGAGGAAGAGGCCGGGCAGCGGAGAGGAGGCAAGGCAGTGGCCGGATGGCGGCGTCGGCGGCGGCTTGCGCGGTGGCGCGTCGCGAGGCGGGGAGGAGCGGCGACCGGGCGGCAGCGGCGGCGTTCGCCGGCGGCGGGGCGGAGTAGGCAGCGGCGCGGCACTGGAGTGGCGGGCGATGGCGGCGCGGCGAAGGAAGAGCGGGGCGGCGCGGGGAAGGTGGCGGCCGGGCTCGGGGGCCGGATCTGGGCCCGAGCGGGCTGGCACGGTGGACGGCGGCGGGAGGCCACGTGGCGTGCGCCTATTGGCTGGGGCGCGGCGGCGGGATTCGTCCGGCGGTGGTGGACATGTCTGGTGCACGCGAGGGGATTTTTAGGGTTTCAGGGGAAGATGAAGATCCGAATTTCGGGGGGGGGGGTGTTTAAATAGGCATAGAGGGAGCTAGGAGAGTCCAAATGAGGTGCGGTTTTCGGCCACGCGATCGTGATCGAACGAACTAGATGATGGTGCAGGTTTAGGTGGGTTTTGGGCCAAATTGGAGGGGTGTTGGGCTGCAACACACACGAGGCCTTTTCGGTCCCTCGGTTAACCGTTGGAGTATCAAACGAAGTCCAAATGATACGAAACTTGACAGGCGGTCTACCGGTAGTAAACCAAGGCCGCTTGGCAAGTCTCGGTCCAATCTGGAAATGTTTAATCCCCACACACGAAAGAAAGCTAGAAATGGCCACCGGAGGAGAACGAAACGCCGAAATGCAAAACGGACAACGGGGAAAATGCTCGAATGCAAGAGACGAACACGTATGCAAATGCAATGCACATGATGACACGATATGAGATGCATGACAACAATAACAACACACGGAGACAAAGACCCGAACCCGAGGAAATAAATATACTTAACGCCGGAAATGGCAAGAGTTGGAGTACAAATTGGGAAAGTTGCATCCGGGGTGTTACACCCGGAGAGTCAGCCCGAAAGCTTTGGAACATGTTTCTTACTAAAAAGAACCAAATAGTTGACTATCCGGACGCCGAAGCCTTGGCAGCTTTTAAGCATAGCGTCCGCGATGAATGGCTTGCCAGACACCTCGGCCAAGAAAAGCGGAGAACAATGGCAGCATTAACAAGCCTCATGACCCGCTTTTGCGCGGGTGAGGACAGCTGGCTAGCCAGGTGCAGCACCAACGACCCAAGTACATCCGAAGTTAGAGATGAAAACGGGAAATCACGATGCAGTAAAAATAACAAGCGCCAAAATAAAGGAGACAGCCCGAGGAGCACGGCGGTAAACGCCGGATTCAGAAGCTCTCAGCCAGGTCAGCAAAACTGCCCTCCAAAGGTGCCAGAGATGAACTGTCCAACCTCAACAAAATTCTGGACCAAATATGTCAGATTCATAGCACCCCTGGTAAACCCGCTAATCATACCCATAGAGAATGTTGGGTCTTCAAGCAGTACGACAAGCTCAATGCCGTACCCAAGGGGGAGGATACACCAAGCGAAGACGAGGATGAGCCTCTCAAGCAAGACACTGGGGAACAAAAGAAATTTCCACCAGAAGTCAAAACAGTAAATGTGTTACACGTGATCAAGGGGAGAAACAAAGCGGCACTCCCAGATAAATATGGCCAAGGGCCTATCACCGCGGAGTCCTGCCACTGGTCGTTTCAACCGATCACTTTTGACCATCGGGATTGAAGGAAATATGCCCTAGAGGCAATAATAAAGTTATTATTTATTTCCTTATATCATGATAAAAGTTTATTATTCATGCTAGAATTGTATTAACCGAAAACATAATACATGTGTGAATACATAGACAAACAGAGTGTCACTAGTATGCCTCTACTTGACTAGCTCGTTAATCAAAGATGGTTATGTTTCCTAACCATGGACAAAGAGTTGTCATTTGATTAACGGGATCACATCATTAGTTGAATGATCTGATTGACATGACCCATTCCATTAGCTTAGCACCCGATCATTTAGTATGTTGCTATTGCTTTCTTCATGACTTATACATGTTCCTATGACTATGAGATTATGCAACTCCCGTTTGCCGGAGGAACACTTTGTGTGCTACCAAACGTCACAACATAACTGGGTGATTATAAAGGAGCTCTACAGGTGTCTCCAAAGGTACATGTTGGGTTGGCATATTTCGAGATTAGGATTTGTCACTCCGATTGTCGGAGAGGTATCTCTGGGCCCTCTCGGTAATGCACACCACTTAAGCCTTGCAAGCATTGCAACTAATGAGTTAGTTGTGAGATGATGTATTACGAAACGAGTAAAGAGACTTGCCGGTAACGATATTGAACTAGGTATTGAGATACCGACGATCGAATCTCGGGCAAGTAACATACCGATGACAAAGGGAACAACATATGTTGTTATGCGGTCTGACCGATAAAGATCTTCGTAGAATATGTAGGAGCCAATATGAGCATCCAGGTTCCGCTATTGGTTATTGAACGGAGACATGTCTCGGTCATGTCTACATTGTTCTCGAACCATAGGGTCCGCACGCTTAAGGTTTCGATGACACTTATATTATGAGTTTTGATGTACCGAAGGAGTTCGGTGTCCCGGATGAGATCACGGACATGACGAGGAGTCTCGAAATGGTCGAGACATAAAGATTGATATATTGGACGGCTATATTCGGACACCGGAAGTGTTCCGGGTGATTTCGGAGAAAACCGGAGAGCCAGAGGGTTACCGGAACCCCCCGGGAGAAGTAATGGGCCATATGGGCCTTAGTGGAGAGAGAGAGGGGCAGACAGAGGTGGGCTGCACGCCTCCTCCCCCCTGGTCTGGATTGGACTAGGAGAGGGGGGGTGGCGCCCCCCCTTTCCCTCTCCCTCCCCAGTTCTTTCCCCTCCTAGTAGGAGTCCTACTCCTACTAGGAGGAGGACTCCTCCTGGCGCGCCTATAGGGGCCGGCCGCCCCCTCCCCCTTGCTCCTTTATATACGGGGGCAGGGGGCACCTCTAGACAAACAAGTTGATCTTCGTGATTGTTCCTTAGCCGTGTGCGGTGCCCCTCTCCACCATATTCCACCTCAGTCATATTGTAGCGGTGCTTAGGCGAAGCCCTGCGACGGTAGAACATCAAAATCGTCACCATGCCATCGTGCTGAGGGAACTCCTCCCCGACGCTTTGCTGGATTGGAGCCCGGGGATCCTCATCGAGCTGAACGTGTGCCAAGAACTCGGAGGTGCCGGAGTAACGGTGCTTGGATCGGTCGGATCATGAAGACGTACGACTACATCAACCGCGTTGTCACAACGCTTCCGCTGTCGGTCTACAAGGGTACATAGATCACACTCTCCCCTCTTGTTGCTATGCATCACCATGATCTTGCGTGTGCGTAGGAACTTTTTTGAAATTACTACGTTCCCCAACAGTGGCATCCGAGCCTAGGTTTTATGTGTTGATGTTATATGCACGAGTAGAACACAAGTGAGTTGTGGGTGATATAAGTCATACTGCTTACCAGCATGTCATACTTTGGTTCGGCAGTATTGTTGGACGAAGCGGCTCGGACCGACATTACGCGTACGCTTACGCGAGACCGGTTCTCCCGACGTGCTTTGCACAAAGGTGGCTAGTGGGTGACAGTTTCTCCAACTTTAGTTGAACCGAGTGTGACTACGCCCGGTCCTTGCGAAGGTTAAAATAGCACCAACTTGACAAACTACCGTTGTGGTTTTGATGCGTAGGTAAGATTGGTTCTTGCTTAAGCCCGTAGCAGCCACGTAAAACTTGCAACAACAAAGTAGAGGACGTCTAACTTGTTTTTGCAGGGCATGTTGTGATGTGATATGGTCAAGACATGATGCTAAATTTTATTGTATGAGATGATCATGTTTTGTAACCGAGTTATCAGCAACTGGCAGGAGCCATATGGTTGTTGCTTTATTGTATGCAATGCAATCGCGCTGTAATGCTTTACTTTATCACTAAGCGGTAGCGATAGTCGTGGAAGCATAAGATTGGCGAGATGGCAACGATGCTACAATGGAGATCAAGGTGTCACGCCGGTGACGATGGTGATCACGACGGTGCTTCGGAGATGGAGATCACAAGCACAAGATGATGATGGCCATATCATATCACTTATATTGATTGCATGTGATGTTTATCTTTTATGCATCTTATCTGCTTTGATTAACGGTAGCATTATAAGATGATCTCTCACTAATTATCAAGAAGTGTTCTCCCTGAGTATGCACCATTGCGAAAGTTCTTCGTGCTGAGACTCCACGTGATGATCGGGTGTGATAGGCTCTACATTCAAATACAACGGGTGCAAAACAGTTGCACACGCAGAATACTCAGGTTATACTTGACGAGCCAAGCATATACAGATATGGCCTCGGAACACGGAGACCGAAAGGTCGAGCGTGAATCATATAGTAGATATGATCAACATAGCGATGTTCACCAATGAAACTACTCCATCTCACGTGATGATCGGACATGGTTTAGTTGATTTGGATCACGTAATCACTTAGAGGATTAGAGGGATGTCTATCTAAGTGGGAGTTCTTAAGTAATATGATTAAATTGAATTTAAATTTATCATGAACTTAGTCCTGGTAGTATTTTGCAAATTATGTTATAGATCAATAGCTCGCGTTGTTGCTTCCCTGTGTTTATTTTGATATGTTCCTAGAGAAAATTGTGTTGAAAGATGTTAGTAGCAATGATGCGGATTGGATTCGTGATCTGAGGTTTATCCTCATTGCTACACAGAAGAATTATGTCCTTGATGCACCGCTAGGTGACGGACCTATTGCAGGAGCAGATGCAGATGTTATGAACGTTTGGCTAGCTCAATATGATGACTACTTGATAGTTTAGTGCACCATGCTTAATGGCTTAGAATCGGGACTTCAAAGACGTTTTGAACGTCATGGAGCATATGAGATGTTCCAGGAGTTGAAGTTAACATTTCAAGCAAATACCCGAGTTGAGAGATATGAAGTCTCCAACAAGTTCTATAGCTAAAAGATGGGGGAGAATCGCTCAACTAGTGAGCATGTGCCCAGATTGTCTGAGTACTACAATCGCTTGAATCAAGTGGGAGTTAATCTTCCAGATAAGATAGTGATTGACAGAATTCTCTAGTCACCATCACCAAGTTAGTAGAACTTCATGATGAACTATGATATGCAAGGGATAACGAAAACGATTCCCAAGCTCTTCGTAATGCGGAAATTGACGAAGGTAGAAATCGAGAAAAACATCAAGTGTTGATGGTAGACAAGACCACTAGTTTCAAGAAAAGGGCAGAGGGAAGAAGGGGAACTTCAAGAAGAACAACAAGCAAGTTGCTGCTCAAGTGAAGAAGCCCAAGTCTGGTCCTAAGCCTGAGACTAAGTGTTTCTACTGCAAAGGGACTGGTCACTGGATGCGGAACTACCCCAAGTGATTGGCAGATAAGAAGGATGGCAAAGTGAACATAAGTATATTTGATATACATGTTATTGATGTGTACTTTACTAGTGTTTATAGCAACCCCTCAGTATTTGATACTAGTTCAGTTGCTAAGATTAGTAACTCGAAACGGGAGTTGCAGAATAAACAGAGACTAGTTAAGGGTGAAGTGACGATGTGTGTTGGAAGTGGTTCCAAGATTGATATGATCATCATCACACACTCCCTATACTTTCGGGATTAGTGTTGAACCTGAATAAGTGTTATTTGGTGTTTGCGTTAAGCATGAATATGATTTGATCATGTTTATTGTAATACGGTTATTCATTTAAGTAAGAGAATAAATTGTTGTTCCGTTTACATGAATAAAACCTTATATGGTTACACACCCAATGAAAATAGTTCATTGGATCTCGATCGTAGTGATACACATAATCATAATATTGAAACCAAAAGATGCAAAGTTAATAATGATAGTGCAACTTATTTGTAGCACTGCCGTTTAGGTCATATTGGTGTAAAGCGCATGAAGAAACTCCATGCTGATGGGATTTTGGAATCACTTGATGCTTGTGAACCATGCCTCATGGGCAAGATGACTAAGACTCCGTTCTCCGGAGCGAGCAACTGACTTATTGGAAATAATACATACTGATGTATGCGGTCCAATGAGTGTTAAGGCTCACGGCAAGTATCGTTATTTTCTGAACTTCATAGATGATTTGAGCAGATATGGGTATATCTACTTGATGAAACATAAGTCTGAAACATTTGAAAAGTTCAAAGAATTTCAGAGTGAAGTGGAAAATCATCGTGACAAGAAAATAAAGTTTCTACGATCTGATCGTGGAGACAAATATTTGAGTTACGAGTTTGGTCTTCAATTAAAACAATGTGGAATAGTTTCACAAACTCATGCCACATGGAACACCACAGCATAATGGTGTGTCCGAATGTCATAACCGTACTTTATTGGATATAGTGCAATCTATGATGTCTCTTACCAATCTACCACTATCGTCTTGGGGTTATGCATTAGAGACAGCTGCATTCACGTTAAAGGGCACCATCTAAATCTGTTGAGACGACACCGTATGAACTGTGGTTTGGCAAGAAATCAAAGTTGTCGTTTCTTAAAGTTTGGGGTTGCAATGCTTATGTGAAAAAGTTTCATCCTGATAAGCTCAAACCCAAATCGGAAAAGTGTGTCTTCATAGGATACCCAAAAAGTTACTGTTGGGTACACCTTCTATCACAGATCCAAAGGCAAGCCATTCGTTGCTAAGAATGGATCCTTTCTAGAGAAGGAGGTTCTCTCGAAAGAAGTGAGTGGGAGGAAAGTAGAAAACTTGATAAGGTAATTGTACCATCTCCCTTATTGGAAAGTAGTTCATCACAGAAATCTGTTCTTGTGACTACTACACCAATTAGTGAGGAAGCTAATGATGATGATCATGTAACTTCAGATCAAGTTACTACCGAATCTCGTAGGTAAACCAGAGTGAGATCCGCACCAGAGTGGTACGGTAATCCTATTCTGGAAGTCATGTTACTAGACCATGACAAACTTGGGAACTATGAAGAAGCGATGGTGATCCCAGATTCCGCAAAATGGCTTGAGGCCATGAAATCTGAGATGGGATCCATGTATGAGCACAAAGTATGGACTTTGGTTGACTTGCCCGATGATCGGCAAGCCATAGAAAATAAATGGATCTTCAAGAGGAAGACGGACGCTGATAGTAGTGTTACTATCTACAAAACTAGAATTGTCGCAAAAGGTTTTCGACAAAGTTCAAGGTGTTGACTACGATGAGATTTTCTCACTCGTATCGATGCTTAAAAGTTTGTCCAAATCATGTTAGCAATTGCCGCATTTTATGAAATCTGGCAAATGGATAACAAAACTGCAATCCTTAATGGATTCCTTAAAGAAAGAGTTGTATATGATGCAACCAGAAGGTTTTGTCAATCCTAAAGGTGCTAACAAAATAAGCAAGCTCCAGCGATCCATCTATGGACTGGTGCAAGCATCTCGGAGTTGGAATAAACGCTTTGATAGTATGATCAAAACATATAGATTTATACAGACTTGCGGTGAAGCCTGTATTTACAAGAAAGTGAGTGGGAGCACTACACCATTTATGATAAGTATATGTGAATGACATATTGTTGATCGGAAATAATGTAGAATTATTCTACAAAGCATAAAGGAGTGTTTGAAATGAGTTTTTCAAAGAAAGACCTCGGTGAAGCTGCTTACATATTGAGCATCAAGATCTATAGAGATAGATCAAGACGCTTGATAAGTTTTTTTTCAATGAGTACATACCTTGACAAGATTTTGAAGTAGTTCAAAATAGAACAGTCAAAGAAAGAGTTCTTGTCTGTGTTACAAGGTGTGAAATTGAGTAAGACTCAAAACCCGACCACGACAGAAGATAGAAAGAGAATGAAAGTCATTCCCTATGCCTCAGCCATAGGTTCTATAAAGTATGCCATGCTATGTACCAGATTTATTGTATACCCTACACTGATTTTGGCAAGGTAGTACAATAGTGATCTAGGAGTAGATCACTGGACAACGGTCAAAATTATCCTTAGTGGAATAAGGATATGTTTCTCGATTATGGAGGTGACAAAAGGTTCGTCGTAAGGAGTTACATCGATGCAAGTTTTGACACTGATCTAGATAACTTTAAGTCTCAATCTGGATACATATTCAAAGTGGGAGCAATTAGCTAGAGTAGCTCCGTGCAGAGCATTGTTGACATAGATATTTGCAAAATACATACGGATCTGAATATGGCAGACCCGTTGACTAAAATTCTCTCACAAGCAAAACATGATCACACCTTAGTACTCTTTGGGTGTTAATCACATAGCAATGTGAACTAGATTACTGAATCTAGTAAACCCTTTGGGTATTGGTCACATGGCGATGTGAACTATGGGTGTTAATCACATGATGATGTGAACTATCAATGTTAATCACATGGTGATGTGATCTAGATTATTGACTCTAGTGCAAGTGGGAGACTGAAGGAAATATGCCCTAGAGGCAATAATAAAGTTATTATTTATTTCCTTATATCATGATAAAATTTTATTATTCATGCTAGAATTGTATTAACCGGAAACATAATACATGTGTGAATACATAGACAAACAGAGTGTCACTAGTATGCCTCTACTTGACTAGCTTGTTAATCAAAGATGGTTATGTTTCCTAACCATGGACAGAGAGTTGTCATTTGATTAACGGGATCACATCATTAGTTGAATGATCTGATTGACATGACCCATTCCATTAGCTTAGCACCCGATCGTTTAGTATGTTGCTATTGCTTTCTTCATGACTTATACATGTTCCTATGACTATGAGATTATGCAATTCCCGTTTGCCGGAGGAACACTTTGTGTGCTACCAAATGTCACAATGTAACTGGGTGATTATAAAGGAGCTCTACAGGTGTCTCCAAAGGTACATGTTGGGTTGGTGTATTTTGAGATTAGGATTTGTCACTCCGATTGTCAGAGAGGTATCTCTGGGCCCTCTCGGTAATGCACATCACTTAAGCCTTGCAAGCATTGCAACTAATGAGTTAGTTGCGAGATGATGTATTACGAAACGAGTAAAGAGACTTGCCGGTAACGAGATTGAACTAGGTATTGAGATACCGACGATCGAATCTCGGGCAAGTAACATACCGATGACAAAGGGAACAACGTATGTTGTTATGCGGTCTGACCGATAAAGATCTTCGTAGAATATGTAGGAGCCAATATGAGCATCCAGGTTCCCCTATTGGTTATTGACCAGAGACATGTCTCGGTCATGTCTACATTGTTCTCAAACCGTAGGGTCCGCACGCTTAAGGTTTCGATGACACTTATATTATGAGTTTTGATGTACTGAAGGAGTTCGGGATCCCAGATGAGATCACGGACATGACGAGGAGTCTCGAAAATGGTCGAGACATAAAGATTTATATATTGGACGGTTATATTCGGACACCGGAAGTGTTCCGGGTGATTTCAGAGAAAACCGGAGAGCCGGAGGGTTACCGGAACCCCCCCGGGAGAAGTAATGGGCCATATGGGCCTTAGTGGAGAGAGAGAGGGGCAGCCAGAGGTGGGCTGCGCGCCTCCTCCCCCCTGGTCCGAATTGGACTAGGAGAGGGGGGCGGCGCCCCCCCTTTCCCTCTTCCTCCCCACTTCTTTCCCCCTCCTAGTAGGAGTCCTACTCCTACTAGGAGGAGGACTCCTCCTGGCGCGCCTATAGGGGCCGGCCGCCGCCTCCCCCTTGCTCCTTTATATACGGGGGCAGGGGGCACCTCTAGACACACAAGTTGATCTTCGTGATCGTTCCTTAGCCTTGTGCGGTGCCCCCCTCCACCATATTCCATCTCAGTCATATTGTAGCGGTGCTTAGGCGAAGCCCTGGGACGGTAGAACATTAAAATCGTCACCACGCCGTCGTGCTGACGGAACTCCTCCTCGACGCTTTGCTGGATCGGAGCCCGGGGATCGTCATCGAGCTGAACGTGTGCCAAGAACTCGGAGGTGCCGGAGTAACGGCGCTTGGATCGGTCGGATCGTGAAGACGTACGACTACATCAACCGCGTTGTCACAATGCTTCCGCTGTCGGTCTACAAGGGTACGTAGATCACACTCTCCCCTCTCGTTGCTATGCATCACCATGATCTTGTGTGTGCCTAGGAATTTTTTTGAAATTACTACGTTCCCCAACAGGGATTACTCAGCAAGTATCCGGCATGCAGGATGGGCTGCCTTGGTGTTAGACCCAATAATTGACGGATACCACTTCACACGAGTCCTGATGGACGGTGGCAGCAGTCTAAACCTGATATATCAGGACACAATCTGCAAAATGGGGATAGACCCAACGAAAATTTGCCTCAGCAATACTACCATTAAAGGAGTAACGCCAGGCCCAGGGGCTCATTTCACGGGCACCCTGCTACTAGAAGTTATATTCGGCTTCCCCGATAACTTCCATAGCGAAAATTTAACCTTCCACATTGCTCCGTTCCAAAGTGGCTATCCAGCACTACTTGGATGTGAAGCTTTCACTCGCTTTAATGCAATACCGCATTACGCTTCCCTCATGCTTAAGATGCCCGGTCCGTGTGGCATCATTACAATAAATGGAAATATTGAGCGATCCCTGCGCGCCGAGGAGGGTGCGGCTGCCTCGGCAGCCGCACACTAAAACGGCCTCACCAACTAAAGTATCTATATGAAATTTGTACAGGTTTGATGGCCACACACCTATCACAAACACAAGGGGCTCAACGCACGCAGACAAGTGGCAATTTTTACTCATCTTGAAATTTACATGGTTTCTTTAAAACCTACCTTTTTGCACGACAACTTTTCACCTAAGTTCCTCTCTTTTACAGATGACCACCATGCTACACCCGTCCAGGATACGGCACAACGGAGACACAGGCGCAGACGTGCAGCAGGGGCCCGTCCCAAGGATTCTTTTTAGATTAAGACCCTACGTCAACCTTTTTTTACTGTCTCTTGTTGATACACATCCCTCGGATTCTCAGTACAATTGAGAAGGATGCTGGCGTCTTGGCATGTGGCCACGTGAGAATAATGCATGCACCTGGACACCAGGGGCTTCTTACAAAGGGCACTGATTAGGCCCGGTTCATACCATAAAGACCGAATACCTTAGGGAGTGTTCGGTGTCGCGAGTTTGGCCCTATATGCATCAGCTCCGAATCATGTCTTTGGTCAAATGTTGGGTTTGCCCGGCTCCTATGTTTTGGTACCTTACATTCCGCTCTATCGGCTAAGGTAGCACTAGGAGAACTACTGCAATTGTGCCCTGGGTCATCCGGATGAGCACCTCAGTAGAGAAAGCCGAAAACTGACTGTCATGATATACCGTGAGACTGGTCAACCACTCGATGACCTATCGGAGTGTTAGAATTCCTCCGCCTTAACGAAGGGCCGTTTCCCGGCCAGGCATGTACGCACCCCGAATTCGGGAGAGTGCAGAGCCACCAGGGGCTATATAGTAGCCCCACAGTCAAACTCCTATGGCTAAGTGAAAGTGTTAAAGCATTATAGTCTGGTTGCCTCGTTCGCTGCGCTATCAGCTCCTTAATAGGACCAAGACGTTGGGTTAAGTGTGAACACGCGTATTCTGTGAACACCTCCGCATTATATGCGTGGGGGCTGAAGCCGACGACTGCAATCTTTCAGGTTATACACACGTATACATAAACGGCCGCACAGGAGGCATCATATTACTTTCAGGAAAAAGTATAAACACAGCCTTAATAAATTTCATAAAAACATTGTGTTTACAATGGGAATACATGTCACTCAAACATAATATTCTTCGAGCACTGGGCCTCTATCAAACGAGCACCCTCGAGAACCTCTTCGAAATAGTGCTCGGCAGCCACTCGGCCTATGGCCGAACCATGCGCCGCAACAGTGGTAGCATCCATCTCCGCCCAGTATGCTTTAACACGGGCAAGGGCCATCCGCGAGCCTTCTATGCACGCCGACCTCTTCATCACATTGATGCACGGCACCGCACCAAGGAACTGCTGCACTAAACTGAAATAGCTGTTCGGCTTCGGCTTTTCTGGCCACAGCTGATCCACGACAGACCTCATGGCGAGTTCGGACAACCTATTGAGTTCGGCCCATTCGGCCAGCTGATCAGTCAACGGAAGCGGATGCTCTGGAACGTTAAATTGCGACCAGAACAGCTTGTCCACTTCACGACCTATTTGATCTCGGAAGTATTTGGCCGCATCGACAGCGCTCGCCGCCAAGTCCATATATGCGTCTGCCGAACTCCACAGCCGATCCAGAGGGGCATACCGTGGATCTCCGAACTTCCTCCGCAGCATAAAGGGCTTCCCAGCCGCAATATCCCCGGCTTCATGCAGCTCCTCCTTCGCTCGGTTTTCTTTTTCAAGGAACTGGCAATGGTCAGAAGTGTCTTTTACCTTTACGGCTATCTTGGCCATCTTCTCTTTGCTCTTGTAATGCGCGACCTTCTCGGCTTTCAACTCTTCATCCGCCTTCAAAGCGGCCGCATTACTAATCCTTGCTTGTTCTTTGGCTCGGGCAAGCTCCACCCGCAGGGTTTCCATGGTGGCATCTCCATCTGCAGTCACAATATATTAAAGATACTGGCATCATGCTGCTCTTACTATGTGGCATTCACCAGAAAATACCACTTACCCTGTGCCTCGTCAAGCCTCTTGTTAACAAGCTCGATGTCGGCATCCACCGCATCCAGTTGCCGCTTCAGTTCGGCAAACTCATGAGTCCGGCTAGCCACCCGAGCTCCCACTACCTGCACATTAAAGCGTATGGTTATTGCCTGGGACTACGATCCTCTGTTTGCCGTCGTTCTCGGCGACAACCAGAGTCTCAGGGGCTACTATCTACACAGGGCACACCTAAAAATGTGCGGTACCATCACAAATGTACATCATTTTACGTACCTCAAAGCCTGTCAGTAGACTCATAAAAGGATCATGCAACCCGCTTTCGGCGGATGAAATCCTTTCCATCACTGTACCCATCAATGTACGGTGCTCTTCTGAGATGGCCTCTCGCTCCAACAGCTCTCTCAGTACGTCCGACCGCATACCAGACAGTGGCTTACTCTTCTGTTTGCTCTCTTCGAGAGCCGGATGCTGGGGACTTCGGGTGACCATATGATTATCTTCTGGCCTCACCGGATCCGGAGAGGCCCTCCATGACGACACTTCAAGGTCGCCCGCTTCTTGAGCGGAGGAGTCCGGGGGAGGCATTTCGCTCTCCATCATCTCCGGAAGAAGATCCCCCAAAGATGAGCTCTGTTGAGAAGGGCTAAGATCCGAACTGCAAGATAAATACTTTGGTTATTTTCCTCAGAGGTAAGGTAATATATCTTCACTATTAAAGTACTTTTTAATTACTTACAACTCGTTACAGGGCTGATCCCCGCGCGGACTTTGTGCGGCAAGAGCACCCTCCAAGGCAGGACCCTCTAGTGGGGATTTCTTCTCCCGCTTGGAAACCTTGGTTTCCGGATCTTCAGAGGCAGTCCTCTTCCTTCCCCGGGGTGAGGGAATGTCAGATTCCTCCCCTCGGTTATCCTCCCTCACGGAAGCGCTCGTTCCCTCGGTCGGAATAGGTAGTGGTGGAGGCCCGCTTTCGCCCTCATTATTCCCCCCTTTGTCTTCCTTTGAGGGCTCTGGGCAAGGTGCTAGCTCGAGCATCTTTTCTAGTACCGGATTTTCCAAACCCTCAGGAAGGGGGGCCGAACACCGAATCATCTTCGCCTTTGTTATCCAGTCCTGGTCAAAGAGCGATCTCTCAGAATAACGTCATGATAAATGAAGGACGGTGTGTTCGGCTAGAGGATAACTTACTTGGTCGGCGGTGTGGTTGCTGCTCTGGCCCACGTCCTCGGTAGTATTCGGACACTCTATGTGGGGTCCGAAGAATGATCTATACATCTCCTCGTGCATCAGGCCGAGGAAATTCTGAAGAGCGCACAGTCCTTCTGGGTTGAACTCCCACATGCGAAGAGGCCGGCGTTTGCATGGCTGGATTCGTCGAACCAGCATGACTTGCATTACCATATCAAACTAAAATCTCCTTCAAAGAGATCTCGAATGCGGCTCTGTAGTGCAGGAACGTCCTTGGCTGGACCCCAGCTCAGCCCTCTGCTAATCCATGACATCAGTTGTGGTGGAGGGCCTGAGCGGAAAGCGGGGGCAGCCGCCCAGTTGGCACTTCTAGGAGCTGTGACGTAAAACCACTCCCAATGCCATAATCGGGACACCTCTGGAATGGAACCCTTTGGCCATGGAGCTCCAGCGATCTTGCTTATTAATGCACCTCCGCACGCTGCATGCTGCCCCTCGACCATCTTCGGCTTCACATCAAAGGTCTTGAGCCACAGGCCGAAGTGAGGGGTAATGCGGAGGAAGGCCTCACATATGACAATAAATGTCGAGATATGGAGAAAGGAGTCCGGGGCTAGATCATGGAAATCTAGCCCGTAATAAAACATCAACCCCCTAACGAAGGGATCTAGAGTGAGGCCTAGATCTCGGAGGAAGTGGGAGATGAACACGACATCTTCGTTGGGTTCAGGAGTAGGGACGACCTGCCCTCGGGCAGGCAGCCGATGCGAAACCTCTGCGGTCAGGTATCTGGCCTCCCTCAACTTCTTGATGTCTTCTTCTGTAACGGAGGAGGGCATCCATCGGCCTTGAAGGCTAGATCCGGACATGATTGAAGATCCGGAGCACCTGACCTGGGCTTTGGGTGTTAGAGCTTGAGGCGGGGGAAGGATTCAATTGAGCACGGGAGGGAAAAAAGTAAAAGCCTTGTCCCTTTATAAAGAGGGTGAATATCAAGCGTCCTCTCCGTAGCCGTTTGGGACTTGCCTATAATCTAGGAGTCCTAGACACGGTTGGGTTACCCACGACCGTATTGATGAGAATCCCGTAATTAGGGGAACACGATCTCTGCTTTGACAAGACGTCTCAAAAACTACCTCGCGTTATGTGCCGGGCTAGCTAAATGAAACAGTTCGAATAATCACCGGGCCATGACATAATGTGGTGTTGCCAAAACAAGTCAGCAAATTAGATTTGCGAAAATATTATTCTCTCTACGGTGGTATGTGGAACTTATTTTGCAGGGTCGGACACTATCCTTGTATTCAAATTCTCACGTGATGTATTCGGAGGAGGAACCCGCCTTGCAATGCCGAAGACAATACTGCGTGCCGGACTCATCGTCATTGAAGCCTGGTTCAGGGGCTACTGAGAGAGTCCCGGATTAGGGGGTCTCTAGATAGCCGGACTATATCCTTTGACCGGACTGTTGGACTATGAAGATACAAGATTGAAGACTCCGTCTCGTGTCCGGATGGGACTCTACTTGGCGTGGAAGGCAAGCTAGGCAGTACGGATATGGATATCTTCTCCTTTTGTAACCGACCTTGTGTAACCCTAACCCTCTCCGGTGTCTATATAAACCAAAGGGTTTTAGTCCGTAGGACAGAACAACAATAGACAATCATACCATAGGCTAGCTTCTAGGGTTTAGCCTCTCTGATCTCGTGGTAGATCTACTCTTGTACTACCCATATCATCAATATTAATCAAGCAGGATGTAGGGTTTTACCTCCATCAATAGGGCCTGAACCTGGGTAAAACATCGTGTTCCCTGCCTCCTGTTACCATCCGCCTTAGACGCACAGTTCAGGACACCTACCCGAGATCCGCCGGTTTTGACACCGACAAGGAGGAAAATGGGTTTGAGTGTTTTATGAGTAGGCTCAAGGGTAAATCCAAGAAGCACTTTGTTGCTCTCTTGGAACAACTTGGTGAAGCCAATGACATGATCGAGGCTCACGAAGAAACCATCTCTAAGATGGAAGGGCATAGTCGTGACTATGCCGATGAGATATTAGATCTCTCTAATGCGCTTGAGGAAGTGCGTGGTCATCGTTTGACTCTTGAGGAGTCACAGAACGATGACCATGCTAAATTAAAGAAATATCTTGATCATGCTCTTGATGCATCTCGTGTGCTCAATTACGAGAAGGCTAAACTTGGGGTTGACCATGCTAGACTCAAGGAGGATTTTGACATACTTGACAAGGCTCAAAAGGCCTTGAAGGGCGCTCATGCTAGCCTCAAAGAGTCTCATGATCAACTCCAAGTGAAGCTAACCAAGGAGAAAGCCACATTTCCTCATATGGTTTTAATTTATAATGCAAATTCTTCTAACTCGCGTTGTGAACATGTGCATCTTGTGGAGGAGAATGCCAAGTTGAAGGAGCAACTTGAGAAAGGCCTTGTGTCGTGCATACAAGGTGAGAAGAACCTCAACGACCTTTTGAGCAATCAAAAGGAAGTTGTGGGTAGGGAGGGAATTGGGTTTGCACCCAAGTCCAAGAACAAGAAGAAGAATGACAAGGCCAAACAACCTCCTCCTCTCAAGCAAACTTTTGTGAAGGAGGGAGATGGTGTTTCTAAGGAGAAGAAGAACAATGTGAAGGGTGGCGGTGTCAAGAAGGGCAATGCCACCCCTTCCAACAAAGCCGACGACTTTAACCTATGTGTTATGCCGCGCTAGCGATGGGCATGTTTATGCCAAATTTGTTGATTCTCCTTATGAGTACATTGAATGGTCTATTTGGGTTCCTAAGACCCTTGTTACTAACATCAAAGGACCCATTACAAAATGGGTACCTAAAACCAAGCATTGATCTCTTGTAGGTGTTTGCTTCTGGTGGGGGATCATGGTTGCTCGATAGTGGAGCCACAAATCATATGATCGGAAGCAAGGACTTGGTGGTGGACATGGACAAGATTTCATCTATGCCCACCAATATTGAGTGGGGTGATGCCTCTTCTTCTAAGGTATTGGGTCTTGGCAAGGTTGTCATTTCTCATGATCTCACGATCGAGAAAGTCATGCTTGTTGAGTCCCTTGCATACAATTTACTTTCTATTCGTCAACTTGCAATCATGGGCTTTGCCACTTTCTTTGATATTGATACCATGGCCCTCTTGTGGAGCAAGACTCTTAAAGTAGCCTTTGTTGGGCATGTTGAGAACGATCTTTATGTGATTAACTTTTCGGAGTGACCCACTAAGACTGCGACGTGCCTAAAGGCTAAAGTTGACGTGGGATGGCTTTGGCATCATCGTTTAGCCCACGTCAATATGAGATCTTTGCAATGTCTTCTCAAGGGGGACCATGTCCGTGGACTAACAAATGCTAGTTTTGTCAAATATCGGGCTTGCAGTGCTTGTATCGAAGGAAAGCTACATGAGATGGCTCACCCACCCACGACTATCATCTACTCGAAGAGGCCCTTGGAGCTTCTTAACATGAATCTCTTTGGGCCTCCATCCTTTGATAGTCTTGGGGGTAGAAAGTATTGCTTGGTGATTGTGGATGATTATTCAAGATACACTTGGGTATATTTCTTCAAGAGGAAGAGTGAGATCCAACAAACAGCCATCGACTTTGCAAATGAAGCTCAACGTCAACACAGTGCAAAGATCTTGACAATAAGAAGTGACAACGGCACCGAGTTCAAGAACTACACCTTGGATGAGTTTCTTAGTGATGATGGGATCAAGCATCAATATTCCGCACCTTACACCCCTCAACAAAATGGTGTTGCGGAGAGGAAGAACCGGACGTTAATGGACACGACAAGGACCATGATGGCAGAGTTCATGTCTCCCTACAACTTTAGGGCCGAAGCCATCAACACTACTTGTCATGCACCTAATTAGCTCTATCTCCGCAAAGGCTTGAACAAGACTCCATATGAGATACTTACCGGCAACAAGCCCAACCTCAAGTACTTCTGGGTGTTCGGCTGTAAGTGTTTCATTCTCAAGAAAGGTGTTCATTTGTCTAAATTTGAGGCTAGAGCTCACGAGGGCATGTTTGTTGGTTATGCTACAAACTCTCATGCTTACCGTGTCCTCAACAAGTCCACCAGACTCATTGAGGAGACGTGTAACATGGAGTTTGATGAGAATAATGTCTCCCAAGTGGAGCAAAGTGGTACTTGTGATGTAGGTGATGAAATTCCTCCCCAAGCCATAAGAAGAATGGGTGTTGGTCATATCCTACCCATTGAGAAACCCCTTGTGGCCGAAGGAGAAGGACAATGTTCCACTCAAGTGGAACCATCACAAACCCAAGACCCACATGCTTCCGGAGAACAAAGTGAAGGCCCTCAACCAAATGAACAAGATCAAGGGCAAGATCAACCTCAAGATGGTGGTGAATCACCAAGTGATGCCCAACGTCAAGTTCTTTCTACCAAGCAAGTTCAAGATCAAGAGCACTCAAGATTAAGAACAAGCTCAAGATGACGCTCAAGATGATCAAGTTACCGCTCCTCAACTCTCTCTCAAGGAAGAATTGGAGCATCGTGCCGCCAAGATTGCAATCAAGCTCACTACCAAAGATCACCTCATGAAGAATGTGCTTGGAAGCTTAAGAAAGGGGGTAAGCACTCATAGACGATTAGCAAACTATTGTGAACATCACACGTTTGTCTCTTGTGTTGAACCCCAAAAGGTCTATGAGGCGCTCGAGGATCCGGATTGGCTCAATGCCATGCATGAAGAACTCAACAATTTCGAGCACAACAAGGCGTGGAGATTGGTGCCAAGGCCAAAGGAGAACCATAATGCCATTGTAACCAAGTGGATATTCAAGAACAAGCAAGATGCTCATGGGATTATCATTCGCAACAAGGATCATTTGGTAGCACAAGGTTACTCCCAAGTCGAGGGTATCGACTACGGTGAAACCTTTGCTCCCATTGCTCACCTTGAATCCATTCGTTTGTTGATTGCTCATCATAACTTCAAGTTGCAACAAATGTATGTGAAGAGTTATTCTCTTAATGGTCCTATTAATGAGTTGGTGTATGTCAAACAACCCCCGGGGTTCGAGGTTCCCGAGTTCCCCAATCATGTGTACCAACTCTAGAAGGCACTCTATGGCCTTAAACAAGCCCCACATGCATGGTATGAGCACCTTACCGAGTTGTTGCAAGATAGTGGGTTTGAAATTGGGAAAATCAACCCCACTCTTTTCACTAAGAAGGTCAAAGGGGAGTTGTTTGTATGCCAACTATATGAAATTATCTTTGGTTCTCCTAACAAAGCTTTCAATGAGGAGTTTGCCACTCTCATGACCTCGAAGTTCAAGATGTCCATGATGGGAGAGTTGAAGTTCTTTCTCGGGTTCAAAATCAAACAAAGAAGAGAAGGAACCTTCATCAACCAAGCCAAATACACTCAAGGCATGCTATTCAAGCTACGTGATGTCAAGCCGACTTCCACTCCAATGCCCGTCAAATTCCAACTTGACATAGATCCCAATGGTAAAGCGGTGGATCAAAAGGTATATCGTTCCATGATTGGCTCCTTGCTTTACCTTTGTGCATCTAGACCAGATATCATGTTGAGTGTGGGAATTTGTGCATGGTTTCAAGCCGCACCTAAGGAAAGCCACTATGTGGCGGTCAAGCGAATCTTTCGATATTTGGCTCATACCCCAAACTTTGGCTTATGGCACCCAAGAGGAGCTAACTTCAACCTTGTGGGCTTTTCGGACTCGGATTGGGCGGGAGACAAAGTGGATAGGAAGTCAACTTCCGA
The DNA here is from genome assembly GCF_018294505.1 of Triticum aestivum. Taxonomy (NCBI): domain Eukaryota; kingdom Viridiplantae; phylum Streptophyta; class Magnoliopsida; order Poales; family Poaceae; genus Triticum; species Triticum aestivum. The sequence continues at coordinate 86,496,935 of NC_057812.1, read as the reverse complement.
AGGGTGCCAATTTCTTGGTTGCTCTTTGGTGAGTTGGTATTCTAAGAAGCAAAGTTGTGTGTCTCTCTCTTCCACCGAAGCAAAGTATGTGGCGGTAGTTGTTTTGCTCAAATTCTATGGATGAGGCAAACTTTAAAGGATTACTGTGTCATTTGTGACAAAGTGCCTCTTTGGTGTGACAATGAAAGTGCCATCAAGATTTCTCTCAACCCGGTGCAACACTTCAAGATGAAGCATATTGAGATTCAGTATCACTTCATCCAGGATCACATTAGGCGAGGGGAGATCGAGCTCAACTATGTCAACACTCATGATAACCTTGCAGATATTGTCACGAAGCCTTTGGATGAAGCAAGATTTCATGAGTTAACACTGGTGTGCGTCGGTCCTAAACAAACGGTTTTTAACCCCTTTTCGCAACGACATTTGGAACCGTCACCAAGTGAGTGTGTGCGATAGCGTGTCCTTCGCACACGACCCAGAAATCGTCGGGGATAAGCCCTCCTAAGACCCAGGCTGGGGCCGTGTGCGATCGGGCGAGGCATCGAAACCCAATCATTTCCGTAGGTATGTACATCCCACACGGTAATCCAAGAAAATCATTTCCGTAGATATGTACATCCCACACGGTGAATCCCAGAAAAAACATTTCCGTTCGTATGTATATCACACGCAGTCAATCGAAGGAACACGTTTCCGTTCTTATGTACATTCCACACAGTCAATCTAGGGAACACATTTTTGTTCGGACCTACATCCCACACTGTTTTATGTGTAGGCTCATGTGTGAAAGGTGTAACTATCACACACGGTTTGCCATGGTTAACTGTTTTCTTTCATCAACTATATCACACACGATTTGATGAAGAAAACTATGTGGCATTAGGCTATCCATCGCAAGCGCTTTTTCTGCTAAAACCGTTTGCAAAGGTCCATGACACATTTAGCAGGTTTATTAGTTTACAATTAATAATTCCAGTATTATGCAAATTCACATTTCATATCGAACAACTGTTTGCCAATTTCTTATCAGGCACATAAATATATTATAACATCACAGTACGATAGCTACATGAAAACAACACAATACAACATATAGCTAGTTCAACTTCATAAGAACAATATATTCATTTCCCTAATCGAGATCATCCAGACTCGTATTATCCACTTCTGCTTTCAGTTCAGTAAGAATCCGTTTTGCATGGGCCAACTGGGAAAGTGCCTCCTCCTTCGCCAACAGCATCTTAGCAAAGTTTGATTAAAAAAATCTGAGCTCATTCTCCACCTTCAACTTTTTATCCCGCATCTTGAAATATGCTTCAGCGTTGAAAACACTTTCTCTAAGCCTACGTGTGTTCTCTTCGTCATACATGCTCCAGAGCTTCGCTAGACACATCTTCAAAGACTATGGCCACTCTTGATCAACCCTCTCCAAGTAAGAACACTTCTGTTCATCCTATAATATTTAAAACTAGATCGGTAAAAATTGTAGGGGAAATGGGTTTATAGCAACATAGAAAATCACCAATGCTTATTTTGAAAAATTGAAGAAACATGTTAATTATGACATATCTTCTCAAAAAGATCAATGTGCAAATGGAATAATTGGTACTGAGACAACAACCAAATTCTGGAACATCAGAAGCTATAATTAACTACAACGACGCTACAAGTTCTTACTCATGCACAATAAATAACGAATTGAACATTTTATGAGGAAGGTAAATATAACTGCAACAACATAGCGAAAATGTTTGGATGACACCAAATTGATATTAATAGTGTATATATGCACAAATTTAGTAACATAGAACTAATAGCACTAAGGACGTCCACTATGTATGCCAAAACTGGGGTAAAGACAACTATTGCTACATCTCGCACTGGTGCCCTGCACTAGCGAGCCGATGCAGTGGGAAAAAAATGAAGGACCCGGATTCCGGAGCACGTAGTTGCTCCGATGCCCAATTCCTTCGTGCCATAAAGGTTTAGTATTTTATTGCTTGGCTGCTCGGATGTGTGGACCAAAGTTGGCTGCACAAACTTCTGAAGCGGTGCCAAATAATTTTCTAATGGCACCGTTGATGAGAAGGCAACAATTTAAGATACTAGGTACAAACTGTGACACAGTCTTAGGATGCGTTTGGTTAAAGTATGGTATGAATGGGTTGGGACTGTGAAAGTGTCTGAATCACATCTAATACATGATTTGTAACGATGAAAGAGGGTCTAACCTTCTCTGCACATGCCAGAAACTTCCTCCCACTGTCCACAGAATCAAATGCAACTATGTTCACGCATGGAGATTGATGGTGATAACGAGCAGATAGATCTTCAGCCACCCCCCTCCATTCATTGCCACTGATGGTCTTAGGGAGCTACAAGAGGAAGAAATGACTCAAATCGACCACCGGGTAAAAATCCTTCATTCCGAGTCATAGCCTGAGAGAGAGAGAAGAAAGGCATACCCTGGTGGTGAAGGAGTAGTCGCCGGAGGAGGAACCACTGGAGATATCTTTGAAGAAGGCCATGGTGAAAGTGCAACTATCCCTAGGTGGTTTTGGTAATTCATAACAACATATAACTCATTGAGCTAATGCTATTCCAAGATGATTATTTCAGGAAAGCTCAATGATTGGCATGGCATGGATGTGAAAGTGGAACCCTCAAAATGCTAAGGACAAAGGATTGGCTCAAGCTCAAAAGCTCAAGACTCTTCATTTTACATTTTAGTGATCCAAGATCACATTGAGTCTTTAGGAAAAGCCAATACTATCAAGGAGGGATGAGGTGTTGCTTAATGAGCCTCTTGCTTCATGTGCTTAGTGATATGCTCCAAAACCCTCAACTACTTTCCCATATCCACATATGACCAAAACCCTAAGCCAAACTCGGTCCTACCGATTCTTCCTATCCGGCGCCACCGAGTTTCATTTGTCATAAGCCACTGCCAAACCCTAGCAAATCGGTTCTACCGATAGGGATCTCGGTCTCACCGAGATGGGGTTGCAAACTCTCTGTTTCCCTTTCGTAACTTTTCGGTCTCACCGAAAGAGCGAATCGGTCCCACTGAGATTGCAATGTAAATTCAGTGTTTCCTTTTTGTAACTTTTCGGTCTCACCGAAAGAGCAAATCGGTCCCACCGAGTTTGCCTGACCAACTCTCTGGTTAGCTAATTACCAAATTCGGTCCCACCAAGTTTGTGTAATCGGTCTCACCGAGATTACGTTATGCCCAAACCCTAACCATATCGGTCCTACCGAGTTGCATGTCAGTCCCACCGAAAATCTCTAACGGTCACTAGGTTTACCTTTCCGGTCCGACCGAGTTTGTTGATTCGGTCCCACCGAGTGGAAAACTGTGTGTAACGGTTGGATTTTGTGTGGAGGCTATATATACCCCTCCACCTCCTCTTCATTCATAGAGAGAGCATTCAGAACACATACACAATTCCAACTCATATGTTCTGAGAGAGAACCACCTACTCATGTGTTGAGACCAAGATATTCCATTCCTATAATATGAATCTTGATCTCTAGCCTTCCCAAGTTGCTTTCCACTCAAATCTTTTTTCCACCAAATCCAAATCCTACGAGAGAGAGTTGAGTGTTGGGGAGACTATCATTTGAAGCACAAGAGCAAGGAGTTCATTACCTACACACCATTTGTTACTTCTTGGAGAGTGGTGTCTCCTAGATTGGCTAGGTGTCACTTGGGAGCCTCCGACAAGATTGTGGAGTTGAACCAAGGAGTTTGTAAGGGCAAGGAGATCGCCTACTTCGTGAAGATCTACCGCTAGTGAAGCAAGTCCTGTGTGGGCGATGGCCATGGTGGGATAGACAAGGTTGCTTCTTCGTGGAACCTTTGTGGGTGGTTGCTTCTTCGTGGACCCTTCGTGGGTGGATCCCTTTGTGGACTCGCGCAACCGTTACCCTTTGTGGGTGGAGCCCTGTTTGGACTCGCGCAACCGTTACCCTTTGTGGGTTGAAGTCTCCATCAACGTGGATGTAGGATAGCACCACCTATACGAACCACGGGAAAAACATCCGTGTCTCCAATTGCGTTTGAATTCTCCAAACCCTTCCCCTTACATTCTTGCAAGTTGCATGCTTTACATTCCGCTGCCAATATACTCTTTGCATGCTTGCTTGAATTGTGTGATGATTGTTTGACTTGTCCTACAATAGCTAAAATCTGCCAAGAACTAAAATTGGGAAAAGGTTAAGTTTTTATTTGGTCAAGTAGTCTAATCACCCCCCTCTAGACATACTTTCGATCCTACAAGTGGTATCAGAGCTTTGGTCTCCATTTGCTTTGATCTCCATAGCTTCTGGTAGTCATAGCCTTGGTTTCACAACCTAGGAGAGTATGGCGTCTAGCGAGGGAAATTATCACCATAGAGGTCCTTACTTTGATGATACTAATTTTGCTAGTTGGAAGCATAAAATGAAAATGCATATTCTTGGACATAACCCCGCCGTTTGGGCTATTGTGTGTGTTGGTTTGCAAGGTGACTTCTTTGATGGGAAAGAACCAAACCGTGAAGCTACCGCGGATGAGTTGAAGATGTTGCAATACAATGCTCAAGCTTGTGATATTCTCTTCAATGGATTGTGCCCCGAAGAATTCAACAAAATCAGCCGTCTTGAGAATGCAAAGGAAATTTGGGACACTTTAATTGATATGCACGAAGGTACCGACTCCGTCAAGGAATCCAAGTTGGATGTGTTTCAAAGTCAACTTGACAAGTTCAAGATGAAGGATGGTGAAGGTGTCGCTGAAATGTACTCTAGGCTTGCTCTCATCACAAATGAGATTGCCGGCTTGGGAAGTGAGGAGATGACCGATAGATTCATCATCAAGAAGATCCTAAGAGCCTTGAATGGAAAATATGATACCGTGTGCACATTGATCCAAATGATGCCCAATTACAAAGATCTCAAGCCAACAGAGGTGATTGGAAGAATTGTTGCTCACGAGATGTCAGTTAAGGATAAAGAGGAACTTCACAACAAGTCAAGTGGTGCCTATAAAGCCTCATGTGAAGCCCCCACATCATCAAGTGAGAAACAAGACTTCAATGAAGAATTGAGCTTAATGGTGAAGAACTTCAACAAGTTCTACAAGAGTAGAAGCAAAGATAGAAGCTCCAAGTCAAGGTCCTACAATGACAAAAGATCTTCTAGTTGAGAGTGAAACTGCTACAATTGTGGAAGACCCAGACACTATTCCAATGAGTGTACGGCTCCCTACAAGAGAAGAGAAGACTCTCCAAAAAGAAGAAGCAAAAGAGAAGAATCACCACCAAGAGAGAGAAGGAGTAGAGATGATCGTTATGAACGAAGATACTCATGGAGAAGCAAGGATTCAGAAAGGAAGGAAAAATCATCAAGGAGCTACATAAAACGAAGACATCAAGCTCATGTTGGTGAATGGGTATCCGGCTCCAACTCCGACGACCACTCCGAGAGAAGTTATCACTCCGACTCCGAATATACTCAAGATGTAGGTGTTGCCGGTCTAGCACTTGTGACAACCAACTCCTACAATATATTTGACTCACCAAATGAAGGAATTGGAAGATTCTTCATGACCAAAGGTCCTAAGGTAACACACCCCGAGTATGTCGATTTTAATAGTGATGAAGATGACTTGTTAGGTGATGATGATTTACTTGTTGACAACTCTAGTGATGAATACTATGATAACTCAAGTCAAGTCAAGGTCAAGGTCCTACAATGACAGAAGATCTTCTAGTCGAGAGCGAAACTGCTACAATTGTGGAAGACCCGGACACTATTCCAATGAGTGTACGGCTCCCTACAAGAGAAGAGAAGATTCTCCAAAAAGAAGAAGCAAAGAATCACCACCAAGAGAGAGAAGGAGTAGAGATGATCGTTATGAACGAAGATACTCACGGAGAAGCAAGTATTCGGAAAGGAAGGAAAAATCATCAAGGAGCTACACAAGACGAAGACATCAAGCTCATGTTGGTGAATGGGTATCCGGCTCCGACTCCGACAGCCACTCCGAGAGAAGTTATCACTCCGACTCTGAAGATACTCAAGATGAAGGTGTTGCCGGTCTAGCACTTGTGTCAACCAACTCCTACGTCATATTTGACTCACCAAATGAAGGAGTTGGAAGATGCTTCATGGCCAAAGGTCCTAGGTAACACATCCCGAGTATGTTTATTTCAATAGTGATGAAGATGACTTGTTAGGTGATGATTTGCTTGTTGACAACTCTAGTGATGAATACTATGATGAAATACCAATTAATCATGCTAATCAAGATAAAACAAATGACAATGATAAGGAGAAGATTGAGGCTCTAACTAAAGAATTAAACACTCTTAAGTTAGCTCATGAAACTATCTTCGAAGATCATCGAGAACTTTTAAGAGCTCATGAGAAATTACGCTTTGAAAAGCTCAATCTTGAGCAAGAGCATGAGTTCTTAAAAGAAATCAATGATGATCTCCGCAAGAAAAGTTCTTCTCACATTGCCAAGCGTTTACTCTTATCCACTTACATGCCTCAAGTCAAGTCTAGTAACAAGAACAAGAAAGATTCTTCCTCTAGCAGTAACAATGATCATGCTAAATCCAATATTGTTGCTTCTAGTAGTTCTCTTGATTCCACTAATGATTCTCTTAGCCAAGTTACACTTGAGCAAGAAAATAGTTTATTGAAGGGAATTATAGAGAAAGGAGTGTACAAAAGCCTGCCGGGAGTAAGCAATTCGAGGAAATTGTGCGCAAGCAAGGAATGCACCGGAAGAATCAAGGTGTTGGTTTTGAACGAAAGTTCAATGCCAATGGAGTTGAGTGGGAAGAAGATCAATACCCCAAGACAAAGTTTGTTCCTCAACAAGAGAAGTATGATACTTCGTTCAAGGGGACACAAGCTCAAGATGATCTTCCACCACAAGACTACAAGCAAAAAGGCAAGGACAAGCTTCAAGAGGAAATTTATGCATTTGAAGAAGCTCCTAAGACCTTAGTCAAGTGGATTCCCAAGACTACTTCAAGTTCCACTTCATCAAGTACGACTACAACTCCAAGGATTCCCATCAAGATGGTGTGGATCCAAAAGAAGAAGAACTAGAGAGTTCTTGAGGGTGACTCCGCCAACATACTTCACTCTTATTATTTTGGCAAGAACAAGTGCAATCAACTTCCACATCTTGCACTAGTTCAAGGAGTCACAAACCCTCTTGTTGGTAAGACAAGGGACAAGGTAACCTAAAAGTTTTCATGGACATCATCTTGTGTGTGCATCACTCTATGTCTATGGATATCCTTGTTTATTCCTTGTGGGACTAACCCATGTAGGTATTGAAAGTGCAATTCACTCAAATGGATAGCTCCAAGTGATCTACATCAACATTGAGCGTCCACATCTTCAACATCTACATGAAGTCATCATCGACAAAACCCAAGGTTAGTTCATCCCTCTTAGGGGGGATATCACATCTAGGGGGAGCTTTACTCTAAGACTTGAGCTAAAGCAACTCTAAAGATGTGAACACAACAATGCTTTATGTAAAAGTGGTAACCCCACTTGAGCTTAAACGATGAGTATGACCTATGATCAAGTGTTCTCACTTGACTCCTAAGTCAATATACTCATATATAGATGACCTAGTCATCGCAAATTGCTTGATAGATGCTAGAATTGGTTGTGCATGCCTTGTCACATATTTCATTTGCCATCTTATTGTGTGAGCATGCTGGTTGCATATTTTACTCATTCGAGGACATCCACTTGTTGTTTTGATTGTTCGGTTTTATTTCTTTTTGCCAAGTGGATGGACAAGAATGCCTAAGAACCTCCTCTAGCTATCTATGCTTTTCTCGTCTCAAACTCTTTTCATGCTACATCACAAAATTTGATCAAGTCAGATTCGAACCACTCTGTGTGAGGAGCGCTCGGAGTCCTCGATTAGTCATAGACTTAAACTTCCAAAACCTCTTTATGATTCTCGGTCTGACCGATACCCCACTTTTGGTCCTACCGAGATCATTAAGTTGATCTAGGTTTTTGATCTCGGTGCAACTGATTTGAACCTTTCGGTCACACCAAGTTTTAGTAACTGCTTACAGTTATGAATCTCGGTGCCACCGAGTTGTTCCACTCGGTCACACCGACAGGGTCGGGCTATATATAGTCATGGGCAAAATTTGGAAATTTCTCCGAACCCCTTTGCCCGCGCGATAGCCTGCTCTGCCAACGTGGTCTCCGGATCATCTTCTCGCCGCCAGCCGCCTCCAGTCGCTGGTCTCCGTCGCCGTCAACGGGAATTCTGCCCCGCCGTTGCCGCCGTAGCGAGTCTCCGCCAAACTAGGGTATGGACTCGATCTTTGTGCTATTCTCCAATCCGATTCTTAGCACATTGTGATCATCATGATTCTTGCCATGATTGAAACACTCCTATCCAGTCAATACGCTCGTAGATTAGGTTTGATTCGAAAATTTTAGGGTTAGGTTTCCGCCGAAACCATCTCGGACCCACCGAGTTGAAAAACTCGGTCCCACCGATTTGGCTTATGCCATTGCACAAGTGAGACTCGGTCTGACCGAGAATTACTTATCGGTGTGACCAATTTTGGAACTCTGTGAAACCCTAGCAGTCTCGGTGCCACCAAACTGTGACTCGGTCCGACCGAGTTCACTAGTTTAGGTGCCAAAACTGCTTCGGTATCACCGAGTTTAAAAATCGGTAGATCCGAGATGATTTCAGTGGGAAACTAAAACTAAGTTTTTGGATCATTCTTTTGCAAAAATCTCTGCATTTTGTGATGCTCATCTATTCTACCTCATCTATAATCTGTTCACAGGGTTAGCAGTCAGCTTGTTCATCATGTCAGACCAGAGTGACAGCCAGAACATGTCAGAAGAGCAGATGCAGATGAGTGAGGGCACTAGTCCCTCAAGTTCTTCAGATGATGGCAGCAGGAGTACTCCTAGCAATTTGCCAAAAGCTGCCACTAGACAGAGGAAGAAGAGAACTTCTGATTCTGAAGATGAAGATTATGTGGGAGAGGAAGAGGCCACATCAAAGAGAGTTGAGCCAGCTCAAGGCACAAAGCCAGGTTTGAAAATCAAAAGGCCAGCAGGCAGGCAGCCCATGTCAAAGGCAAGAGCTTCAACTGAAAAGCCTGCACCCAAAGAGCCAGTTGCTGCTGAAGGCAAGAAGAGGAAGGAAAGGGTCAAGAAGACCGTGGCCAGAGTGCTTGGAAAGGCTTCGATCATGGAAGAGGAAGAGGAAGAAGAGGTAGCTGCACCAGCACCTAAGGCACCCAAGCTGATGGGTGATGCTATCAAATCAGGGGTTGCTGCATCTAAGCCCAAAGAAGCACCCAAAACTGCCTCCAAGCCAAAACCAAAGAGGAATACAAGGAACATACCTGCAGCTGAGAAGAACAAGGCCCCAGTGCCTGAGACTGTTGCTGAAGAAGAGGATGAAGATCAAGTTCTTAGAAAGCTCAAGCCCAAGATCCCAGACCACAACGATGCTCATCCTGTGGCTGAGGATATGAAGCTCAGGAGAGACTCAGGGCTGAGGAAGTGGAGAGAAGTAGACCCGTATGCTTCAAGGAGGAGGACTGCTGTGGACTATAGATTTCACACCAAGGAGCAGCAAGATTTCTATGAGATAGTGCTTCTTGATAAGAAGCCAATAGTCTGTGACATGAGATGGGTCGACTGGACCTACATGAAGGAAAATGAGGAACACTACCCTGGAGTGTATGACAGCTTTAGTGCGTGTGGAGTTGCAGACTTTTTTGGGCAGAAGCTCACAAAGTGGAACGAGGAGCTAATCATACAGTTCTACTCCACAGCACACTTCTACCCAGATGGAAGGATCACATGGATGTCTGAAGGTATGAGGTACCAATCAACTGTTGAGGAATGGGAAAAATTGATCAATGCCCCAGAGGAGCAAGCAGATGACTTGGACATTTATGCCAAGAAGAAGATGGACCACAACTCAATGTCCAACATGTACAAGGAGATTCCCAATGAAGCTCTTGATACTTTCAAGTTTGGGTCTGTGCATTATCTTCTGTCAGGGCTGCCAACTATAAATTGGATTTTGAGGCACACTCTCTTGCCCAAGTCTGGAGATCACAAGATGATCAGAGGCCACGCGATCAATTTTCTTCATGTATTTGATGTGCCACAGAAGTTCAAGGTCATGAGCCTCATAGTAGAAACTATCAAGAGGACTGCAGCAGATCAGAAGAGGAGCTGTGGATATGCCCCTCAGATTCAGGAGCTCATCAACTCTAAGATGGGCACGGGCATATATTTATTGGACAAGGAACACCTACCCATCCATCCAGATTTTGAGGACAATCAAGTTGTCATGACTGAGAATGAGCCATCGTCTGCCCAAGCACAAGCAAAGAAGGATAAGGCAAGAAAGGAGAAAGCTACCAAGATGCCAACTCAAGAGGAGGCATCTGAGTACTTCTTGGAAACCAAACAAGAGCAGCTTGGTTACCTGATTGCACCCACCCTGCGGATTGAGAAAGGACTAGCCACCCTAACTCAGAACCAGGCAAGCCTAGAGAGAATCATGGAACAAAAGTTCTATGACTTGGATGTCAAGGTAACAGAGATCCAGACTGCAGTGGAGCAGCTCCAAGATGACATGCAGGAGAGGAGAGGCAGGACTACAACTGATGCCTTTGCCAGAGTGCCAAGAGGTCCGAGGTCGTCTGCAGTGCCAGTTCCTGACACAAGAGCAACTGCCTCAGCTCCAGCCATAGCCTCAGTTCCACCAGCTCCAGCATCTACTTTAGCTCCAACTCCAGCGTCTACTTCAACGTCTACAGAAGCCTTCGTCCTTGGAGTGATCCGGACTCCACCACCACCTGAAGATCAAGCCTGAGCGTCGATCTAGTACTATGCATTTTCTAGGAACTTTTTGGTAACTTGTTGCCAAAGGGGGAGAAAAATGTATAGATCATAGGCTTCGAGAGAGTGCTTTATTTGGTGGTTTTTCGAACTTTGTTTGCTTTTGAGTGCTTGAGATACTACGTCATTATCTATGAGACATTGATGATCATGTGTTTGATCATAAGCTACAGTTAATGTTTGCTTAATGCTATTATCTTATCTATCTTATGTGATCATTCACTATTCTTGGTGATGAGTGCATGCATTTCATTCTTATCATTTTAAGCGCTCCACCAAGATGTATGTGACATGGAAGAGTAACCCATGACTCTAACTCTTTGTGCATTTGCAGTCCAAAGCAAATTTTAAATATGCACAAATTTAGGGGGAGCTCTTACTTGTCACATACTTCTCAAAGCGACGATATATTTCATGCTTATTATCATTTGTCGAAGCTTTGATCTATATGTTGTCATCAATTACCAAAAAGGGGGAGATTGAAAGTGCAACTATCCCTAGGTGGTTTTGGTAATTCATAACAACATATAGCTCATTGAGCTAATTCTATTCCAAGATGATTATTTCAGAAAAACTCAAAGATTGGCATGGCATGGATGTGAAAGTGGAACCCTCAAAATGCTAAGGACAAAGGATTGGCTCAAGCTCAAAAGCTCAAGACTCTTCATTTTACATTTTAGTGATCCAAGATCACATTGAGTCTTTAGGAAAAGCCAATACTATCAAGGAGGGATGAGGTGTTGCTTAATGAGCCTCTTGCTTCATGTGCTTAGTGATATGCTCCAAAACCCTCAACTACTTTCCCATATCCACATATGACCAAAACCCTAAGCCAAACTCGGTCCTACCGATTCTTCCTATCCGGCGCCACCGAGTTTCATTTGTCATAAGCCACTGCCAAACCCTAGCAAATCGGTTCTACCGATAGGGATCTCGGTCTCACCGAGATGGGGTTGCAAACTCT